>NC_053389.1:341607508-341943814 GCF_905171765.1 Bufo bufo
ATTATTGCTCTACCCTGTCTGTTGGTGTACTCATCACTTATATGCTGGTTTAATTAAATTGAACGGTCCCAAAAAAATAAAATTCCAACCATGTTTATATAGAATAAACAAAAGCAGATGTTTGGGGCCTGAGACTCAATTCCACTTTATCTCTCTCAGGTAAATTGCTGCCCTACCCTGTTTATTGGTCTAGTACTGATCACCTATATGCTGGTTTAATTAAATTCAATCACTGATATACAGTACAGACCAAAAGTTTGGACACACCTTCTCATTCAAAGAGTTTTCTTTATTTTCATGACTATGAAAATTGTAGATTCACACTGAAGGCATCAAAACTATGAATTAACACATGTGGAATTATATACATAACAAACAAGTGTAAAACAACTGAAAATATGTCATATTCTAGGTTCTTCAAAGTAGCCACCTTTTGCTTTGATTACTGCTTTACACACTCTTGGCATTCTCTTGATGAGCTTCAAGAGGTAGACCCCTGAAATTGTTTTCACTTCACAGGTGTGCCCTGTCGGGTTTAATAAGTGGGATTTCTTGCCTTATAAATGGGGTTGGGACCATCAGTTGCGTTGAGGAGAAGTCAGGTGGATACACAGCTGATAGTCCTACTGAATAGACTGTTAGAATTTGTATTATGGCAAGAAAAAAGCAGCTAAGTAAAGAAAAACGAGTGGCCATCATTACTTTAAGAAATGAAGGTCAGTCAGTCAGCCGAAAAATTGGGAAAACTTTGAAAGTAAGGGCTATTTGACCATGAAGGAGAGTGATGGGGTGCTGCGCCAGATGACCTGGCCTCCACAGTCACCGGACCCAAACCCAATCGAGATGGTTTGGGGTGAGCTGGACCGCAGAGTGAAGGCAAAAGGGCCAACAAGTGCTAAGCATCTCTGGGAACTCCTTCAAGACTGTTGGAAGACCATTTCAGCGGACTACCTCTTGAAGCTCATCAAGAGAATGCCAAGAGTGTGCAAAGCAGTAATCAAAGCAAAAGGTGGCTACTTTGAAGAACCTAGAATATGACATATTTTCAGTTGTTTCACACTTGTTTGTTATGTATATAATTCCACATGTGTTAATTCATAGTTTTGATGCCTTCATAGTCATGAAAATAAAGAAAACTCTTTGAATGAGAAGGTGTGTCCAAACTTTTGGTCTGTACTGTAATATATATATATATATATATATATATATATATATATACATATACATATACACACACACACACACACACATACATACACACACACAGTCCTGATCAAAAGTTTAAGGCGACTTGAAAAATGGCAAAATCATATTTTACAAGGTTCCAAGTAGAGCTTCAACATGCAACAAGAAGAAATGAGAGTGAGACAAAACATTTTTTGAGCATTCAATTAATTGAAAATAACAATTAAACTGAAACAGGCTGTTTTTCAGCTGATCCAAATTTTAGGACCACATGCCTTTAAAAGGCCAAATCTGTGCAAAGATGTGGATTCATTGTCATTTTCTGTCAGGTTAGTCACACGTTGTGATGGCAAAGGCAAAAAAACTCTCCCTTTTTGAACGTGGTCGGGTTGTTGAACTGCTTAAGCAGGGTCTCTCACAGCGCGCCATAAGACAGTGATTTGGAATTTCTTAAATGATCCTGAGGGTTATGGAACAAAAAATTCAAGTGGAAGACCCCAAAAAATGTCATCAGCACTGAGCTGGAGGATCCAATTGGCTGTCCGTCAAGACACTGGACGATCCTCAACCCAAATGAAGGCCCTTACTGGTGCTGACTGCAGCCCCATAACCATCAGACGGCATCTGAGACTGAAGGGCTTCAAAAACAAAAAACTTCTTCAAAGACCTCGACTCCTTGAACGCCACAGAACTGCTCGTTTGGACATTACAAGAGAGCACCAAACATGGGTCATTCAAAGGTGGAAGAAAGTTTTATTCTCTGATGAGAAAAAATGTAACCTTGATGGTCCGGATGGTTTCCAATGTTACTGGCATGACAAGCAGATCCCACCTGAGATGTTTTCTATGTGCCACAGTGGAGGGAGCGCCATAATGGTCTGGGGTGCTTTTTCCTTCAGTGGAACAATGGAGCTGCAGGAAGTGCAGGGGCATCAAACGGCCGGTGGCTATGTCCAGATTTTGCAGAGAGCATTCCTCATGACTGATGGCCCTTGTCTGTGTGGAAACGACTGGGTTTTTCAACAGGACAACGCTACAGTACACAATGCCCGCAGGACAAGGGACTTCTTCCCATTTCTTCTTGTTGCATGTTGAAGCTCTACTTGTAACCTTGTTAAGGTCCAGCCATGCTAAATATGATTTTTTGCAATTTTTCAAGTGGTCTTAAACTTTTGATCAGGACTGTATAATATATATATATATATATATATATATATATATATATATATATACACACACACATACATACATACACACACATACACAGTCAGGTCCATAAATATTGGGACATCAACACAATTGTAACATTTTTGGCTCTATACACCACCACAATGTATTTGAAATGAAACAAACAAGATGTGCTTTAACTGTAGACTGTCAGTTTAAATTTGAGTGTATTTACATCCAAATCAGGTGAACGGCATAGTAATTACAACAGTTTGCATATGTGCCTCCCACTTGTTAAGGGGCCAAAAGTAATGGGACAATTGGCTTCTCAGCTGTTCCATGGCCAGGTGTGTGTTATTCCCTCATTATCCCAATTACAATGAGCAGATAAGAGGTTCGGAGTTAATTTCAAGTGTGCTATTTGCATTTGGAATCTGTTGCTGTCAACTCTCAAGATGAGATCCAAAGAGCTGTCACGATCAGTGAAGCAAGCCATCATTAGGCTGAAAAAACTAAACAAACCCATCAGAGAGATAGCAAAAACATTAAGCGTGGCCAAAACAACTGTTTGTACCATTCTTAAAAAGAAGGACCGCATTGGTGAGCTCAGCAACACCAAAAGACCAAGAAGACAGTGGAAAACAACTGTGGTGGATGACCGAAGAATTCTTTCCCTGGTGAAGAAAACACCCTTCACAACAGTTAGCCAGATCAAGAACACTCTCCAGGAGGTAGGTGTATGTGCGTCAAAGTCAACAATTAAGAGAAGATTTCACCAGAGTGAATACAGAGGGTTCACCACAAGATGTAAACCATTGGTGAGCCTCAAAAACAGGAAGGCCAGATTAGAGTTTGACAAATGACATCTAAAAAAGACTTCACAGTTCTAGAATAACATCCTATGGATAGATGAGACCAAGCTCAACTTGTACCAGAGTGATGGGAAGAGAAGAGACTCGAGAAGGAAAGGAACTGCTCATGATCCAAAGAATATCACCTCATCAGTGAAGCATGGTGGTGGTAGTGTCATGGCGTGGGCATGTATGGCTGACAATGGAACTGGTTCTCTTGTATTTATTGATGATGTGACTGCTGACAAAAGTAGCAGGATGAATTCTGAAGTGTTTCGGGCAATAATATCTGCTCATATTCAGCCAAATGCTTCAGAACTCATTGGACGGCGCTTCACAGTGCAAATGGACAATGACCCAAAGCATACTGCAAAAGCAACCAAAGAGTTTTTTTAAGGGAAAGAAGTTGAATGTTATGCAATGGGCAAGTCAATCACCTGACCTGAATCCGATTGAGCATGCATTTCACTTGCTGAAGACAAAACTGAAAGGAAAATGCCCCAAGAACAAGCAGGAACTAAATACAGTTACAGTAGAGGCCTGGCAGAGCATCACCAGGGATGAAACCCAGCGTCTGGTGATGTCAATGCGTTCCAGACTTCAGGCTGTAATTGACTGCAAAGGATTTGCAACCAAGTATTATAAAGTTAAAGTTTGATTTATGATTATTATTATGTCCTATTACTTTTGGTCCCTTAACAAGTGGGAGGCACATATGCAAACTGTTGGAATTCCTACACCGTTCAACTGATTTGGATGTAAATACCCTCAAATTAAAGCTGACAATCTGCAATTTAAGCATATCCTGTTAGTTTCATTTCAAATCCATTGTGGTGGTGCATAGAGCCAAAAATGTTAGAATTGTGTTGATGTCCCAATATTTATGGACCTGACTGTATGTATATATATATATATATATATATATATATATATATATATATGCGTTTGACCTGACGCAGAGTTCTCATTAGTATTCTATATGCTGTAATAGATTGATGGTAAAACACGTGACGTACAGTTTTCACTTATTCCACCCCCCACACACCCAAAAAAAAGGATTTGTGTGAAAATGGGGGTAAAATAAAAATATTTCCTTGCAGGTAGCTGCTTTTGAGGTCTGCAGCAGCTGCAGTTCTGCTAGCAGGCGCAGCCAGCGTCAGCTCCTCTCTTCTCACTCCGTGGCTGACATCTTTCCTTGTCCCTATTCTACACACACAATTCTTCTTCTTTTTAATTCTAGCCTTTCTCTTCACTGTCCCTGGCAGCTGACAAGCTTGATTGATTTCTGACTGTCCCTGACTCCCTAAGATCATTTTCTTGGCAGGAAATTGCTACATCCATCATCCCTCATTCACAGCCCAGGACAGAATGATGTTCGGCTAGCACTGATTGGCTTATTCAGGCTGTCTATCAGCCTGGGAGGCAATCAGGGCAAGCCCTCTCCCCACTTCCTCTCAGGGTCATGTGAGAACCCTTCTGGTTCCTCCCTAATGCCTTTTCCCCCCGCTGATGTGCAGTAAAATGACTCTACATGTCGTTTAAGTGGATTTGTCCAAAAAATAGCAAGGTATGGACTGAACCCGGTTTGGTCCGAACTTTTTCACTCAATTAGATCAATACATATATTGTCATACCAGTTCCATGGGAATGCCATATGCATATTTTCCTGAGAAACAATGGTTCAGATTATATAAAAAATTTGAGGGATATGGATGTACAGTACGCCACTTATACACCTCTATAGGAACTCTATTACTACTTCATACAAAACAGAGCTGCATTAGGACTTAACCATATGTGGGATTTGCAACATGATAAACCTGCCATAACTTTATGTACACAATTTCCATGTTATGTCACAACTATGTTGATTTTGTACTGACATTTATGATTGAAATTACATATTTGGTAGTTCCCCTTCAGTTTGATATCAATCCAACATTGTTCATAGGTTAACAATTGCAATCAGAAATAAAAAATATTGTTATTGTATCCCATAAACTTACCGAGAAACTGAAGCACACTGCTGAAACCACTGTATATCCAGTTGAATAGAAAAGACATGTTGAATGCTTAGAAGCTCTGTATGGAAGCAAGTAAGATCTTATGAGTTGTCTAATATACTGATTCCAGACAGGAAATAATTTAGACATGAAGAATTAGATGAATAACAACAATATTTTTTTTGCTGGGCAAAAAATACTTTATTCTGTGTTATCAGATTAGGCTACTTTCACACTTGCGACAGAGTGATCCGGCAAACAGTTCCATCGCCAGAAATGCCGGCCGGAGCCGGCAAAACGTATGCCAACTGAAGGCATTTGTAAGACTGATCAGGATCCTGATCAGTCTTAAAAATGCCTGATCAGTCATAAAAATGCATTGAAATGCCGGATCTGTCTTTCAGGTGTCATCCGGCAAAACGGATCCGGCATTTATTTTTTTCACCTTTTTTTCGGTCTTTTTTTTTACATATTTTTTTTGTAAATGCATGCGTTTGTATATGCATGCATTTGTATATCTTATGCACAAAAAAAACAGCTATAATATATATTGCTAAAATGAATACTTATATATTTTTAAAAAATTATGAAAGCAAAAAGGAATAAAAATGTCTGCATGTTTAATATTTTACACAGACAAAGTTCACTGTACTATTGCTCAAACAAAGAAATATATTTTTTATTTTATAAATGAAAAAGGAGAAACAAAATGTGTGTACGTGTGTGTACGTAGTCTACTATACTATTGTTGAACTAGTAACTATGGCTATAACCTTTTTATTTTGTATCTTCTTTATTTCATGATTTATTATTATTATTATTTTTACTTTTTAGTTTATTTGTTAAATAAAAAAAAAACATGAATAAACCCCTTCCTGCCACAGTCAGGGCAGCAAAGAGTTAGTTCACACACTGCAGGCTCACAGTTAACTTTACAGCCATCAGGGAACACTCTCTCACATCAAGAAGAGTGTGCCCCTGCTGACTTTTTAACTTTACAGAGCGATGAATAGTTGTAAGGGTACTTTCACACTAGCGTTATTCTTTTCCAGTATTGAAATCCGGTAAAGGGTCTCAATACCGGGAAAAAAGCATCAGTGTTGTCCTAATGCATTCTGAATGGAAAGCAATCCGTTCAGTATGCATCAGGATGTCTTTTGTTCCGCCCCTTGTGTGGTAGAGATGTATTAATGCCGGATCCGGTACCAAGGGTTTTGGAAATTGCCGCATCGCCAGATCCAGTCTTCTGGTCTGTGCATGCGCCGGGATATAGGAGGAGCTAGTTTCTCTTTTGATATTTGAATACCGGATCCGTTATTTCGGGTGATACCGGATGAGACGGATCTGGTATATCACCGGATCTGTCTAACGGATCCGGAAAAAAAAGCTATCAGTTTACGGTTTGCCGGATCCGGCAGGCAGTCTCGTTGCCGGAACTGCCTGCCGGATTCTAACAACACTAGTGTGAAAGTACCCTAATACCCTGTTACAGTGAAGCCATGCAGAAAGTCCACTTAGGCTGGTCCCCGGGATACTTATTGTGATGCAACTGTCTAAAGACAATGTGGTCACAGAGATCTGCAGCGCCACAGGGTGACGACAGATCTTATGAAACCAAAAACAAGCCTCAATATGCAAAGCTATAAGTCTGGGCAAAATATTGGAAACCAATAGAAACCTACAGTGTTGTTGATTAACAAAAAACAAAAAAATGCCCAAAAGAATCAAAAATATAGTTCATTTTATTATAATAAATACATAACATATAATATACATAAAAATAAAGATAACAGAGAAAGAACCAGCAGAAATGCACATGCCATAATCCACTGGCCTATGCCGCTGTCACCTACCAAGAGATGTAAAACATGTTAGGCACACAGGTTGTACATACATAAATAATCCAGTCACAGAAAATAATATCAATGATAATATGGCTCAATATATAACATAAAATTATCATCTAAATACAGTTGCAAGAAAAAGTATGTGAACCCTTTGGAATGATATGGATTTCTGCACAAATTGGTCATAAAATGTGATCTGATCTTCATCTAAGTCACAACAATAGACAATCACAGTCTGCTTAAACTAATAACACACAAAGAATTAAATGTTACCATGTTTTTATTGAACACGCCATGTAAACATTCACAGTGCAGGTGGAAAAAGTATGTGAACCCTTGGATTTAATAACTGGTTGAACCTCCTTTGGCAGCAATAACTTCAACCAAACGATTCCTGTAGTTGCAGATCAGACGTGCACAACAGTCAGGAGTAATTCTTGACCATTCCTCTTTACAGAACTGTTTCAGTTCAGCAATATTCTTGGGATGTCTGGTGTGAATCGCTTTCTTGAGGTCATGCCACAGCATCTCAATCGGGTTGAGGTCAGGACTCTGACTGGGCCACTCCAGAAGGCGTATTTTCTTCTGTTTAAGCCATTCTGTTAAATTACTTCTATGCTTTGGGTCGTTGTCCTGTTACAACACCCATCTTCTGTTGAGCTTCAGCTGGTGGACAAATGGCCTTAAGTTCTCCTGCAAAATGTCTTGATAAACTTGGGAATTCATTTTTCCTTTGATGATAGCAATCCGTCCAGGCCCCGACACAGCAAAGCAGCCCCAAACCATGATGCCCCCACCACCATACTTCACAGTTGGGATGAAGTTTTGATGTTGGTGTGCTGTGCCTCTTTTTCTCCACACATAGTGTTGTGTGTTTCTTCTAAACAACTCAACTTTGGTTTCATCTGTCCACAGAATATTTTGCCAGTACTGCTGTGGAACATCCAGGTGCTCTTGTGCAAACTGTAAACGTGCAGCAATGTTTTTTTTTTACAGCAGTGGCTTCCTCTGTGGTATCCTCCAATTAAATCCATTCTTGTTTATAGTTTTACGTATTGTAGATTCGCTAACAGGGATGTTAGCATATGCCAGAGACTATTGTAAGTCTTTAGCTGACACTCTAGGATTCTTCTTCACCTCACTGAGCAGTCTGCGCTGTGCTCTTACAGTCATCTTTACAGAACGGCCACTCCTAGGGAGAGTAGCAGCAGTGCTGAACTTTCTCCATTTATAGACAATTGTCTTACCATGGACTGATAAACAGCAAGGCTTTTAGAGATACTTTTATAACCCTTTCCAGCTTTATGCAAGTCAACAATTCTTAATCGTAGGTCTTCTGAGACCTCTTTTGTGCGAGGCATCATTCACATCAGGCAATGCTTCTTGTGAAAAGCAAACCCAGAACTGGTGTGTATTTTTTATATGCCAGGGCAGCTGTAACCAACACCTCCAATCTCATCTCAGTGATTAGACTCCAGTTGGCTGACACCTCACTCCAATTAGCTCTTTGAGATGTCATTAGTCTAGGGGGTTCACATACTTTTTCTACCTGCACTGTGAATGTTTACATGGTGTGTTAAAAAAAAACCATGGTAACATTTAATTCTTTGTGTGTTATTAGTTTAAGCAGACTGTGATTGTCTATTGTTGTGACTTAGATGAAGATCAGATCACATTTTATGACCAATTTCTGCAGAAATCCATATAATTCCAAAGGGTTCACATACTTTTTCTTGCAACTGTAAAGAACAGTCCCAGAGGGAGCAAAACTCTAAAGTAAGGCCCCTTTCACACGGGCGAGTATTCCGCGCGGGTGCAATGCGTGATGTGAACGCATTGCACCCGCACTGAATCCGGACCCATTCATTTCTATGGGGCTGTGCACATGAGCGGTGATTTTCACGCATCACTTGTGTGTTGCGTGAAAATCGCAGAATGCTCCTCTTTGTGCGTTTTTCACGTAACGCAGGCCCCATAGAAATGAATGGGGTTGCGTGAAAATCGCAAGCATCCGCAAGCAAGTGCGGAGGCGGTGCGATTTTCACGCACGGTTGCTAGGTGACGATCGGGATGGGGACCCGATCATTATTATTTCCCCTTATAACATGGTTATAAGGGAAAATAATAGCATTCTGAATACAGAATGCATAGTAAAATAGGGCTGGAGGGGTTAAAATAAATAAATAAATAAACTCACCTTAATCCACTTGTTCGCGCAGCCGGCATCTCTTCTGTCTTCATCTGTGAGCAATAGGACCTTTGATGACGTCACTACGCTCATCACATGATCCATTACCATGGTGATGGATCATGTGATGAACCATGTGATGAACGCAGTGACGTCATCAAAGGTCCTCTTGCTCACAGATGAAGACAGAAGAGATGCCGGCTGAGCGAACAAGTGGATTAAGGTGAGTTAAATTATATATATTTTTTTTTAACCCCTCCAGCCCTATTTTACTATGCATTCTGTATTCAGAATGCTAATATTTTCCCTTATAACCATGTTATAAGGGGAAATAATACAATTTACACTACAACTAACCCAAACCTGAACTTCTGTGAAGAAGTTCGGGTCTGGGTACCACAGTCGGTTTTTTATCACGCGCGTGCAAAACACATTGCACCCGCACGATAAAAACTGAACATCGGAAAGCAATCGCAGTCAAAACTGACTGCAATTGTGTACCTACTCGCGCGGGTTTGCCGCAATGCATCCGGACACGCTCGTCTGCAAGGGGCCTGAGACCTATCACTCACCAGTGATAGAGATGATAGAAACAATAGCCAAAGACAGAGATTCAGTAGAGGCTAAGTTTAGAGACAAGAGAGAGGATTAAATCTCTCAAAGAATAGCAGTGCAAAACCCTATGGTTAAAGGGTGAACTGAGCTAAATAGAAAATCATAATCAAATCAATGTATACCGCAAGACATGATGGGGGGTGAAAAAAGCAGCACAGGTCAGAATAGGAACCTCGACGCGCATTTCGCCTCAGCTTCGCCAGCAGATCTTAGCCTACTTTCATACTAGCGTTTTCAATTCCGCTATTGAGATCCGTTATAGGATCTCAATAGCGGAAGAAAACGCTTCAGTTTTGTCCCCATTCATTGTCAACGGAGACAAAACTGAACTGAACGAAACGGAGTGCACCAAAAGGCATTCCGTTCCATTTGGTTGCGTCCCCATAGCGGACAGAAAAACTATGCAAGCAGCGTTTTTCTGTCCACTATGTGGTGCGGAGCAAGACGGATCTGCCCAGACACCAGGGCCGGACTGGGGATAAAAACCAGCCCTGGAAAAAGTTGCATACCAGCCCCACAGATTTGCATAATTATTTACTTGTTTATAAAAGGTGAAAGCATTCATTTTAAAACACGTGTGTAAACACGAATATGAACTTTGCCCCACGATAGCTCTTTTGTAGAACCACCATTGTTCATATTATCACAGTGTTTTTCCAATCAGGATGTCTCCAACTGTTGCAAAACTACAACTCTCAGCATGCTCAGACAGTGTTTTACCCGCCCCTTTTTTGTTGGCCACCTATTTAATGATTGTTGCATGCAACATTTTACTTGACCAGCTATTTTAGATATTCTACGGCAGTCCTGTTACAATGCCCCCTCCCCCCAATGAGCCTTTCGACCAAATAATAAAAATATTTATAAAATCTCACCCATATGCTGCAAAAAATAATAAAAATCTGCAATGTAAAATCGATAATAAAGATCAACTACAAACAAACATATTTCACATGAAAACTTACAATTACTTGGCTTGGCCCTTGGGGATCTCAGACACCACTTCAACACTTTGGCCGGGGGCTCGGCGGAGCTGATGTTATGTTTTATCCTAATGAGAAAGATTTCATAATAAGGATTTGGAGAATGGGCAGAGGGATAGCAGAGCAGAGAGAGGCCGGTGCTGCTACTACGGGGTCATACCATGGGGGAGTAATAACTTACCCCTTTGTAATGCCCCCAGTTGAGCTAATGTTCCCATAATGTGCCAATATAAAATACCCCTTCTCAGTGCCCCCATAGATGATCCCATAGTGCTCCCCCCCTTCCCCAAAGTGCCCACCATAATGTGTCCCAGTATAAAATGCCCCTATGCAGAGCACCCTTATTTAAAATACCCCTTCCTTTTAGCCTCAGTAGATGCCCCTATAGTGCCACCCAATAATCTGCCAGTAATAAGTGCCCCCATAGATGCCCCCCAATCATGTGCCAGTAAGATGTGCCCCCATAGATGCCCCCCAATCATGTGCCAGTAATAAGAGCCCCCCCCCACCATCATGTGCCAGCAGCCAGAGCTCCCCATATCATGTGCCAGTAGCCAGAGTGCCCCCCTATCATGTGCCAGTATCCCCCCTTATTATGTGCCAGTAGTCCCCGTTATGTGCCAGTAGCCCCCCTTATGTGCCAGTAGACGTCCCTTATGTACCAGTAGCCCCCCTTATGTGCCAGTAGCCTTCTTATCATGTGCCAGTAGCCCCCTTATGTGCCAATAGACCCCCCATGTGCCAGTAGCCCCCCTTATGTGCCAGTAGCCCCCCTTATGTGCCAGTAGCCCCCCTTATGTGCCAGTAGACCCCCTTATGTGCCAGTAGACCCCCTTATCATGTGCCAATAGCCCCCCATGTGCCAGCAGCCCCCATCATGTGCCAGTAGTCATCCTTATGTGCCAGTAGCCCCCATCATGTGCGGGTAGCCCCCATCATGTGCGGGTAGCCCCCCTTATGTGCCAGTAGTCGTCCTTATGTGCCAGTAGTCCCCCCTTATGTTCCAATAGCCCCCTTATGTGCCAGTAGCCCCCCCTTATCATGTTCCAGTAGCCCCCCCATCATGATCCAGTATTGTACCTACTAAATATAAAAAAAAACACTTATACTTTCCTCCAGCGATGCGATGCAGGCCTCTTCCGGCCTGTGTCCCTCGCTATACTGCTCAGGCGGCGCGATGACGTCATCACGCCGCCTGCACCAGCCTCTGATAGTCTGCCGGCCTAGTGCTGGCAGCCTATCAGAGGAACAGGAGGGGACACACCTCTCCCTCCCCTGCCGTACAATAGACATCTGTATCGCCGTCCTGAGGACGGCGATACAGATAACTATGGAGATGAGCGCTTCCACAATGGAAGCGCTCATCTCCTGCTGTGCCCTGCACCCGGCCGCCCCCACTTGTCACCAGGGCCGCGGCCTTGCGGCACTCGGGCCTGCCGGCCGAACTGGAAATTTCCCGGTATCCCGGCAGGCCGGTCCGGCCCTGCCTGACACACAATGTAAGTCAAAGGGGTCGGATCCGACACAATTGAAAACGGATCCGTCCCCCATTGACTTTCAATGGTGTTCAAGACGGATCCGTCATGGCTATAGAAGATATATTACAACCGAATCCATTCATGATTGATGCATGCAGTTGTATTATTGTAACAGAAGCGTTTTTGCACATCCATGACGGATCCACAAAAAAACGATAATTAAAAGTAGCCTTTACTTAACGAGACACTTTTAGGACGGGTTCAAATAAGCGCTTACCGCCACCACGCATATAGTTGTGCGGTAAAATGATGCAAAAGGTTAAGATTTTCAAAACGAGTGTATAGTTGTTCTAGTAAAATAGATGCTGTAAGAAATGTATGGAATTCTCTAATTTTATTTTAAACTATTATTGGACAGTTGCTATTCTATGGTGTGTGATAGAGAAATTAAATTGTGAAACAGATATAGAAATAATTTCTGAGTGAAAGTATTTGGAGGGGTTTGCATCACTTTTTCAAACCAGGGCAATGTATTTTCTGCTGGTGTGCCATATTACTCAAAATGTACATGTCACAGCAAGAGGCACAGCCTATTCCATATCTGTGTGTTTATTACTGAAATTGCGTGCAGATTTAATAAACACATCACATGAAATAAAGCTATCTAACGTTATCCCCTATTACATTTTGTATAGTGCAACATGACACGTCAACAATATATGAACACAAGACCATGAATTAAAGATTTAGAATTTAAGTTGAATTTCGGCAGCTGTATTGCGGCACAGTTACAAAGAGTAAATTTTGATTTGCCACAGATGTCACTCAATTTACACTGAAGTTTTTTTTCACAGCATGTGGAATCTTATCCACTGGTACTGTAAAATGCTGCGGAATTGCTGCATGATAATTCACAGTGTATTCACAATGTATCTGTCTTGTGGGAACATATCCTCAAAGGGGTTCTATACCTCCTATGGGAGGGTGCTTGAGCAATAGAATCGTAGCCTGCTAGTTCCTGCAAAGGAGTGTTGTATCTGTTTGTTTGCCCTTATATCGTCCCTGTCCCTGATTATGGTTTTGAATTATCTCCTGGTGCTTTGCACAGGTGTCTCTTGAACTCCATGGGTCCACTGTCAATCATACGGAGACTACTCCAGGAGGTAGTTGCCTGGTGGTTCCACCGCAGTGAAGCCCAGATGCCTGTGCAGGGGTTTAGGGGGGAAAACCAGAGGAGTGCCAGGATAACACCCTTATAAGTAGCCCAAAGTCAAATCGGTTGTTTTACCCAGGGGTTTCATATCCACTGCCATAACAATTTACTTGTGTAAATGGGTCTTAAAGGTCCTATTACATGGGCAGATTTGGTGTACCATCGCTCCCCTCTTGCTTGCTTGATAGTCCCTGAGATATCAATGACACAGAGGATGACTGGTGTACCAAACAGACTATCCCCACCCAGAGTGTTCTGAAAACCTTACTGGCATAAAAATAAAAAGCATTTGTTAGGATTAGAGAACTGGATTTTCACATGAAAGGTATGGTTATATTTTGGGGCACCTACCCTACATTGTAGTATGCTTACGTAGATCTATATAGCTTTTATACTAGCCATTTAACTATTGCAAATGTAAAAACTTCACAGCAAAGGACAATAATGTCTGAAACATCCATTCCACATGTCAGCAGTTTCACTGGTTGCAAAACCACAATCCCAAAGTGCCTTTAGCTCCCTGTCAAAAAACAAGAAACATATTGATGTCGCAGGGAGAGTCAGGTTACAACTTACTACTGGCATCTATTCAGATGATTCACAATGAGAACATCATACCATCATTTGTTAGGACTGAGTCATACCTGAACATCTATGCACCAATGACAATTTAGAATTTCCAGGGTGGTATTTCACAAGCATTCCTAGAATACTTTTTCATGTAGTTTAAAGAGCAATATAATTCCTCTGGACCACATGGTGTATGTACAGTCACTGAATGCAACATTGTATCATATACATTGTACTTTGTGGAGTGGGACATTCCCACCATACATGATTTTTCAATGTGGTTTTAATGTTGCCTTGTATCTAGAATTTGATCTGCAATAGAAAATGGGCCCTGATCCTGTTATGAGAGGATGTCCAACTGATACCACCAAGGTATAAATAGAACCGCTTGTATGTGTCTTGTCCTTTTACATGGGAAGATATTTTGCCCAGTAATAAGCACCTCGTGAACTGTAGTATAAATATTAGTAATATGATTGTTCTTCCCAATACAGTTCTCATTTATTGCCAGCACATCCTCTGTTTACACGTTCTCAATCATCTGCCTGTGTAAATGGCTCCTTACAATTATTAGCATGAAAAAGCCCCTGCAAGGCCTTCATTTTACTATGCCTTAATGAAGGTAACGTTTTAATGATATCCTTGGAGACTGTTTACTTTTTCTGAATTTTCCTTTAACATAATAAATAAGCAACAGTTAAAAACGGTAAAGGCTTCTGTCGCAGATTCCGATAAAAAGGCACATTTGACTGGTAAAATTACCAACTCCCTGATGGAAATCTGAGGGACCCCATTATAGTTAATGGCGTTCTCCAGGAATTGCTCATTTGTATCACATAATGGATCCAATACTGCAATTTTTGTTCTTCATTTTATTGTTCCTAGTAGAGAGGAGCGAATTTCTCAAAAATGTATTTCGTCCGTTTCACCAAATTTTCCAAAAAAGTTTCGATATCAATTTATTTGCGGTGAATCACACCAAAAAACTGCTATTTCCTGGCTGCAGAGAGCCTGTATAGTGGTATAGAACACTGTGCTTTGCAGTAACACACATAGGGAGTCTGCTGTGGTAGTGAAACAATACTGTGAGTCAGTATGACACGCACATGACAGATGTCGCTCTTAGAATCAATGCATACTTCACTTATTTGGGCAGTAACGGGGCCAAAACTGACTAAATAACTCGTGTGAACTCAGCCTTACAGGTCGATGTTAGCGCCAGGTATAAAGAACCATGCAGAGGCCCAAGATCCTACTGTAGCGTGAAAAAGCGCACTCCTTTTACACCGTCGTCAGCTGATTCTACATACATGTGTACAGAACCTGTTCTATTAAACACTTATATAAGTAAAGCCCCCCTGACAGAGTGGAGAGGGTGTCAGCAGTATGTTTGTGTTGACGTTACTGATTATTTTGCCCTTCCGCGGATCCTTCAGAACAATATCCCCCCAAAAAACGTATCCTGTCTGTGGAGCATCCGCCTTCACTCAGCATTTGGTCAGTAATTGGTCAGCATTTGGTCAGTAATCCAATCAGTATTGCTAAAGCCAAAAAAACAGGAGTGGATCCAAAACAGAGATGACACATGAATAGAATATTTGCATGTCTTCTGTGTTTTGTACCCACTCCTGCTTTTGGCTACCAAATCATAAGCCAATTCTGATGGGACCATACAGGCCTTACAGCTGCTACACAGACAGGATCCGTTGTGCATCTCATTTTTCCTTCCTTCTGACAGATAAGAAGGGTCAACTAAATGTCGCCCAATAGTCGCCCAGTAACATAGTGTTGAGTTAGCAGCAGCAGCATGAGGAGACCACAGAGTGGCAAGGTGACATATGTAGTGTGGAGGTGGAAGCAGCATGAGGAGGCCACAGAGTGGCCCAGTTACATAATCTTGAGTTAGTAGCAGAATGAGGAGGCCACATAGTGGTCCAGTGACATAGTGTTGATTTAGCAGCAGCATGAGGAGGCCACAATTTGGCAAGGTGACATAGTGTGGAGGTGGCAGCAGCAGCATGTGGAGACCACAGAGTGGCAAGGTGACAGTGTGGAGGTGGCAGCAGCATCAGGAGACCACAGAGAGACCCTGTGACAGAGTGGGGAGGTGGGTGGCAAAAACAGTACCCGCTGACGATGGTGGGTGTAAGAAGGAGGACTTGGCATCAGATATGTGGCATCAGGCATGTGGCAGCATCAGAATAGTAGCTGAGGCAGGTAGCCAGAAGAAACCGGTCTCTTTTGTCAAGGTTTGGGTGAGGCAGCATGGATGATCTAATCTGATGTATCAGGCACTGGTGGGTGGAAATCCTGGCTGATCCACGCCTGATTCATCTTGACAAAAGGTCAGTCTCTCCACATTCTGCCCAGTAGTCCAGCAGAACTTCAATGTCGGGTGGCAGGGTAGTAGTGAAGCTTCTATATTATTCGTCAAAAAGTGACACATCAAACTTATTGGGAATTTCACAAGAAAAACAATGGTGTGCTTGGTTTTAACGTAATTTTATTCTTTCATGAGTTATTTACAAGTTTCCTACCACTTATAAAATGTGTTCAATGTGCTGCCCATTGTGTTGGATTGTCAATGCAACCCTCTTCTCCCACTCTTCACACACTGATAGCAACACCGCAGGAGAAATGCTAGCACAGGCTTCCAGTATCCGTAGTTTCAGGTGCTGCACATCTCGTATCTTCACAGCATAGACGATTGCTTTCAGATGATACGAGATGTGCAGCACCTGAAACTACGGATACTGGAAGCCTGTGCTAGCATTTCTTCTGCAGTGTTGCTATCAGTGTGTGAAGAGTGGGAGAAGAGGGTTGCATTGACAATCCAACACAATGGGCAGCACATTGAACACATTTTATAAGTGGTCAGAAACTTGTAAATAACTCATGAAAGAATAAAGTTACGTTAAAACCAAGCACACCATTGTTTTTCTTGTGAAATTCCCAATAAGTTTGATGTGTCACATGACCCTCTTCCTAGATAAATTGAGATATAGAATTTAGATAGATGGGGTAAATGGCTGTATAGATAAATAGATAACAGATAGATGGATAGATAGATAGACTATAGATAGGTAGATAGAAAGATAGATAGATAATTGATAAATAGATAGAAGTATAGATAGGTGGGGTATATGGCATAGATAGATAACAGATAGATGCATAGATATATGTATAGACTTTATATCAGGACATGTCCTGACATGTCTGTAAATAGACAGGATAGATAGATAGATGGATAGATAGATAGATAGATAGATAGAAATATAGATAGATAAATTGATAGAATTTAGATAGATGGGGTATACAGATGTATAGATACATAGATAGATAGATAGATAGATAGATAGATAGATAACAAATAGACTAGTTGGATAGATAAATGGATGGATAGATAGGAAGATAGACTATAGATAGGTAGATAGAATGCTAGATAGATAATTGATAGATGAAAATAAGTTACCAGATTTTAAAGCCAGTTCTTTCTCGTTGTTAAGTTCCTTTTCAGACTTTATTGTACTCTGCATCTTAAAGGTCTCAATTGTTTACACTATGTTTAGTAATGCTCATTGCATTATCGGAGGCTGGGAATGTGATGTGTGAACTTGCGTAGGAATTTTGAATTTATATGTAAAAGTGGTGCATCTCTTTACATTTATGTGTTGTATTATTGCATCGTATTTCTGTACGTTTATCTGCTCAATTAACTTTTTAAAACGTGGTGTTTTTGTTTGTGCTCAATTTGTATACTGACATTAAGGAGTATGGTGAACCGCGCTCTAGACATGTCCAGGCATGCATTATTCAGATTTGGGAGGGAGGAGGCGAAGGGGTGGGGGTGGGGGGGACCTGTCAAGAGGACCAAAGGGGCGTGGTACCTGTCACTTTTTGACGAATAATATAGAAGCTTCACTACTCAGGGTGCTGTCTAAGTATGCCACCACCTGCTGGTTTCTTCCGTAGGCGGGTGAAGAAAGCTGCTCATCAGCGACTTTAGACTCAAGTTGCTGTTGATGGAGCTGGAACTGCTCCTTCCCCCCCCCTCCATCTCCCAGCTTCCATCTCCACTGCATACTGCCAGGGTGTGTCTGGGTCCTCTACCTCCTCTTCCTCATCTCCCTCTTGCTCCTCCGGCTGCTCCTGCTTCTCCTCTCCTGTCACCTGTGTAGAAAAACCACCCATTTCGCTACACAGTGCTTGTGCTCCAATGTCCTTCTTCTCCAGTTCAGCCCCCACAGGGCTCATTTGGCCGTGAGATGTAGTTGCTACGTCTCCAGTCCCCTGAACAGCCAGATTTACCAGAATCTTTTCCTGGACATGAATCAGTGGAGTGACGTCGTTCCTCCCGTAATCCTGACTACTGACAAATAAAGTGGCCTCCTCAAAGGGCACAAGCAAATGGCAGGTGTCCCGAATGAGCTGCCACTGGCTAACATCGAAGTTACACAGGGGAGTACCTCTGTCCACTTGTATTATCAAGAAATTGTTTATGGCTTTTCTCTATTTGTATAGTCGGTCCAACATATGGAGGGTGGAAAAGTCACATATCAGACTATGTTGGGGGATGCCGTTCTCCCGTTGCAGCTCAAGGAGGGTCTGCTTTGCAGTTTACGAGTGGCTGAAGTGCATGCAAAGTTTCCTGGCCATTTTTAGGATGTCTTGCAGATGGGTGGAAGACTTCAGGAAACGCTTGACAACCAGATTGAACACTTGTTCCATGCAGGGCGCATGGCTCATCCCTCCTTGATGCAGCGCCGACATGTTCGTCCCGTTGTCGGTCACCATGGTTCCGATTTTTAGTTGTGGCAGAGAAAGCCAGGGTTCAATTTCTTGATGAAGAAAGCGGAGCAGTTCCTCCCCTGTGTTACTCCGTTCGCCCAGGAAATCTAGATACAGAACAACTTAACACCGCCATACCCTGCACATATGGTATGCTGGTGGGGCACTGTGAATTGTCCCTGCAGTGGAGGCTGAGGACATGGTGGAGGATAAGGAGGCAGAGGTGGACATTGTCGCAGGAACAACGACGTGAGAACGTGGAGGCGGAAGCGGCGTCACCTGGCCAAGTTGCTGGTTTGGCTGGGCAGGAACCACATTTACCCAGTGGGCCGTAAAGGACATATATTGTCCTTGATCGTAGTTAAAGCTCCACATGTCGGCGCTTCCGTGCACTTTGGCAGACACAGATAGGCTCAAGGACTGGCCCACCTTCTGTTCTACATATTTATGCAGGTGGTACTGCCTTTTTGGCAAAGAAATTACGGCTTGGGACTCTCCATCTCGGCTCTGCACAAGCCATCAGTTCTCTGAAAGGTGCAGAGTCCACCACTTGGAACGGGAGGCACTGCAGCTCCAGCAACTTGGCCAGAAGCACTTTCAGTATGCACGCATACAGTTGTCTCTTGGAAATCGTTTTGGTGATCGAGACAGAGGCAGGTTGAGGACAGCTGAGGCCACAGGGACAGCTCCTGGGCCATGCCAACTAAGGGTTGTGTCTGACGAACCCACGACCCTTGGCTGGAGGTGTCTGATGTCACTTGGGACAAAGTGGATGACCGAGTCAACCATTCAAGAACCGCTGGGTTGCTGGTCAAGACACGACCACTAGTTGACACCGGGAGCTCAGGCCTCTCGAAGTGACCCCTGCTGCCATGCCCCTTACTCTGCTGCGACCTGTGCCTGCACCAGAAACATTTAGGCCTCTGCTCCTTCTCTGTGCAGGGCCTGTCACTTCTCTGTCTGACATACTGTTAGATCAAATAAATAAATAAAAAGGAAATTAATACACCCCAAAAAAGGCTGTAATTTTCTCACTTCACCACACAACGGCTAATAAGCCCCTTTTTTCCACTAATACACCCCAAAAAAGGCTTTAGAACATATAACTGCACCTCTGAACGGCAAATAAGCCCTTATTTTTTTCCACTAATACACCCCAAAAAGGCTTTATAACATATAACTGCACTGCACTGCACAAGGGCTAATAAGACGTAGAAATATTTCCTAGTAATACACCCTGTTAATGGCTGTATCACACAGCACTTGCACCCCAATAACAAGAAAGGTTTGCTGGAATTACAGAGGTAATCATCTATTGGAAACCTGAAAGCAGCAGTATAATGGGAATTTGGATCCCCAGTCAGTGCAGCAAGGTGTAATAGGATTATTCCTATTACACAGGCTGTACATTCCCCTATTGGACCCTGTTCTGCTTCAATACTGTGGAATAGCTCCTCCCTATCCTTTCCCTACACTTCTAATGATCTTTCCCTGAACTTCTATTTAACAAAATAAAAGTTTAAGTCTTTCCCTAGCGCCTGCTAACGTCTCTCCCTGCACTAAGTACACTGGAAAATGACAGACTCCAAGATGGCTGAGGCTATTTATAGGGCTGTGACATCACAGGGCTGGCTGGCTTCTGATTGGCTGCATGCATGGCATTGTGAGTGATCCCTTGTTCCCAGAGTTCTTTGCTCCATGTCCTAACATTTTAGGAAATAATGCGATTCGTTACCATGAAGTGTCAGGAAATTCTCAAATTCCACTTCAACTTTTATTCGCTCATCTCTAGCATGGAACGAACAAAAGACACATATGTGAACATTAAATATATAACCAAGGTTAGGGCGAGCACACAACACTTAGACCACAATATTGAATAATGTGAATAAAATTTAATTAAATCACAATCATACTACACGTGTATAATATAAAATCTACAATTAGCATTGCTCCCTAAAATACAAATAAAATCAATGAGATTAAAATGAATAATAATACTGAATTCCACACAATGGAGTTAATAAATGAAATCAGTCCCTTATATTCACAACACGCTGGAATGTAGGTATATCTATACCATATAGGTTGCTTAACAGTTACTGAACTTCAATATCCAGTGCGCACACACAAGTTGGTAATGAGGCTCCCAGCTCCTACACACTAATCTGGTGCTTATATAGTCTGTGGGTTCAAATGTGGGCAATACGAATCCACCCAACTGGACTCCTGCTCATATGGTGTCTCGCACCTCAGTATCGTTGAGCACAAAATGTATACGGTGGGGTTATTTATGCTGGTTTTAGTTTCATGCCCATAACATAAGATTCCACAAGTAGAGTCTTCCTACCTTCCCGTTGATATATACCATATAAGCATCTTTGTGGACGTAAGAGGTAAACGAGCGGCGCGGGGTACTGCCGGCGTCTCGCTCCTGGCTCCTGTAGTTCGCTGATCCGTGTGTCCAAGCAGTGGAGAGCAATGAATATCAGGTTATTTACTCTACGTCCCGATTGTCCCAGTGTTCTTCTATTTCAATGTTGTTAGCATGACCATGCATAAAAGTGCGGAGGTGCTTCTTTCACAGGTGTGCAGTCCAGACGCGTTTCGGGAACTCTCCTTCCCTTCATCAGTGGTACAGCATCACCTGTCTGCCTCTGCCTTTTATATCCTTAGTGAGCACCAAATCCTGGATCACTGGATTCACTTAAAAAAAAAAAAATCCTGCTCATATGGTGTCTCGCACCTCAGTATCATTGAGCACAAAATGTATACAGTGGGGTTATTTAGTGAGCACCAAATCCTGGATCACTGGATTCACTTAAAAAAAAAATAATAATAATTATTATTATTATTTTAATTTTTTTTAAGTGAATCCAGTGATCCAGGATTTGGTGCTCACTAAAGATATAAAAGGCAGAGGCCGACAGGTGATGCTGTACCACTGACGGAGGGAAGGAGAGTTGGTAAGGCAAACATAGGAATACCCAATCTTACAGCATACTCAGAGTCATTAAAGCTAGCCGCTGAGCCAGAATCAATAAAGGCCTTACCCGGCCATTTATCTACTCCCAGAGAAATCGTAATGGGTACCAAAAGCTTACATTTAGAAAATTCAGGGTGTACCTGGTCTTTAGGTTGCCTTGCCTTAGGAGGCTTGACAGAGGACCTTCTTAGGACATTGGTTGATACAATGGTCAGGATCTCCACAGTAAAAGCATTCTCCACGTCTGCGGCGAAGATTCCCTCGGGTCATGCCAACCTGCATGGGTTCCTCGGTGGAGACCTCAGAATTGTCTCTGGGATAGGCCTCTGGCTGGACCACCATCTTGGAAGAGAACTGTTGTTCCTGTCGCCTCTCTCTAACCCGTCGGTCAAGTCGGACAACAAGGGTCATCATCTCCTCTAAGGTTTCTGGAAGTTGATAACTGACCAGAAGATCCTTTAAATTATCAGACAGACCTGACCTAAACTGACTCTTCAGGGCTGGTTCGTTCCATCCTGAGGGGACACACCACCTTCTGAATTGGGTGCAATAATCCTCCGCAGGTAGATTGCCCTGAACCAGTGCCTTTAGAGCCGTCTCGGCTACTAGAGCCCTGTCTGGTTCATCATAGAGGGTACCTAGGGCCCGAAAGAACCCCTCCACAGAAGATAAACAACTGGCGCCAGCAGGTAAAGAGAACGCCCAGTCCTGGGGATAACCCTGTAGTCGGGAAATGATAATGCCCACGCGTTGACTCTCGGGGCCAGAGAACACAGGGCGCAAACGGAAGTAAAGTTTGCAATTCTCCTTAAAAGAGAGAAACTTCTTCCGGTCTCCAGAAAAGGGTTCTGGGAGCTTAAACTGGGGCTCAAAATGCGGACTGGAGGCCTGAGGAGTGAAAGAACCTTGCCCTAACTCAAAAGAACTGAGTTTTTCCCCTAACTCCTGCACCCTCTGTGTCAAATTAGAGACATGGTCAGTCAGGGTCACCAGAGGATTCATTATGCAGTGGTTATTGGGCCTGTTAATCTGTAACGGTCGCGTACACACACACACAGGGGGGAGGGAAGTGACCACTGCGCTCCACCCTTACCCCTGGCCCTGCCTACTTGCCTCACGAGTCCTAAAGACAGGGGACAACTGGACGGCAATCCCTAGTTTGGACTAAGTGCAGGGATGACAGACAGACAAACAACAGAACGTGAACGGACCGAGTCAATACCAGGAAAGCTACAAAGTACAAATGGAGCAAGCAGAGAATTGTGAGGAGAAGCCGGGGTCATAAATACCAGGAGAGTCGTGTAGTACCAAAGGAGTCAGCAGAGGATCGTCAGGACGAGGCCGGGGTCAGAATACCAGGAGAGCAGCAAAGTACACAGGGAGCAGGCTGAGGATCGTCAGGAATTCAGCAGGCGGTAAGTACTCCAGGAAAGACAAAACCACAGGTGGAACCTAAATTAACAGGCAACCTGTGGCCAGCAGGCTGCCTGTATTTATAGTGGGGAGTGAGGGTCATGTGACGTGGCCAGCGTCACATGACCGACAGACCAACCAGTCGAGCACCGAGTGATCAGCTCGGCGCTCAAGGCAGACTTAGGAGCAGGGAGTCACCCAGCTAGTAAAGCCGCCCTGGGAACAAGGTCAAACACAGATCCTCGCTCCCGAAGCTAAGCAGCAGGTCTGCGGCTAATGGGGGACCAAGTGCACCTTCGGAACCCCGTTACACTAATATTCTAAACAACGAATATAAATAGCCAACCAATAGGAAAGTTGCCTTATACAGTTAAAGTAAATCGCAATATGCGAATAATTAAATTGCATATTATTCACGATAAATATAATGATGAATATTCGATTTCGATGAATATAAGGCGAATATTCAATAGAATATTCGCAAAATATTGCGAAATCGAATATGGCACCTCCCGCTCATCACTAGTCAAAGTCAACAATCAAGAGAAGACTTCACCAGAGTGAATACAGAGGGTTCACTACAAGATGTAAACCATTGGTGAGTCTCAAAAACAGGAAGGCCAGATTAGAGTTTGCCAAACGACATCTAAAAAAGTCTTCACAGTTCTGGAACAACATCGTATGGACAGATGAGACCGAGATCAACTTGTACCAGAGTGATGGGAAGAGAAGTGTATGGAGAAGGAAAGGAACTGCTAATGATCCTAAGCATACCACCTCATCATTGAAGCATGGTGGTGGTAGTGTCATGGCGTGGGCATGTATGGCTGCCAATGGAACTGGTTCTCTTGTATTTATTGATAATGTGACTGCTGACAAAAGCAGCAGGATGAATTCTGAAGTGTTTCGGGCAATATTATCTGCTCATATTCAGAACTCATTGGACGGCGCTTCACAGTACAGATGGACAATGAGCCAAAGCATACTGCAAAAGCAACCAAAGAGTTTTTTAAGGGAAAGAAGTGGAATGTTATGTAATGGCGGCCAAGTCAATCACCTGACCTGAATCCGATTGAGCATGCATTTCACTTGCTGAAGACAAAACTGAAGGGAAAATGCCCCAAGAACAAGCAGGAACTGAAGACAGTTGCAGTAGAGGCCTGGCAGAGCATCACCAGGGATGAAACCCAGCGTCTGGTGATGTCTATGCGTTCCAGACTTCAGGCTGTAATTGACTGCGAATGATTTTCAACCAAGTATTAAAAAGTGAAAGTTTGATTTATTATTCTGTCCCATTACTTTGTCCCTCAACAAGTGGGAGGCACATATTCAAACTGTTGTAATTCCTACACCGTTCACCTGATTTGGACGTTAATACCCTCAAATTAAAGTTAACAGTCCGCAGTTAAAGCACATCTTGTTCGTTTCATTTCAAATCCATTGCGGTGGTGTATAGAGCCAAAAATGTAGAATTGTGTCGATGTCATAATATTTATGGACCTGACTGTATGAAGCATAGAGATTATTACTACCAATATGCATAACTTTACATTTGTCCACATTGAACCTCATTTGCCAAGTTGATGCCCAATCACTCAGAGTGTTCAAGTCAGCTTGTAGTATATGGACATCTTCCATAGACTGTACAGTTCTACATAGCTTAGTATCATCTGCAAAAATAGAAATGGTGCTATTAATCTCTTCCTCGATATCATTAATAAATTAAAAAATAAAGGGCCCAGCACTGAACCTTGGGGTACACCACTTATAACCCGGGACCATTCTGAATAGGAATCATTGACCACAACTCTCTGGACACGGTCCTTCAGCCAGTTTTCAATCCAATTACAAACTATACTTTCCAAGCCTATATACCTTACTTTACCTATTAAACGTCTATGAGGGACAGTATCAAAAGCCTTTGCAATATCCAAAAACACTACATCCACAGCCGCCCCTCTGTCCAGGCTACTACTCACCTCCTCATAAAAACAAATCAGGTTAGTCGGACAACTTCTGTCCTTGTTGGTTATCACTTATATTTTTATTATTAACAGTCACATACTCCTGTAAATAGTCCCTTAAGAGCCCTTCAAACATTAGTCCCACAACAGAAGTTGAACTAACTGGTCTATGATTACCTGTGAAGGACCTTGATCCTTTTTTGAATATGGGCACCACGTTTGCCTTGCGCCAATCACTTAGCACTGTACCAGTACCTAGAGAATCTTTAAAAATTTTAAACCGGGGCACAGCAATGACTGAATTGAGCTCTTTAAGCACTCTTGGGTGTAATCCATCTGGACCCGGAGCCTTGTCCACATTTACCCCATTTAACTTGTCTTGGACCATATCTACAGTACAGACCAAAAGTTTAGACACACCTTCTCATTCAAAGAGTTTTCTTTATTTTCATGACTATGAAGGCATCAAAACTATGAATTAACACATGTGGAATTATATACATAACAAACAACTGTGAAACAACTGAAAATATGTCATATTCTAGGTTCTTCAAAGTAGCCACCTTTTGCTTTGATTACTGCTTTGCACACTCTTGGCATTTTCTTGATGAGCTTCAAGAGGTAGTCCCCTGAAATGGTCTTCCAACAGTCTTGAAGGAGTTCCCAGAGATGCTTAGCACTTGTTGGCCCTTTTGCCTTCACTCTGGGGTCCAGCTCACCCCAAACCATCTCGATTGGGTTCAGGTCCAGTGACTGTGGAGGCCAGGTCATCTGGCGCAGCACCCCATCACTCTCCTTCATGGTCAAATAGCCCTTACTTTCAAAGTTTTCCCAATTTTTCGGCTGACTGACTGACCTTCATTTCTTAAAGTAATGATGGCCACTCGTTTTTCTTTACTTAGCTGCTTTTTTTCTTGCCATAATACAAATTCTAACAGTCTATTCAGTAGGACTATCAGCTGTGTATCCACCTGACTTCTCCTCAACGCAACTGATGGTCCCAACCCCATTTATAAGGCAAGAAATCCCACTTATTAAACCTGACAGGGCACACCTGTGAAGTGAAAACCATTTCAGGGGACTACCTTTTGAAGTTCATCAAGAGAATGTGTGTGCAAAGCAGTAATCAAAGCAAAAGGTGGCTTCTTTGAAGAACCTAGAATATGACATATTTTCAGTTGTTTCACACTTGTTTGTTATGTATATAATTCCACATGTGTTAATTCATAGTTTTGATGCCTTCATAGTCCTGAAAATAAAGAAAACTCTTTGAATGAGAAGGTGTGTCCAAACTTTTGGTCTGTACTGTACATTTAGCCAATTGAGTATATTACTGGATGTACTAACAGCCCCAGCATCACAGATATCAGCTCATTTCTCTATGTGTACTCCAAAATGGTGTCATTTAAAATTACAACTTGGTCCGCAAAAAAATATGCCCTTGAGTTATATCTCTTGAAATAGGAAGAAAAAAAAAAGAAAAAAAAAGTGCTTGGTCACCAGTGCAGAAAACAGGTTGGTCACTAAAGTATTAAAGTATAAAATAAAAAATACTTGGTCACTAAGGCCCAAACAGGCTGGCCACCAAAGGGTTAAAGTATGAAAACAATTGGAAGGGTAGAATGGTGTTTAGTTTTATGTGATTGCTTGAGAACTATAGGATATAAACATTGGTAGCTATAGGAAAAAAAGAACAGTGAAAAGAGAATGAAAAGAGAGGACAGTAGTATAACCATGTTATAACGGAAAACAATAATGGAATCCATAACGGTGATGTGAACTCACTCTTAACCACTTGGATGTTGACCGATAGAGCTAAGGGGTTTAAAGAGGGAGGGAGCTCCCATCGTCTCCCCACCATGCAATTTCATGGTGCCGATGGCTGCTAAGGCAGCCTAAGGCCTCAGACAGGCGCTCTGAGTCTGCCAGCTACGGAAGCCTATGAGTACCAGTTATAGGCAACTGTCAGTTTAAAAAAAGGTATTTTATACAAATATGAAAAAGTTTCAAAAAAGAGCACTTTCCTTTCATCAAGCCATTTACTATTGAAAAAATAGGCATATTAGATATCACTGCATCCATAATGATCGGTGCTATAGAAATATCACATTATCTACCCCGTCAGGTAAACACCATAAAAAAATTAAAACACTGCCAAAAAAGCCATTTTTTGGTGACCTCGCCTTGCAAAAAGTGCAATATTGAGCCATTAAAAATACTATGTATCCCAAAATGGTACCAATAAAAACATCAACTCATTCTGTAAAAAATTAACCCTCACACAATACCATTGCCAGAAAAATATAAATAATATGGCTTACAGAAAATGGTGACACAAAACATGATTGTGTATGACCTGTCACTTCTGCAACCTGAGGGAGGGCCCCTAGAGCCCAGAAACGCATTGTTTTTAGAAGGTTTTGTATTTAATAAATTGATTATTATTTATAATCCTTTGAGGAACTAATTTCACATAAATAATTCACTACAATTAAAACATAACATTTAATAATATATTGTTAAAAAAGGCCCAAAAATTTGTATACAAACGGAAACAAAGGACACACCAAAATAGGTATAAATAGATGCGACCTATAACTGCGCTCAGAACAGTACAAAATCCAGTAAGCAATTGACAGGAGGGAGGATAGAGTTGAGAGACAGGGGTACTGGGACGCTGTCCCTATGTATCCCTAAGGACTATCACTGGTAGTGCTCCCTCTCTAATTTACCCTTAGGCCTCGTTCACATGGGCGTTGCGGGAAAAGGTGCGGGTGCGTTGCGGGAAAATGCACGATTTTTCCGCGCGAGTGCAAAACATTGTAATGCGTTTTGCACTCGCGTGAGAAAAATCGCGCATGTTTGGTACCCAAACCCTTGGGAGCGGTGTTCTGTAGATTGTATTATTTTCCCTTATAACATGGTTATAAGGGAAAATAATAGCATTCTGAATACAGAATGCATAGTAAAATAGCGCTTTAAAATGTATTATTATTATTTTTTTTTAACTCACCTAGGTCCACTTGCTCGCGCAGCCGGCATCTCTTCTGTCTCCTTCTTTGCTGATTGCAGGAAAAGGACCTGTGGTGACGTCACTCCGGTCATCACATGGTCCATCACATGATCCATCACCATGGTAAAAGATCATGTGATGGATCATGTGATGACCGGAGTGACGTCACCACAGGTCCTTTTCCTGCAATCAGCAAAGGAGACAGAAGAGAAGCCGGGCTGCGCGATCAACTGGGATAAGGTGAATTAAATTTTTTTTTTACCCCTCCAGCCCTATTTTACTATGCATTCTGTATTCAGAATGCTATTATTTTCCCTTATAACCATGTTATAAGGGAAAATAATAAGGATCGGGTCTCCATCCTGATCGTCTCCTAGCAACCATGCGTGAAAATCGCACCGCATCCGCACTTGCTTGCGGATGCTTGCGATTTTCACGCAACCCCATTCATCTCTATGGGGCCTGCGTTACGTTAAAAAACGCACAAAGAGGAGCATGCTGCAATTTTAACGCAACGCACAAGTGATGCGTGAAAATCACCACTCGTGTGCACAGCCCCATAGAAATGAATGGTTCATGATTCAGTGCGGGTGCAATGCGTTCAACTCACACATCGCATCCGCGCGGAATACTCGCCCGTGTGAAAGGGTCCTTACTGTCCCTCTATTAGGCAACAGTGACTGCCCAGTTTTGTCAAGTAAAACGGAAACAGAAAGGGAAGATATGATAATCAAAAGCGACTCAATGGTCCCAAGTGCAAATATGCTAAGTAGTCCCGATGAGTTTCATTGGCATCCGCCAAATCATCAGGGGACCAATTTACAGGTTATCAAAACTTGCTGTAAATGCCTATAAAAGCTCTTGGAGAATAGTCACATCCCAAGTATATATCAAAAATACATGTAAACTACTTAGCTCTCCAGTGGTGACCTATTGTGGTCCAGGACTGTGACTGTGACAAGGGGACATCCTCTGCGTTTGGAGGAAAGAAGGTTTGTACACAAACATAGAAAAGGGTTCTTTACGGTAAGAGCAGTGAGACTATGGAACTCTCTGCCTGAGGAGGTGGTGATGGTGAGTACAATAAAGGAATTCAAGAGGGGCCTGGATGTATTTCTGGAGTGTAATAATATTACAGGCTATAGCTACTAGAGAGGGGTCGTTGATCCAGGGAGTTATTCTGATTGCCTGATTGGAGTCGGGAAGGAATTTTTTATTCCCCTAAAGTGAGGAAAATTGGCTTCTACCTCACAGGTTTTTTTTGCCTTCCTCTGGATCAACTTGTAGGATGACAGGACGAACTGGATGGACAAATGTCTTTTTTCGGCCTTATGTACTATGTTACTATGTTAGCTGTAGTCATGCTAGCGGTCCTGCGTGCGGCAGCACCTATAAATGACGTCCTGCAGTGGCAGCAGCAAAGTGAGTGTCTGAGCGTCTCTATTTAAACCCCCGCTCAAACACTCAAAATCCGCCTCTTATCAACACGTGACCCGCCCCAGAGCCAGAACAACTGTTGTTTGGTTGTTTTATTTGACCCCTTTTTGTTAAGGAACATCGGATATATATATATATATCTTTAAATATCACAGGCACTTGCCTGGAGTCAGGTTGGGCAATATGGATTCTAATTGAAACCAATGTCTGCTATATAGTCCATAAGGTATTTTTCTATATACATACTTGATACTAAGACTATTGTCCCTGTCTCCTTGTACAACATTGACTGCTGGAGCCGGGTGAGTGCAGGAGCTGTGAGGTCTTTCAGAGACCTCGATAAGCCCTGCACTGAGGCTGTATTGCACTGTACAGCCTCTCTGGGGGGTGTATTTCTCCTGTAACTGGGGCTAATATGTCAGCCCCAGTTACAGGAGAAATCAACAGTGAAAAAAAAAAGTGAAGTTAAATGTCCCCCAGTGGTCTTGTATGACCTTATGGGGGACGCAAAGTGTAAAATAAAAATAAAAAAAAATAGTGTTAAAAAAAAAAAAAGTTTCACATGTAAAAAATAAATTCCCCAAGTAAGGAATAAATATATATTTTTTTAAGTATAACTGTCGTATTATTATTTTTTTTGAGTATTGGATTGTGGGGATTAATATAACCTTGGTGGCCCTATTTCAATTTTTCACTGTGTATTCAATTACCCCTTAATTCCACAGTTTTGTTCCCTGTACTGCCTACTTTTACCTGTGCTTAAAATAGAGTTGCTAGGCATGGTCCGTCCTTCACAGAAGGACTGAGGACGCTGCGTGCAAGGTCAGATTACTGACAGCCAGGGACTGTAAGTAAATGATTAAAGCCAGGTCCTCCCCAGCAGCTGATAACAGTGCCTAGGCTGTGTGCACTTCTCCCTGTCCCTGCGCTTGGCAGACGCTCCCTCACTCAGCAGAGCTGGAGAAGGCAGAGTTGAATCAGCGCAGACCAGGGAAGGGAGATCTGCCGTCTGCTCAGTGTATAAACGAAAGCAACATGTGGTAAGAGGAGCCCTTTGTGCTGCAGGAGATTAACCCTTTAGGGGGGAGGGCTCTGGTTACTGACACTTTTGGGGGGCTATTGTTACTGGCTAGTGAGGGCAGGCGAGATTAGCTTCAGGGTGAGGGCAGTGGCGGCCATCTTAACTGAATAGTGAAATTGCAGTTTTATGCAGACTGGTTGCTAAGGGCTGAATCTTATTAAATATGGGGTAAGTCAGTCTAATAGTAACTGATTCTGGTATCATGTTATTAGTAACTACATATATGAAAATTGAAATTAGGGTCTAAGTGTGACAGTTATCCTTTAAATAGAAAAAATAAAATAGACATATTTGGTATTGCCGCGTCCGTGACGGTCGGCTATATAAATATATCACATGATCGACCCAGTCCGATAAACACCATAAAAAAGAAACTGTCAAAAAAAGCAATTTGTCACCTTACATCACAAAAAGTGCAACACCAAGTGATCAAAAAGGCGTATGTCCCACGAAATGGTACCAATAAAACCGTCACCTCATCCCGCAAAAAATGAGCCCCTACATAAGAAAATCGCTCAAAAAATAAAAACTATAGCTCTCAGAACATGGAGACACTAAAACATCATTTTTTTGGTTTAAAAAATGCTATTGTGTTAAAGTGAAATAAAATAAAAAAAGTATACATATTTAGGTATTGCTGCGTCCGTAACAACCAGTTCTATAAAAATATCACATGACCTAACCCCTCGGGTTAACACCGTAAAAAAATAAAAATAATATATGTGTAAAAAAAGCTATTTTGGCACCTTACAATCACAAAAGGTGCAACACCAAGTGATCAAAGAGGCGTATGTCCCACAAAATAGTACCAATAAAACCGTCACCTCATACCACAAAAAATGAGCCCCTACATAAGAAAATTGCTAAAAATAAAAAATAAAAAAAAACTATAGCTCTCAGAACATGGACACATTAAAAAAATGGACACATTTTCAAAAATGCTATTATTGTGTAAAACTTAAAATAAAAAAAAGTATACATATTAGGTATCGCCACGTCCGTAACGATCTGCTCTATAAAAATGTCACTTCACCGAACCCCTCAGGTGAACGCTGTAAAAATAATAAAAACTGTGCTAAAAACAACCAATTTTTTGGTCACCTTGCCCCATAAAGTGTTATAATGAATGATCAAAAAATCATATGTACCCAAAAATAGTACCAATACAACTGGCACCTTATTCCCTAGTTTCCAAAATGGGGTGACTTCTTGGGAGTTTCTACTGTAAGGGTGCATCAGGGGGGCTTTAAATGGGACATGGCATCTAAAAACCACGTGGCGCTCCTTTTCTTCTGCGCCCTGCCGTGTGCCCATACAGCAGTTTATGACCACATGTGGGATGTTTCTGTAAACCGCGAATCTGGGTAATAAATATTGAGTTTTGTTTGGCTGTTATCGATGTGTTAAAGAAATAATTGGATTAAAATGGAAAATCTTGTGTCAACAAAGGGTTAACAAAGTTTGTAAAATCGGTTTTAAGTAACTTGAGGGGTGTAGTTTCTACAATGGGGACATTGAAGGCCCCACAAAGTGACTTCAGACCTGAACTGGTCCTTAAAAAGTGGGTTTGGGCAATTTTCTTAAAAATTTTAAGAATTGCTTCTAAACTTCTAAGCCTTCTAACGTCCTAAAAAAATAAAAGGACATTTCCAAAATGATTCCAACATAAAGTATACATATGGGGAATGTTAAGTAATAAATATTTTATGAGGTATCACTTTCTGTTTTAAAAGCAGAGAAATTAAAATTTAGAAAATTTGGGATTTTTTCATAAATAAAGGTGAAATATATGGACTCAAATTTATGACTAGCATGAAGTACAATGTGTCACGAGAAAACAATCTCTGAATGGCTTGGATAAGTAAAAGCGTTCCAAAGTTATTACCACATAAATTGAGATATGTCAGATTTGCTGAATTAGGCAGGAAGGGGGCAAATGGCCCAGATGTGAAGTGTTTAAATGTTAGGTTTTAATAGTGGTGAATTATTTATGTGAAATAAGTTTGGCAACCTTGTTACTGCTAACGTATCTGGCCTTGACTACTGAAACTTGGCTGTTTGTTGTTTATAATTTTTTGAGGGCTTCATCGATCATTTCTGCGCCTACAAGTTCCTGAGTCTGCAACCTCTGTGTCTCAAGCTTCTCCATACTCTTGATTTCTGTCCGAAGATGGCTAGCACCCATATCCAGTGCAACAGAACACAGCAGTGGATGTAATATTGATTATTAGTGCTGTGCCTAATTTAGCACAACTGTAAAAGGTGAACCTCTTTTTACCACAATATTCCTTCCAAGTGTTTTGACTTATTCACCCTATGAGCGCTCTTGCCATTTCCTTTGCATGTGTGGACAGTGAATTTCTTACCTGACATATTTTAATATAACTTTGTAAATACATTTGTCAACATGGGTGTAATACAAGGTAAATATCAGACACCAGCACTTTATTAATTTAACTACTAAGATGTAAATAAGCATTGTAACAATTTTAAGTGCCAATGGTTCCTAAAGGAACCCTCAGTATACATTATGTTAAAGGGACATCAGATTGTTCCTGCAGGGAAGAGATCCTTACATTCTCCCTATAAAGTGTATGGTAGACTACACAGATGGATGGCCCCCTGGTGTTGTGTAAGCCACAACAGCTTTACAAGAATGTAAACTAAGGAAGGGGAGTCAGCAGCAGGGTCCATGCAATCCACATCACTGGGTCCAGCCAGTCAGTGACTAGTAGAATAAACTAAAGAGATCACTGAAACCTATGCTTAATCCAATAAAAGGGATCTTTACTAAAGTATGATTAACCACTTACCGTCACACTAACGCCGAAAGGCGACATCTCTGCGGCGCTCCCAGGTCACACTAACGCCGATTGGCGTCATCTCGCGTGAGCCGAGATTTCCTGTGAACGCGCGCACACAGGCGCGCGCACTCATAGGAACGGACGGTAAGAGAGTGGATCTCCAGCCTGCCAGCGGCGATCGTTCGCTGGCAGGCTGGAGATGTGATTTTTTTTAACCCCTAACAGGTATATTAGACGCTGTTATCAAAACCTGCTACCTGGTCCTCTGGTGGTCCCCTTTGTTTGGATCGACCACCAGAGGACACAGGTAGCTCAGTAATATGTTGCACCAAGCACCACTACACTACACTACACCCCCCCCTGTCACTTATTAACCCCTTATTCACCCTTGATCACCCCATATAGACTCCCTGATCACCCCCCTGTCATTGATCACCCCCTGTAAAGCTCCATTCAGATGTCCGCATGATTTTTACGGATCCACTGATAGATGGATCGGATCCGCAAAACGCATACGGACGTCTGAATGGAGCCTTACAGGGGCGTGATCAATGACTGTGGTGATCACCCCATATAGACTCCCTGATCACCCCCCTGTCATTGATCACCCCCCCTGTCATGCTGCATTCAGATGTCCGTATGATTTTTACGGATCCACGGATACATGGATCGGATCCGCAAAACACATACGGACATCTGAATGGAGCCTTATAGGGGGGTGATCAATGACAGGGGGGTGATCACCCCATATAGACTCCCTGATCACCCCCCTGTCATTGATCACCCCCCTGTCAGGCTCCATTCAGACATTTTTTTGGCCCAAGTTAGCGGAAATTATTTTTTTTTCTTACAAAGTCTCATATTCCACTAACTTGTGTCAAAAAATTAAATCTCACATGAACTCACCATACCCCTCACGGAATCCAAATGCGTAAAAATTTTTTGACATTTATATTCCAGACTTCTTCTCACGCTTTAGGGCCCCTAGAATGCCAGGGCAGTATAAATACCCCACATGTGACCCCATTTCGGAAAGAAGACACCCCCAGGTATTCCGTGAGGGGCATATTGAGTCCATGAAATATTGAAATTTTTGTCCCAAGTTAGCGGAAAGGGAGACTTTGTGAGAAAAAAAATAATAAAATCAATTTCCGCTAACTTGTGCCAAAAAAAATAAATTTCTATGAACTCGCCATGCCCCTCATTGAATACCTTGGGGTGTCTTCTTTCCAAAATGGGGTCACATGTGGGGTATTTATACTGCCCTGGCATTTTAGGGGCCCTAAAGCGTGAGAAGAAGTCTGGGATCCAAATGTCTAAAAATGCCCTCATAAAAGGAATGTGGGCCCCTTTGCGCATCTAGGCTGCAAAAAAGTGTCACACATCTGGTATCGCCGTACTCAGGAGAAGTTGGGCAATGTGTTTTGGGGTGTCATTTTACATATACCCATGCTGGGTGAGATAAATATCTTGGTCAAATGCCAACTTTGTATAAAAAAAATGGGAAAAGTTGTCTTTTGCCGAGATATTTCTCTCACCCAGCATGAGTATATGTAAAATGACACCCCAAAACACATTGCCCAACTTCTCCTGAATACGGCGATACCACATGTGTGACACTTTTTTGCAGCCTAGGTGGGCAAAGGGGCCCACATTCCAAAGAGCACCTTTAGGATTTCACAGGTCATTTACCTACTTACCACACATTAGGGCCCCTGGAAAATGCCAGGGCAGTATAACTACCCCACAAGTGACCCCATTTTGGAAAGAAGACACCCCAAGGTATTCCGTGAGGGGCATGGCGAGTTCCTAGAATTTTATATTTTTTGTCACAAGTTAGCGGAAAATTATGATTTATTTTTTATTTATTTTTTTCCTTACAAAGTCTCATATTCCACTAACTTGTGACAAAAAATAAAAACTTCCATGAACTCACTATGCCCATCACGAAATACCTTGGGGTGTCTTCTTTCCAAAATGGGGTCACTTGTCGGGTAGTTATACTGCCCTGGCATTTTAGGGGCCGAATGCGTGAGAAGTGGTTTGAAATCAAAATCTGTAAAAAATGGCTGGTGAAATCCGAAAGGTGCTCTTTGGAATGTGGGCCCCTTTGCGCACCTAGGCTGCAAAAAAGTGTCACACATGTGGTATCTCCGTACTCAGGAGAAGTTGGGGAATGTGTTTTGGGGTGTCATTTTACATATACCCATGCTGGGTTAGAGAAATATCTTGGCAAAAGACAACTTTTCCCATTTTTTTATACAAAGTTGGCATTTGACCAAGATATTTATCTCACCCAGCATGGGTATATGTAAAATGACACCCCAAAACACATTCCCCAACTTCTCCTGAGTACAGTGATACCACATGTGTGGCACTTTTTTGCAGCCTAGGTGGGCAAAGGGGCCCACATTCCAAAGAGCACCTTTCGGATTTTACCGGTCATTTTTTACACATTTTGATTTCAAACTACTTACCACACATTTGGGCCCCTAGAATGCCAGGGCAGTATAACTACCCCACAAGTGACCCCATTTTGGAAAGAAAACACCCCAAGGTATTCGCTGATGAGCATAGTGAGTTCATAGAAGTTTTTATTTTTTGTCACAAGTTAGTGGAATATGAGACTTTGTAAGAAAAAAAAAAAAAAAATCATCATTTTCCACTAACTTGTGACAAAAAATAAAAAGTTCTATGAACTCACTATGCCCATCAGCGAATACCTTAGGGTGTCTACTTTCCGAAATGGGGTCATTTGTGGGGTGTTTGTACTGTCTGGGCATTGTAGAACCTCAGGAAACATGACAGGTGCTCAGAAAGTCAGAGCTGCTTCAAAAAGCGGAAATTCACATTTTTGTACCATAGTTTGTAAACGCTATAACTTTTACCCAAACCATTTTTTTTTTACCCAAACATTTTTTTTTTATCAAAGACATGTAGAATAAATTTAGAGCAAAATATATATGGATGTCGTTTTTTTTTGCAAAATTTTACAACTGAAAGTGAAAAATGTCATTTTTTTTCAGAAAAATCGTTAAATTTCGATTAATAACAAAAAAAGTAAAAATGTCAGCAGCAATGAAATACCACCAAATGAAAGCTCTATTAGTGAGAAGAAAAGGAGGTAAAATTCATTTGGGTGGTAAGTTGCATGACCGAGCAATAAACCGCTAAAGTTGTGGAGTGCCGATTTGTAAAAAAGGGCCTGGTCTTTAGGGGGGTATAAACCTGTGGTCCTTAAGTGGTTAAAAGTCCATACATAAAACACATTTCCCAAAACATGTTTTATGTATGAACATTTGAACATACTTCAATATGCAGATCGGCCGGCAACACTCCTGTCAGTTCAATAATGGCTCAAATCCTACTTATCACAATCAACTACCTTATGTGTCACCCCCAATTCCTCATAGAGTGTAAGCTCTTGTGAGCAGGGCCCTGACTCCTAGTGTTTCAGTTGCATATTAGCCAATTTTGTTTCGTACATGAACCCTATGAATTTGTAAAGCGCTGCAAAATATGGTGGAGCTATATAAATAAATGTTATTATTATTATTATTATTATTATTATTATTATTATGCAGTGCATTCAGAAAGTCTTCAGACCCCTTCACTTGTCACATTTTGTTATGTTGCGGCCTAGTGCTAAAATAAAAAAATAAATAAAAATCAAGTCTCCCCAGCATTCTGCATGCAAAACCCCATAACAAGAAAGTAAAAACAGAATTTTAGAAACCTTCGCAAGTTAAGAAAAAAAAAAAAAAAAGGAAAAACTAATTTTGCATGGACATAAGCATTCAGACCCTTTGCTATAAATTTAGCTCTGGGGGCCTCCCATGAGATGTTTCTACACCTTCATTCGAGTCCACCTGTGGTAAATTCAGTTGATTGGATATGATTTGAAAAGACACTCCCATGTCTATATAAGGTCTCAAAGCTGACAATGCATATTAGAGAAAAAACCAAGACCTGAGGAGAAAAGAACTGCCTGTAGAGCTTAGAGACACAGTGTGGAGGCACAGATTTGGAGAATGATACAGAAAGAAAATTATGGTGCACTGAAAGTTCCCATGAGCACTGGGACCTCCATAATTATTAAATGAAAGAAGTTTGGAACAACCAGTACTCTTCCTAGAGCTGGCCACCCAACCAAATCAAGTAATTGGGGGAGAAGGGCCTTGGTAAGAGAGGTGATCAAGAAACAAACGGTCATTCTGGCTGAGCTCCAAAAGATACTTTGTGCAGCTGGCAGAAATTTACAGAAGGTCAACCATCACAGCAGCAATCAATCTGGGATTTAGGGCAGGGTGGCCAGAACGAAGCCTCTCCTCAGTAAAAGATATGAAAGTTTGCAAAAAAAAGTACCTAAAAGGACTTTCAGACCGTGAGAAACAAAATTGAACTTTTGTCCTCAATTCAAGTGTCATGTTTGGATGAAACCAGTCACTGCTCATCACCTGTCCAATTCCATCCCTACAGTGAAGCATGATGTTGGGTGTGTTTTTCAGCAGATGGAACAGAGAGGGTGGTCAGAGTTGAAGGAACGCTGAATGGAGCAAAGTACAGAGATATTCTTAATGAAAACCTGATGCTGGGTGCTTTAGACCTCAGACTGGGTGAAGGTTTAACTTCCAAAAAGACAATGACCCTGAGAACATAGCCTAGACAACAAAGGAGTGTCTTTTGGACAACTCTGTGAATGTCCTAGAGTGGTCAAGCCAGAGCCCTGACAAACTCAATCGAACATCTCTGGAGAGACCTAAAAATGGCTGTCTGCCGCCAGTCCCCATCCAAGCTGACAGAGCTTGAGAGGATCTGTAGAGAAGAATGACAGAAAAACTACAAATCCAGGTGTGCCAAACTTGTAACATCATACCCAAGAAGACTGGGGGTTGTAATAGCTGCCAAAGGTGCTTCAACTAAGTACACAATAAAGGGTCTGAGTACTTATGTCAAGGCAATATTTTAGTTTTTCCTTTTCAATAAATTAACAAAGATTTCTAACATTCTGTTTTCACTTTGTCATTATGGCATATTAGGTGCTGATTAAGCACTGAATGATGGAGAAAAACTTTATTTTTTCTTTTAAATTTTAGCACGAGGCCACAAGATAACAAAGTGTGGAAAAAGTGAAAAAGTCTGAAGACATCTTTTCCGAACTCACTCTAGACCACTTTAATTGGAACAAGCGTGGGTTCCAATGAACTTTTTGAATTGTTCTACTATTCATCACTTCAAGTATGAGTATGGAGAAGAATTTGCAAACTTAGAGGTTTTCCTAACTTTCACATTTATTGCATAGTCACAGGATATGCCATAAAATGTCTGAAAGGTGCTGGTCCCACCCATTGGACTCGACCCTATCTCAAGAACGGACTGCCATCATGATTGAAGATGAGGCCACATATGTGCAGCATTCTTCATTCACTGCTATGCGACTTCTGAAATAGACAACGGCAGGGGTTGTGTGACTCCTGTTTGCAGATTCAAGAAGGCTGCTTTTCCCATGCGTTCTATGCTTTATGAACACATACATTTAGAAGTGGCGGCAGATCTGCCGAAGTTATGTAGAGGTCCACTGCCAGCTAAAGGACTTATTAAGATCGGTGTCTAAAATGCTGGTCTTAATGAATGATCCCCATTGTACTTCATTGAAAGCAAAAAGTGTGTGACATTCTCTGAGAGAACTACCTTTTTCACACTATTTGCTGAGGAATAAAAAGAGGAGATTATGGCGCTAAAAAAAAGTGAAATATGAGCACATAGTGATGTCTCACTTTTTCTAGCACCATAGAAAAAAAAAAGTATACAGCAAAAAAGGCGCTGCAAAACAATGGGTGTAAATGTAAGTCCATTGACTTCTAGTATATAAAACAGTATACTGCAAAAACAGGTATGCAACTGTCTACTTTTGTATCTGTCAAATATACCTGTCACAAATGTATACGACTGCATACAGTTGCTATCTGTTTGAAGTACTCTTCTAGAAAATGAAAAAAAATTGCCTGGAAAACAATGTGATTGAGCTGAGACTGACAAAGTATAAACTGCTAGTGGTGCTTGGTCAATAATACAACCAAGGTGGTGCACCTTTTATTTTGGGTTCTGCAGCAGGGTATATATGTTGAGGCAGGGTCACATTGGTATGGTAATGGTTGTACAGATGCTGGATATCCTCCTGTGGTATGTCATTCCAAGGGCTTTCAACTTGGCCCATAGTTCAACCAAGGCGGTTGTTGGCATTGATGGAGAGAGATCTGGTGAATGAGCTGGCCAGGGGAGCTGCTAGATATCCTGAAGAGTTTGTTGTGTAGTTCAGGCGTTTTGTGGGTTGGCGTTATCTTAGTTAGTGCAGTGGCTGGGTTTGGGGTAGCCCCAACGCAACGCTGGATCCCCCGGACACCGTCAAAGTGTCACCACGCATTGCTGCTCTCCGCAAGGGATGGTAAGGTGTGGTGCACCCCAATGGGAAATAATTCTAGAGAGTCAGGGTCTGCAGTAAACCAGGGTGCTTCTTTACTGGAGGAATTGCAAAACAATACAGGCGAGGCATTGGGCTGGCTTCTCCAGTCTCCTCCCTGGCAGAAGAAGGGTTTAATGCTGATGGAAAGACCTGAGCTAGCTGTCCCTCTTTCTTTTCAGAAGGCTGGTAAACTAGTCCAAAGCTGGTGATCCAGGGTCTGCAGCAGCGTATCCCAGTTTCAGCGTCTACTTCTGGTCACTCAGTAGTCTGGCAGAGTCTCCTCTTCCAAGCACTGTTCCCTAACTGCAGCACTCTAGGGGCTCTGACTGCTCTCCTTATATACAGTTTTTTTTTAGACTAGAACCTTCTAGTGGGAAGGGTGGAGTGGAGTAACTCAGCACAGATACATTGTTTCAGCTCCCGTCTGGTATAGACTTACATTAGAGCTTCAATGAAACTCAATGGCAATGACACAGCAGGTTTTCCAGACAAAAACAAGTTTCCAGACATAACAACAGAGCTAAAACCAGACATTTAAAAGGCCAGGCTGTCTGCTTTTTGGTGGTAAACAAGTCTAGGTTTTTCCCTCCAAAACATGGTCTTCTTTAAATCCTATGGCAGCTGTGGAAAATTACCAGCTTCTCAATCAAAGCCCTAACAGTCTCTCAGTATTGATTAACCCTTTCCACAGAGCCCTGTAAATACAGTGATAATGAACAGGATATATATCACAACATACATATAAAATGCAGTTACACAGTATTAAACAGTGCAAGTTAACCCTTTTAGGTGAAATAAAGTAAGAAGTTTTAACTTTGGAAATAGGCAAATTCCAAAAATGTTCAAATGTCAAAGTACTCCTAGGGCACTACACTCTCCCCTACTTTAACTGTGGAATCCCCAACACAGTCAGGACTATTTCACAAAGAAGATTTGTGCAACAGGGCACCAACTATGTATATTGTGTTTGAGATAATCCAGCTCTAGGGGGCCTTCAATTTTCCCCTATGTTTAAGGCTCTTAAATGTTACTAACTGGATTCATCATGGGCTTGTTGTGTTCCACTTCGGATTGGTGGGCTGTCAATACTGTAATCCGTCTGGCAATGATGTATCCTGGTAGTTGGTTCTATGGAACATGCGGAATGCAAGTGGACAGGATGCATGTGGCTGGTTAAGGCTGTGGTCATCATGTTGAAATTTCGCTGATATTTTCAAGGTCTTCACTGGTCACCGCTGGGGCAGAACAGGTTTTTGTTGAACCTGCTGGGTTGTTTCATTGGTTATTTGTTGGATCAGTTTGAGGCACCTCAGTTGCTCTTTTGCCCAGTCAGTTTGTGGTAACTGGTTGGTATCATGGTCCGTTGGTTCACTTAGCAATATGTCGGCCGGCAACCAACTTATGTGTCCAGACATTAATGTATAGGGTGGTTGTTTAGTTGAACAATGCGGTGTATGGTTATATAGCAAAGTCAGTTTAGTTACCCATGTCAGCCATTTTGCTTTCTCACACTCTGGCAATTTACACAATAGATTTATTAGGTTTTGGTTCATTTTTTTCACATAAACCATTGCATTGTGGGCGATAGGCAGTCGTATGTATTTTTTTTATATTGTACAATGTGCACATTTCTTGGAATAATTGGGAATCAAATGCTGAGACTTAGTCAGTCAGAATCTTCTCTGGTGGTCTGTGGACCTCAGTAAACCTCTTTTCAAACATATCCATAATGGTTTGCACTGATAAGTCTCTTACTGGTATCACTATGGAATACTTGCTATAATGGTCAATGATTGTTAGAGCATACACATACCCATCTCGGCTGGGTCTTAATTTGACATGGTCGAAGGCAAAAAGCTTAAATGGCCTATGACTTTCAATTGAGTGCAGTGGTGTTTTTTGTCTGGGCTGGTCATCCCTATTGATGGCACAGATTGGACACTCGTGACACCATTTTTCTATGTCATCTTGCATTCCAACCCCCAAAATAATCTCTGTCTGATTAGTGACTCTGTTTTCTGGCACCCAAAATTTCATGATTGATTGTGGTATGCATCCAGGATCAGATGGGTATCCTGTCTGGGTACCACAATCGGTTTAATACGGTCATGTGTCAGAGGATCAATAATGCGACAATTGAGCTGACCCTTCTCATAAAAGATATGTTTCCTCTGTCCCAACAGTTTGAGTATCTCAGGGTCGGCTCTTTCTCTCTGATGTGGTGTAAGGCTCTTACCGATTTTAGCACAGTCCATAGTTCCTGTAGCACTCTGCTTTCATGTTGTAATTGGGTCAAATCCCTTCTGGCTGCTTGTGGATGAAAGGGATTTTGTTGACTGGCCTCTCTGGCAGTGATAGTATCCTGCATGAGCCTCAAGACGAAAAAGGCTGGCATTTCAACGTCTTCCATTTCATCATCAGGCAGGTTGGCTGGTGCACCTATAAGAAATCTCGACAGTGCATATTACATTTGCCAGAACGGTATTTGATGGTAAATTTGTAATTAGCTAATCTAGAGACCCAGCGCTGTTCTATGGCACCTATATGTGCAGTGGAAAGATGAACCATCGGGTTGTTGTCTTTATAGGCCACAAATTCAGTAGCGGTCAAATATTCCCTAAATTTTTCTGTAACCGCCCAGACCAAGGCGAGCAATTTTAGTTTAAAAGAGCTGTAATTACAGTCATTCCTCTTGTGAGGAAAATCGATTATTATTTAATGGCAGCCCTGGTTGTCAGTTGATTCACCTTTTGGCTTGTACACGGTCAGTGTACATGCAAAATATGTTCCCACCCCCCAGCCATCGGATTGTCAGCTAGCAAGGGAGAAAGCCCCAGGGGTCCAGGCTTCAAGGAGGCCCCAGGTGGATAATGTCACACCTCAACCAGCCAGTTTGGAGGCAACCAAATCTGCAGGAAAACCCCCACCAGGGGGTCTCAGCTCTTGCCCAAGATCAATGATACCTACCAGACATGTTGGCACCTACATTTCATAAGGAATTATGAATCGCTCGGCCATCGCAGGCGCAAACCGGATACATATTTGTGTCCCGGTGGCCACGGTGAACATGCCCATAGGCTTTGTTTGATGGTGGCATGCTAGGGAAGGGAGATATCCATATCTCCTTACATAAACCCAATAGCGGCACCATGTTTGAATCTCAAGCGGATCTGTTGGTTCTAGAACCATATCCCTGTGACCTTTTGGACTAGAGCAATAAACCCTAAAGGGTTTTGTGGGTCATTTGCAGCCAGTCCAGCAGAGGGGGGTGGACCCCTCCCAAAGGCCGGGAGGGGCCGGCTACAGGTTAAAAGGCTTGTGCCAGCAAGCGGGCGTGTCTTTTCTCTGAAGAAGGGTCACATCGTGTAATGTGTTTAGAGGGACCCAGGAACTAGCTGAGATCACTGCCCTTCATGTGACTACGGAAAAGAACACCTCACAACCCAAAGGAACTTTCATCTTACCAGGTAACTGACTTTTGCTCTGCTTAACCCTGTTGTTCCCATATAACCTGTATCTGTAACCTCAGACCACTGTATGTATTCTCTGTGTATATTGTGTTATATCTAGTGTGCCCTTAAGGCTATTAAATATATAATTTTATCTTGTGCTATCTTGTATCTCGATCACAAATCCCCCAAGTCCGTGTTTTGGCTTAGTTATAAGCTACCCTGGGTTGGTTTCTCACCCTAGATAATCCTGTTAGCAGACTGGGCTTATATCAAAACGAGAAGCTGGTGGCAGTTACCTGGGCTGAGACGGTGGTGTTTTCATTGCAGCAGTGAGAAGGCTCTCTCAGCTTGTCACCTCTTTGTGCCGGCATGGACAGGAGGTGTCTGTGTAAAATGTTCCAAGCTGACCTTACCTGCTCCTCTAGAGGGCGTAACGTCACACTTTGGTAACCCGTGACCATACCGCATCTCGTGAGCTCGACGTAGGGGCACGAGCCGTGGTATTCGTCACACCTCTCAGTAGGCCTAAGTGATCGACTGGCATATGCAATGACTCGTTCATGTTGGTCTTGCACTTGAGCCAACACTTCTCCGAAGCCCTTTTTAAATGCATCGGTATACAGTCTGAAGGATTTAGTATAGTCTGGTTAAGAAAGAATCGGGGCTTTGGTAATTTTCCATTTCAGATCATTAAAAGCTTTTTCCTGGGCATTAGTCTATTCAATAGTCGTCTTATTTAAACCTTTTTTATTAGGCTGGCCTTTTAACAAGTCCTGCAAAGGGGCTGCAATCTTAGTCAAATCTAGAATAATTTGCCTGTAATATCCAGCAAAGCCTAGAAATTTCTTCACCTCATAGATATTTGACCAATTTTTAACTGCAGCGATTTTATTGGGGTCAGGAAGGGCTGCCATAGGGACCTGCTAGTACCCACTAGTTAAATCTAAAGTAGAGAAGAATGCTGCAGAGCCTAGGGCTGATAGGGACTCTTCTATTCTAGACAAAGGGTATGCGTCTTTATGAGTGATGTTATTTAATTTGCGGTATTCTACACATAATCGCATTGTACCGTTCTTTTTACGCACAAGCACTAAGGGTCCATCCCAAAGGCTATGTCTGTCCCGAATTACATTAGAGGCTTTTATGTCATTCACTAGCTGTTTTATTTGCTGGTACATGGCTGGTGGTATGGGCCTGTATATTTCTTTAATGGGTAGGTGGGACCCAGTAGGGATGGTGTGTTGGATCACCTCTACTTTCCTAAAATCTGTGGGGTGTTTACTGAAAGCATCCTCATGCTCCTTAACAACCTTCAGGACACCCTCCTTCTACTCAGAGGGGGTGTTCTGATCCCCAATGTGCAGTTTCTCCCACCAGAGACCCTCTGTACAGACTTCCACCTGGATGGCAGACTGCATGGCTGGACAGTGAAGTGGACAATATGATCGTTTCCAACATGTATTAATTTAGCAACAGTCTGTTATTTGTTCAACTGAATAGGTTGGTCACTAATGTTTAGCATGCGGATTGGCACCCTGCCACGTTTCAGAGTAACTAGACTGCGGGCAGAAAGCAAATATTCCTTGCTCCCATCCAGTATAGGTTCCACAAGGGCCTGGTAAGCTTGCCCATGTGGTCTTATACGTGCTCTACACCAACGTAATGTCTCTGAGTGAGGTTGTAACCATATGGGTTTAGCATCAGTAACCCTTACATTTCCAATCTCACCCTTGTGATTACTGAATTTATTTGGCCCTCTCACTGCCCTCAGTGTATGCTGTAACACTCTGTGGACTGGCAAAGGGGCTGTAACTAACTCTTGCTGGAGTATACACATCAATTCTTCCACACAATTGTGACAAATATTCATTCCCAATACAACTGGGGGAAAACCCTCATCATGCATGTGCATAACTATTAACCCTTGCCGCTGTTATTCAGTATTACCAATCTGCACAGTGGGCTCCCAGTATCCCTGGGATGCTATTGCAGCGTCCCACTACGTGTGTGTGTGGGCACTGCTTAAAAGGACTTTTTGATCTTAATAATGTATTAGGTTGTAATGTATGATTTTTGTACTATTGTATCTGTAAAATCCCTGTTACCAGGCAGATTAGGTGTAATTTATACATCCCACCACTAGATGGGGATATAGTTCAGGTCTTATATATACCTAGGTCAGGCCTAGTGAGTTCAGATTAGTTGAGACCAGAGACGAGATCAGATCAGTTGGAAAAATGTAGTTCAGAAGAGAGCAGATCTGAGGGAGTCAGATCAGATTAGTGGGAGAGAATGTAGAGTGAACTTCATGACACAGATTAGTGAGTGGAGCCAACTTCACTAGGAGGTGATACTCAGATATGAGGCGCAGAAGAGCGTTTTCCTTCTGTGGCCAGACTATAGACTTGTATCCCTGACCAGTACGAGAAGAGTTTGCCTCCCCAGAAAAGAAACAAGCTTCCTAAGGAATCAATCGGTGATAAGAGCCACAGACACCTTTGCATGGTGGAGGATTTATAGCTTCTGGCAGCCACACCATACTTCTGAGAGACAGTTGAGTTTTCCTGTCTAAATGTTCAGCTTGTAGAGAAAGACAAGTAATAGGATCCAGCACATCAATAGAAACCAGGTACACCTAACCCACTGCTTGAAACAAAAACCTTAAAAGCCTAGAAACAGTGGATTTGCAGAACCAACTTTGTAACATCAAGAGACTGCATTCTTTGTACTGCTGCAACCAAAGTCACCAAAAATAAAAGTTGTGAATTGCATCTTACCACTGCCTACCTCTTTATTACTACTAATGGTTGTACCACCATTAACGGTACTGGCGTCACGACAAAAAACATCAAGGGACTCAGCCACAACAAGCACCCTAAGCACCCCTAACATCAAGGGCACCTCAACCACCATCTTGGCTGATGCTTCCCTACACAGAGCGTGCCCCGGAGGATTTCGTGCAGTCCACCTCAACACTGTGCTGCCAGCCCAGGGAGGCTTTCTGCTAACCGTGAGTAAACTGATGAACTGTGTGTTAGAATTTGGCCCCTCATCGGTGCACCGTGCACCTCACGTGTTGCCCCTGCGCTACTGGCTGGCTGCACTATGGGCTGGCCATTGCTGGCGATTACATTTATCTTACTCTGAGTAGGATGTATAAGGTGGTCTAGCTCCCAATGCCACTGATAGAATGGCAGTTGCATAGTAGTCACTTGTGACCCAGTGTCCACTAAAGCAAGGCAGGACACACCATTAATTCTGACAGTAATTATAGATATTCACCAATATATGCAGAAAAGTTTGGACCCAAGCAGTCTCCCCGAGGGTTGGTCCATTGCCACAGGAGACACTAGTTTAACTTCTTGCATTCCCGCTCCACATGACCAACTTTTTGACATTTACGACATATCTGTTGGCCACTGGCATCAAACTGGTCAGTGGGCAATCAACCATAATTCCTATGATTACCATTAGAACCATATTTCAGTCTACTTCTAGTGTACCAAGTACCTCTATCAGGATAGCAGCTTTGTTTCATGCCCTGTACCTCTTTTTGTAACACCAACTCCTTCAAGTTAACTTCGGTATTTTCATCACATTTCTTAACATTAGACTCTACTGGTGTGCTCCTTTGTTCAGACATAATGGCACAATTATAACCTGGGTCTGAATCAGAACCCAGTACCTTAAGGGTCCATTCACACGTCCGTTTTTTCTTTCCTGATCTGTTCCGTTTTTTGCTGAACAGATCTGGACCAGATCTGGACCCATTCATTTTCAATGGGTCCTGGAAAAAAACGGACAGCTCAATGTCTGATTTTTTTCAGGACCCATTGAAAATGAATGGGTCCAGATCTGGTCCAGATCTGTTCCGCAAAAAACGGAACAGATCAGGAAAGAAACAACGGACGTGTGAATGGACCCTTACTGCAAGCTCCTTAAAGTCAAGGCATATCAGGGTGTTGTAATGCAAGAACTCTCAGCTGGGTTTTTACAGCATTTAGTCTGACACCCTCTACAAACTGGTCTTTCAGAGTCCGGTCTGGGTTAAGTACCTCATGTGGACCCATGTGCTGGATGGTACGCAGAGCTTCCTGGAGACTTAGAGCAAAATCTCACAGGTTTTCACCCATCCTTTGTTTGCGGCTAAAGAAATGCATTTTTAACTCTGATAATGTGCACCTGTCAAACATGCTGGTAAGTCTGTCTAAAATTGGGTCAGCAGTATGCTTTTCAGTACTAGGCCATGACTTAACCTCCTTTAGGGCTGCTCCCTCCAATTGACCAATCAACATAGTGACTTTCTGGTCATCATTAAGGGAAATCATCTTGTAAATGGCGCTCATCTGATCCCTAAAATCTTTGAGGCCTGTAGGCTCTCCTCCATATTTCGGTAACCATGGTGCGCCAAAAAAAAAAATGGTACTGACAAGAATATTGTTGGAGAAGGGCTAGAAACCCCAGAACTGGCAGGCATATCACAGTCTCCCTCTACTGACATCAAACAGAGTAAACCACGGCACTCAAATTGTAGTATGCAGTAGTAAGAATATTTTTTATTCCATCCAAAAATTAACAGGGAGCCATTGGCCAACATTTCGGTCTATCCTAGACCTTGTACACGGCCATAGTGTCAGGCTGCTGGAATTTGCATGGAGGATGGCGCCAACTTACAGTACAGATGCTTATATGTTGCTGGTTCACCTCAGATACTAGAGCTGGATCCACAATAACTGCTGGTGCTGGACCGGATCCTGTTCGTGATGCCAAATTGCAGTGGCCGGGTATGGGGTGGCCCCAACGCTACGCTGGGTCCCCCGGACACTGTCGAGGTGTCACCACGTGTTGCTACTCTCCGGAACGGATGGTAAGGCTTGGTGCACCCCAATGGGAAATAAGTCCAGAGAGTCAGGGTCTGCAGTAAACCAGGGTGCTTCTTTACTGAAGGAATTCAGGTGCAAAACAATACATGCGAGACATTGGGCTGGCTTCTCCAGTCTCCTCCCTGGCAGAAAAAGGGTTTGATGCTAAGGAAAGGCCTGAGCTATCTGTCCCTCTTTCTCTTCAGAAGGCTTGTACCCTGGTCCAAGGCTGGTGATCCAGAGTCTGTGGCAGCGTATCCCCGTCTCAGCATCTACTTCTGGTCACTAAGTAGTCTGGCAGAGTCTCCTCTTCAAAGCACTGTTCCCTAATTGCAGCACACTAGGGGCTCTGACTGCTCTCCTTATATACAGTTTTTGCTAGACTAGAACCTTCTAGTGGGAAGGGTGGAGTGGAGAAACTCAGTACAAACAGATATATTGTTTCAGCTCCCGTCTGGTATAGACTTACATTAGAGCTTCAATGATACTCAATGGCAATAACACAGCAGATTTTTCAGACAAAACAAGTTTCCAGACAAAGCTAAAACCAGACATTTAAAAGGTCAGGCTGTCTGCTTTTTGGTAGTAAACAAGCCTGGGTTTTTCCCTCCAAAACATAGTGGTAAACAACGTTGGCGTTTTTCCCTCCAAAACATGGTCTTCTTTAAACCCTATAACATCTGTGGAAAATTACCAGCTTCTCAGTCAACGCTCTAACAGTCTCTCAGTATTCATTAACCCTTTCCACAGAGCCCTGTAAATACAGTGATAATGAACAGGATATATATCACAATATACATATAAAATGCAGTTACACAATATTAAACAGTGCAAGTTAACCCTTTTAGGTGAAATAAAGTAAGAAGTTTTAACTTTGCATAGGGGAAATAGGCAAATGTCCAAATCTCAAAGTACTCCCTGCTCCAGGGCACTACATTACAACACATCTCTTGTGAAAAAAAAAAAAAAAAAAAAAAAAAAAAAAAAAAGAACAGGACATGTTCCACGATGTCCTGGACATATCAAAGGCTGGTAAATGTCCCCTCTATGAAGACTGGATGGGAAAGACCATGGCAGTTACTGAAGCAGCCATCATAGGTACCAAGGCAGAACCTGCTTTCATCACTGAACACTATTGTATGCCATTTATGCTCTAATGTGCTCTCTTGTGGCACCAGTGCAGGAACTCTTAGTGATGATGAGAGGTCACTGGCAAACGGCTAGTGAAGTGCATAAAATCCTGTTTCAAATAGACAGTTTCCTATGGTTCAGGCGGTCACTGCAGTGGCTACTGCCGAACCAATTTGTGATGCTGTCCTTTGTGATACAGCATTTCTTCTTGTATGATGATCTTGGTGTGCATCTGTCTGTCTTGACCGTCCAAAACCCTCTCTATGTGTGTGACTGTTCTCCTCTCACCACTGTTGACACCATCAAAGCACTACAAAAACTTCTCTTCCAACTCTCTCCAAAAATTTAGGGATGAACCATTCAACTTCTCAAAGTCCCACTATTTCTCCCTTTTCAAAATCCATTAATTGCACAAATGGTACACAACTTTGTCTAGCAGACATAGTGAACAATTCCAAAACACCCAATCAACAGTACTGTAAAAGACAAGATGAAAAACAGTAGTGTCATACAACAACCAACAACAGTGATGCCAGACAAGAAAAGTCTGTGGAGAATCTGTATGTAAAGTAATGCTCTCGGAACTTTGATCACTACATGTAACACCATCTAGCACTGCAATATTATAGGTGTTCTTTTATCATTTTCTAATAGTGTATATGTTTATTTTCATTTGAAGACTTCAAAACATATGCTGTGCAAATCTCTTTAAATTATCTAAAATGTATATATACAAATCATTTTGTACAAATCAAAGTCATCCAAAAATCAGAGCTGGCCACACAGCTTAAGAGGCTCTGCTTCTACATGCACAGTGCAATGTTTCTACATTAAATGTTAGCATGACAGCCATGTGAAGTTTCTATTAGATATTTCCTGATTTGAGCCTGTCAGTCTTGTGGCGTCATGATGACTAACTGATTGCCATCTACGGTCTACCTTGTTACATTAGCGAAATTATATATGAGCCAAACTACATATATGTGCCTCTCCTGTGCTGAAATACTGTAGACTGACCATAAACACGCAGTGTTTTTTTTTACAGTGAGAGACAATGAGTACTGCCTGCTCCTCTATGCCTTTACAGTGGTGAATGTCCTAATATTTTTTTGCTGGGATATGTCTGAAAATGCCAGCTGCATACTTTTTTTTTGAAAATACTGTGAATTTGACAGATCTATTAAACATAAACAAGATGTGAGTAGAGCCTTAGAAAAATTGTTTATAAGGCTGAAAAAAGACTACCTCTACCTCAACACTGCAAGATAATGTACTGGATAGCGGCATGAGACCAATTCTCCTCATTTACAGGAGCTCCCTGAATAACATCCTGGATCAACGACCCATTTCCAAAAATCTAGTAACTATAGGGGCTCATGTACACGAACGTGTGCCACCCATGCCATGCATTGGGGACCGCAAATTGTAGTCCCCAATGCATTGGCACCATTCAACTTCAAAAATAGAGCATGTTTTATTTTTTTTTACAGATTGTAGGCACGGGCTGATATGCCACGGAAGCAATCTATAGTTGTCACGGCCTCGGTGCGTGCCGCGACAATTTTGCCGCGCATGCTGGTTGCCGGTGGCAACTTGTTTTTATGCATGTGTGTGCGCTTTCCCTTTTAGGATGTTTCCTTTCCCTGCTTTGGTGTGCACAGGGTTAAGGTGTGCTTGGTAGGTGTGGTGGGTGTGACCTCAGGCCTCCTATATGTTGGTGTGGTGGAGCCCGAGTGTCAGTTTGGTTTGTTTGTCAGCTTGGTGTGGAGCTCTGCTCCTGGGCTGAATGATACTGCCTGTGTGAGCTATCCTTATTTGTTATTTTGTATATCTTGCTTTGTCTGTTGTCCCCTCCGGTGTGTTTCGGTCATTCCTTCCCCCACCTGGTGTATGTAGTTATGGTGCGGGTTTTGCTTGGAGGTTTGATTGTTGTATGAGGCTCCGAAAGGGGCGGGCTTTCCCGGAGGGGTTTAAGTGAAGACTCGCCTGTGGGCTTTTCCAGCTTGGAGCCACCTTCCATCATGGCTACGGCAGGTAAGTGAGGATTGCATAGTTATGTTACTGTGTGACTTACCTGCCGTACTGTTTAGCCCATGGCCTTTTATCCTGCTTGCCACTGGGCCGTTTGAGACACCATTCATCCATAATGTTGGATGAATGGGTGGTCTCTGCCCTGTCATTAGGCCTAGGGCCTAGGGTCAAAGGTTGGAGAGCATGAGCCCCCTTACCTTCTGAGGCAGCTCATGCGGTAGGAGTCTAAGGTGAGTTCAGGGTTGTGCTAGGTGGTGACCTGCTCCCTGTTCCTTCCTATCTGGCATTGCAGTCTCTCTCTGCCTTTGCACGGTGTGGGGTTTTCCCCATTCTCCTCCATGACAATAGTGCTTCAGTGGCCTTCCACTCCATGCCTTTGTTTCGTATCTTCGGGATTGCATCCATCATATGGTACGCACACAGCCAGTACCCGTATATTGCAGACTTGCTGTTTGCGGGCCGCAATACTGGCATTTGTGCATGAGCCCTAAGGGTAAGTTTACACGACTGCTACCTGTTTTCCATTGATCTGCTCCTTTAGACGAGCAGAACAATGAAAATAATGGAAGTATATATACTTCCATTATTTTCATTGTTCTGCTCCTCTAAAGGAGCAGATCAATGGAAAACAAGTAGCAGTCGTGTAAACTTACCCTTAGGGCTCATGCACAAATGCCAGCCGTGCCAGTATTGCGGCCCGCAAACAGCAAGTCTGCAATATACGGGTACTGGCTGTGTGCGTACCATATGATGGATGCACTCCCGAAGATACGAAACTGAGGCATGGAGTGGAAGGCCACTGAAGCACTATTGTCATGGAGGAGAATGGGGAAAACCCCCACCGTGCAAAGGCAGAGAGAGACTGCAATGCCAGATAGGAAGGAACAGGGAGCAGGTCACCACCTAGCACAACCCTGAACTCACCTTAGACTCCTACCGCATGAGCTGCCTCAGAAGGTAAGGGGGCTCATGCTCTCCAACCTTTGACCCTACTATCCCTACAAAGCCCTAGGCCTAATGACAGGGCAGAGACCACCCATTCATCCAACATTATGGATGAATGGTGTCTCAAACGGCCCAGTGGCAAGCAGGATAGAAGGCCATGGGCTAAACAGTACGGCAGGTAAGTCACACAGTAACATAACTATGCAATCCTCACTTACCTGCCGTAGCCATGATGGAAGGTGGCTCCAAGCTGGAAAAGCCCACAGGCGAGTCTTCACTTAAACCCCTCCAGGAAAGCCCGCCCCTTTCGGAGCCTCATACAACAATCAAACCTCCAAGCAAAACCCGCACCATCATCAGTAAGAAAAAAAGTGTAGAACCCCTTTAAATGGGATCTGTCACCTCGATTTTGGACTACAGTATTATCTACAGTAATACATGCGTAGTACTGCAGACAAGGAATCTAAATCACTATATTTTTTTTCTACTGCACCCAGTTCCCCCGCTGTCAGAACTCAAAGCTGCACTAAAATACACAGTCTGGACTGCAGTGCTGTTCTAAGGCTACTTTTACACTTGCGGCAGAGAGATCCGGCAAGCAGTTCCGTCGCCGGAACTGCCTGCCGGATCAGGCAAAATGTATGCTAACTGATGGCATTAGTAAGACTGATCAGGATCCTGATCAGTCGAAAAAATGCATTGAAATGCCGGATCAGTCTTTCCGGTGTCATCCGGCAAAAACGGATCCGGCATTTATTTTTTCACCTTTTTTTCAGTCTGTGCATGCGCATACCGGAAGGACGGATCCGGCATTCCGGTATTCTGAATGTCGGATCCGGCACTAATACATTCCTATGGGAAAAAATGCCGGATCCGGCATTCAGGCAAGTCTTCAGTTTTTTTAGCCGGAGATAAAACCGTAGCATGCTACGGTTTTCTCTTTTGCCTGATCAGTCAAAACGACTGAACTGAAGACATCCTGATGCAAACTGAACGGATTAGGGCTCTTTCACACCTGCGTTATTGTCTTCCGGCATAGAGTTCCGTCGTCGGGGCTCTATGCCGGAAGAATCCTGATCAGGATTATCCTAATGCATTCTGAATGGAGAGTAATCCGTTCAGGATGCATCAGGATGTCTTCAGTTCCGGTACGGAACGTTTGTTGGCCGGAGAAAATACCGCAGCATGCTGCGCTTTTTGCTCCGGCCAAAAATCCGGAACACTTGCCGCAAGGCCGGATCCGGAATTAATGCCCATTGGAAGGCATTGATCCGGATCCGGCCTTAAGCTAAACGTCGTTTCGGCGCATTGCCGGAGCCGACATTTAGCTTTTTCAGAGTGGTTACCATGGCTGCCGGGACGCTAAAGTCCTGACAGCCATGGTAAGTGTAGCGGGGAGCGGGGGAGCAGTGTACTTACCGTCCGTGCGGCTCCCCGGGCGCTCCAGAGTGACGTCAGGGCGCCCCAAGCGCATGGATCACGTGATCGCATGGATCACGTCATCCATGCGCATGGGGCGCTCTGACGTCATTCTGGAGCGCCCCGGGAGCCGCACGGACTGTAAGTATACCGCTCCCCCGCTCCCCACTACTACTATGGCAACCAGGACTTTAATAGCGTCCTGGGTGCCATAGTAACACTGAAAGCATTTGGAAGACGGTTCCGTCTTCAAATGCTTTCAGTACACTTGCGTTTTTCCGGATCCGGAGTGTAATTCCGGCAAGTGGAGTACACGCCGGATCCGGACAACGCAAGTGTGAAAGAGGCCTTACTCTCCATTCAGAATGCATGGGGATAAAACTGATCAGTTCTTTTCCGGTATAGAGCCCCTGTGATGGAACTCTATGCCGGAAAAGAACAACGCAAGTGTGAAAGTAGCTTTACATAAATGGAGAGGATTCCTGTGTGCATGCAGTCTTGACAATGTATTTTAACCACCTCCGGACCGCCTAACGCAGATTCGCGTTCCGGAGGTGGCAGCGCTGCGCACAGTCACGCATATACGCGTCATCTCGCGAGACGCGAGATTTCGCTCCAAGCCGGCCCGCGCATGCGCATCGCGGGCCGGCAAAAGTTAAAGAACAAGTTAGTCACCAGCCTGCCAGCAACGATCATTGGCTGGCGATTTTTAAAAAATCCAATCACAAGCCATATAACAGATCATATTAGTAAATATGATCTGTTATATGGCTTGTCTGCTCCTGTGCTGGTCCTTTTCGTCGGTTGGATCCAGCACAGGAGCAGACTTCACAGTGAGTAGCACCAACACTACACCTTAGCCCCAGATCACCCCCCTGCACCCCAATTAACCCTTTGATCACCCCTTTGATCGCCCCTGTCAATCACCAGTGAAAGGAAAAAAAGTGATCAGTGTAAACTGTCACTTTTTTTTTTTCACTAGTATTGGCTGTTAGGTTTTAGGGATAGTTTAGGCCCCTTGGTTAGGTAGTTAGCGTCAGTTAGCGCCCACCCCACCGCACCGCAGTCACTTTTATTCGCTGAATAGCGTATCGCTAATCAGCATTTGTACTTTTATAGTATCTGTAAGTGATCAAAACTGATCACGGTCAGATCTATAATAGTATTAGTGTCACTTTAGTTCGCCCTCCACCCAAAACGCAGTGTTTGCCCGATCAGGCCTGATCGGTCGCCCACACGTGCGTTCACCCACGCCCGCCCCACCGCAGTGACAAAAAATATATATTTTTTGATCACTGCACATTCATTTTACACGCACTGCGGCGATAAAAAAATCAGTTTTGATATTTTTTATCAACCGCAGCGGCCTCCGGTACTTCGCTAGCCTCCCCTTTGTAAGACAGGTTTGCTTTTTTTCTTGGGTAGTCTCAGGGAATACCCCTAAATTTAGTAGTCCAAAATGTCAAACAGGGGGTATTCTTCTGAAGAGGCCTACAGGATTCTGACCCAGTCGGATGAGGAGTGGGAACCCTCATCTGATGAATCTAGCGGGTCAGAATATGAACCTGTGGAAAGCAGTGGCTCTCTGACCCAAAGTTCGGACGAGGAGGTGGAGGTCCCTGGCAGCACCAGGCGTACCCGGCCCCATGTCGCTAGACCACAGGTTATGCAGGATCCGCTTCAAGAGCAGCAGAGTGGGGCTGTCGCTGCCGGATCACGTGGTGAGGCATACACCAGCAGCGCAGCCCTCCCTGGACCTAGTACCAGCACTGCCGTACAACATGGTGACGTGGCGAGCACCAGAAGGGCAGTTGAAGCTGGTACGGTGGCACGTGCACTAGTTACCCCGTCGCAGCCACCGCAAAGACAGGCCCGTAGAGCCCCTAGAATCCCTGAGGTGCTGGCAAACCCTGATTGGCAGTCACCAACTTCAGCCGCACCTGTAGTTCCCCCTTTCACCGCCCAGTCTGGAGTTCGGGTTGAGACGGCTCAAATCGGTTCGGCCCTGGGATTTTTTGAGCTGTTCTTGACTGCGGAGCTCTTGGACTTAGTCGTGGCAGAGACCAACCAGTATGCCACACAATTTATATCCGCCAACCCGGGAAGCTTTTATGCCCAGCCTTTCCAGTGGAAACCAGTCCAAGTTTCCGAAATAAAATTTTTTTTGGGCCTTCTCCTCAACATGGGCCTGACAAAAAAGCATGAATTGCGGTCATATTGGTCAACGCACCCGATTCATCACATGCCCATGTTCTCTGCTGCTATGTCCAGGGCACGATTTGAGGCCATCCTCCGTTTCCTGCATTTTAGCGACAACACCACCTCCCGTCCCAGAGGCCACCCAGCTTTTGACCGGCTCCACAAAATTCGGCCCCTCATAGACCATTTCAACCAGAAATTTGCAGATTTGTATACCCCCGAGCAAAACATCTGCGTAGACGAGTCCCTAATACATTTTACCGGGCGCCTTGGCTTCAAACAGTACATCCCAAGCAAGCGTGCCCGGTATGGGGTCAAATTGTATAAGCTCTGTGAAAGGGCCACAGGCTATACCCACAAATTTCGTGTCTATGAGGGAAAAGATCAGACCCTGGAGCCGGTCGGTTGCCCTGACTACCTGGGGAGCAGTGGGAAGACAGTCTGGGACTTGGTGTCACCCTTATTCGGCAAGGGGTACCATCTTTATGTGGACAATTTTTACACAAGTGTGGCCCTCTTTAGGCATTTGTTTCTAGAACGGATTTGCGCCTGTGGCACCGCGCGAACTAGTCGCGTGGGCTTCCCCCAACGGCTTGTAACCACCCGTCTTGCAAGGGGGCAGAGGGCTGCCTTGTGTAACGAAGAACTGCTCGCGGTGAAATGGAGAGACAAGCGTGACGTTTACATGCTCTCCTCCATTCACGCAGACACGACAATCCAAATTGAGCGAGCAACCCGTGTCATTGAAAAGCCCCTCTGTGTCCACGACTATAATGCGCTCATGGGAGGGGTGGACTTCAATGACCAGATGTTGTCTCCGTATTTAGTTTCCCGCAGAACCAGACGCTGGTATAAGAAGGTGTCTGTATATTTAATTCAATTGGCGCTGTACAATAGTTTTGTTCTCTACAGTAAGGCTGGGAGAACACGATCTTTCCTCAAATTCCAGGAAGAGATCATCGAGAACCTCCTTTACCCAGGAGGTTCCGTGGCCCCATCCCCCAGTGTAGTTAGCCGTCTACACGAGCGACATTTCCCCAGTGTCGTTCCTGGTACCTCAACCCAACCGTCACCCCGAAAAAGATGTCGTGTCTGTAGCAGGAGTGGAATAAGGCGTGACACCCGCTATTTCTGTCCTGACTGTGCTGACCACCCTGCCCTATGCTATGGAGAGTGTTTCCGGAAGTACCACACACAGGTACACCTAGCATAGGGATTGCATCTCACAGGACAGGCACACAGGGCTATTAGGGCCCTTTTACTCTCAGCTGCTGCAAACCTCTCCTTTCACCTGGGATAAAGTGCATAACGTACTTCGCCACATCTTTGGGCGATTTGCGCTTTGCACATTGTCCCATGGGGAAGGAGAGGTTTGTTCTATAAAGGTAAAAAAAACTAAACAAAAAAAAAATTACCGGTAAGTAAAAAAGTTAAAAAAGTTTAAAAAAGTTAATATGTTCTGTTCTAAAGTTAATAAAGTTATTGCTTTGCGGCCTGGTTTTTTCTTTTTTGTTTTGTTTTTTTTACCTTCCAGGTGGACCAACCGATCGACCAGCTGCAGCACTGATGTGCATTCGGACAGAAGCATTGTGCTGCTGTCAGATTACACGCAAGTCGGTGTATGCGGCGCTGCAAGACGAGATTTCTCCTCTGCAGTAAAAGATATGTTTGCCGAGGCATATGAGCTGAGGAGGTGGCGGTGTTCATATACTTTGGCAAACACTTTGTATATATAAAAAAAAAAATCCCGGCAATGATTTATTCATCCACATCGATTGATGTGAATGGAGAAATCTGGTTTGCCAGGGCATACGAGCTGAAGTGGGTATGGATGTTGGGCGGAGCTCCTATGTCCTGGCAGACGCCTTTCCCCTCCTTTCTTTTTTTGGCAGAGATTTTTTCATCCACATTGATCGATGCGAATGAAGAAATCTGTGCCGTTCATTTTTTTCTTTCAGCCCAGAGGCTGAACGGAAAAAAAAAATCTCATTACCCGTATGCTCAATATAAGGAGAATAGCAGAAACTCCTAATGCTGGGCATACATGTAATGATTGCGGAGACCCTCAAATGCCAGGGCAGTACAAACACCCCACAAATAACACCATTTTGGAAAGAAGACACCCCAAGGTATTTGCTGAGGGGCATATTGAGTCCATGAAAGATTGAAATTTTTGTCCCAAGTTAGCGGAAAGGGAGACTTTGTGAGAACAAAATCCAAAAAATCAATTTCCGCTAACTTGTGCCAAAAATTTTTTTTTTCAATGAACTCGCCATGCCCCTCATTGAATACCTTGGGGTGTCTTCTTTCCAAAATGGGGTCACATGTGGGGTATTTATACTGCCCTGGCATTTTAGGGGCCCCAAAGCGTGAGAAGAAGTCTGGTATCCAAATGTCTAAAAATGCCCTCCTAAAAGGAATTTGGGCCCCTTTGCCCACCTAGGCTGCAAAAAAGTGTCACACATGTGGTATCTCCGTATTCAGCAGAAGTTGGGGAATATGTTTTGGGGTGTCATTTTACATATACCCATGCTGGGTGAGATAAATATCTTGGTCAAATGCCAACTTTGTATAAAAAAAAATGGGAAAAGTTGTCTTTTGCCAAGATATTTCTCTCACCCAGCATGGGTATATGTAAAATGACACCCCAAAACACATTCCTTACCTTCTTCTGAGTACGGAGATACCAGATGTGTGACACTTTTTTGCAGCCTAGCTGGGCAAAGGGGCCCACATTCCAAAGAGCACCTTTCAGATTTCACAGGTCATTTACCTACTTACCAGACATTAGGGCCCCTGGAAAATGCCAGGGCAGTATAACTGCCCCACAAGTGACCCCATTTTGGAAAGAAGACACCCCAAGGTATTCCGTGAGGGGCATGGCAAGTTCCTAGAATTTTTTATTTTTTGTCACAAGTTAGTGGAAAATGATGATTTTTTTTTTTTTTTTTTTCATACAAAGTCTCCTATTCCACTAACTTGTGACAAAAAAAAAAATTTTCCATGAACTCACTATGCCCATCAGCGAATACCTTGGGGTCTCTTCTTTCCAAAATGGGTCACTTGTGGGGTAGTTATACTGCCCTGGCATTCTAGGGGCCCAAATGTGTGGTAAGGAGTTTGAAATCAAATTCAGTAAAAAATGACCTGTGAAATCCAAAAGGTGCTCTTTGGAATATGGGCCCCTTTGCCCACCTAGGCTGCAAAAAAGTGTCACACATCTGGTATCTCCGTACTCAGGAGAAGGTGGGGAATGTGTTTTGGGGTGTCATTTTATATATACCCATGCTGGGTGAGAGAAATATCTTGGCAAAAGACAACTTTTCCCATTTTTTTATACAAAGTTGTCATTTGACCAAGATATTTATCTCACCCAGCATGGGTATATGTAAAAAGACACCCCAAAACACATTCCTCAACTTCTCCTGAGTACGGCAATACCACATGTGTGACACTTTTTTGCAGCCTAGGTGGGCAAAGGGGCCCATATTCCAAAGAGCACCTTTCGGATTTCACTCGTCATTTTTTACTGAATTTGATTTCAAACTCTTTACCACACATTTGGGCCCCTAGAATGCCAGGGCAGTATAACTACCCCACAAGTGACCCCATTTTGGAAAGAAGAGACCCCAAGGTATTCGCTGATGGGCATAGTGAGTTCATGGAAGTTTTTATTTTTTGTCACAAGTTAGTGGAATATGAGACTTTGTATGAAAAAAAAAAAAAAAAAAAAAACATAATTTTCCGCTAACTTGTGACAAAAAATAAAAAGTTCTATGAACTCACTATGCCCATCAGCGAATACCTTAGGGTGTGTACTTTCAGAAATGGGGTCATTTGTGGGGTGTTTGTACTGTCTGGGCATTGTAGAACCTCAGGAAACATGACAGGTGCTCAGAAAGTCAGAGCTGCTTCAAAAAGCGGAAATTCACATTTTTGTACCATAGTTTGTAAACGCTATAACTTTTACCCAAACCATTTTTTTTTTACCCAAACATTTTTTTTTTATCAAAGACATGTAGAACTATAAATTTAGAGCAAAATTTCTATATGGATGTCGTTTTTTTTTGCAAAATTTTACAACTGAAAGTGAAAAATGTCATTTTTTTGCAAAAAAATCGTTAAATTTCGATTAATAACAAAAAAAGTAAAAATGTCAGCAGCAATGAAATACCACCAAATGAAAGCTCTATTAGTGAGAAGAAAAGGAGGTAAAATTCATTTGGGTGGTAAGTTGCATGACCGAGCAATAAACGGTGAAAGTAGTGTAGGTCAGAAGTGTAAAAAGTGGCCTGGTCTTTCAGGGTGTTTAAGCACTGGGGGCTGAGGTGGTTAAAGCAGCTCTGAACTCTGACAGCAGCGGAATGGGAGGCAGTAGGAAAATAAATAAAAAATTGTGATCTGCAGTACTACTGATGTATTACTTTAGATAATAGTCCAACACCAGGGTGATACATTCCCTTTAAGGTAGCTGATGGAAATGTATCAAGAAAAATTTACACTGGTTTTGATGTACATGCAGACTGCAACATTTCATCATCTAGTAGTTTTCAATATTTGGAGAACAAGCCTTATGCCAATTGTGTTACAAATACAGTATGTTGTTTATAGGGTACTGTATAGTAGAAAATAACACGTCTATTTCAGGCAACTAGTGTCCATAAATGTGCAGTGTCACTGTCCTCCAGAAGCTACAGTGCAGAATAGAAGCGCACAGTACAGAAGTTAAATTTAGCACATGAAGTACATCAAGAAGCTCAGAAGTTCAGAACAATACACTGATATACAGTAGGCAAACAATACAAATAAACCTCCAGAGACCAGTCTGAACGCTGCCCAAATAATAGTTTTCTGTGCTTGGCAGTCATATTGGTTTGCAGTCGATGTACACATCAAGGTTACAGTCGATTCCTGTACACATCAGCCTTACAGCTAAAGTTTAGGCTTTGGTGATCAAACTACAACACAATCGGCCTTTGTCATTCATAACCCCACAACTCATACAACAATCACCTTGAGCAGGATGAGGTAGTAATAATCCAGTGTTCCAATGTGTGCTCCCTGCTGTACAATCACACGATCTTTAGCACACACATCATAGGAATCACGCTGTCTCCTCCCCTGCAGCAGCAACCTCTGCACTGTTACATCTGATCACAGCTTCCGCTGTCACACGCAGATCTGCTGATCCTCACCTGTCTCAGGTTTGTCACTAGATCAGCAACTTTTTTTTTTTTATATATCTTTATTAGAATAAAACATGTACAAACCATTCTCGTTTTCATACACAATTACAGTATAAAATGATTATTATTTTACCTTACCCATAGCCACCCATTTCCCATCCCTCCCTACCCTTGCAATGAAACACTATCATGCCAATACAAGAAAAATAGGAAAATGGGAAAGAAAGATTTGGAAAAGAATAAGAAAAGTCCTAGGACATTTGGGACATAGAATTGGGGACGAGAAAGGTTAAAACCTCCAGACCTCCCATATCTTAGTCCATTTCTCCTGAATATTTCTTCATCCAAGTGTTCAAGTTTGGAACATTTCGTGAAAACCAAACTCAGGAGATCAAAAGTATTGCCAAAAACAGTATTCTATTCAAAAGAATCTTTTTATATTTATGGCAATTTACCTTGGAGAGATCACTCAATATCCAACATTCAACCATAAATGGAATCGGGAGTCTCAATTTGTGTGCAACAAAATTATTGATCGACAGCCAGTATTCTTTTAATTCTGGGCAGGACCAGAGCATATGTAAATGATCAGCCCCAGGAGAATCACATTGTGGACACTTAGAACTATCTCTTAACCCAAATTTATTAAGCCATAAGGGTGTAACATATAGTCTATGCTAAATAATAAATTGCACCAATACGTGATCAAAATTGTGACATATTAAACTCAAATTAGCAAATATATTTCCCCCATCCCTCTAGTTGGATCCTTGGGCAATCAGATCCCCAGGCCCTTTGTCCTGGTGATTGTGTTTTAATAAATAGTGCCTTAACCACTTTCCGTCCGCCCATACGATAAACGTCCTAAGGGTGGACCTCTATTTCTGAAAGCACGTTTTAAAACGTCCTTTCAGAAATCACAGCTGCACGTTAATCGTGCAGCTGCTGATCGGGTTGCCCGCTGTCAGTGACAGCAGGGCAACCTTTAGAGAAGGCAGGGACAGTTCCCAGGTGTCCCTGCCTTCTGGATCGCTGCAGACACAGCGCTCACGGAGCTCTGTGTATGCAGAGCAGGAAGCGCTATGCGCTTCCTGTTCCGGCCCGGCGGTCATGTGACCGCCGTGACCGGAGAGTGCAGGGGCTGTGTGAGGTCTTTCACAGACCTCGATCAGCCCTGCTCTAAGGCTGTACAGCGCAGTATTATGCTGTACAGCCTCTCTGGGGGGTGTATTTCTCCTGTATCTGGGGCTACTATGTCAGCCCCAGTTACAGGAGAAATGAACAGTGAAGAAAAAAAGTGAAGTAAATGTCCCCCAGAGGTCCTGTATGACCTTATGGGGGACGAAAAGTGTAAAATAAAAAAAATAAAAGGTTGAAAAAATAAAAATAAAAAAAAATAAATTCACATGTAAAAAAAAAAAAGTCCCCAAGTAAGGAATGAAAAAAAAATGTTAAAAATAGAAAAAATAAAATAAGACATATTTCGTATTGCCGCGTCCGTAAAAACCAGCTCTATAAAAATATCACATGACCTAACCCCTCGGGTGAACACAGTAAAAAAAAAAAAAAAAGTCAAAACAAGCAATTTTTGTCATCTTGCATCACAAAAGGTGCAACACCAAGTGATCAAAAATGCGTATGTCCCACAAAATAGTACCAATAAAACAGTCACCTCATTCCGCAAAAAATGAGCCCCCACATAAGAAAATCTCTAAAAAACAAACAAAACTATAGCTCTCAGAACATGGACACATTTCAAAAATGCTATTATTGTGTAAAACTTTAATAAATGAGAAAAAGTATACATATTAGGTATCGCCACGTCCGTAACAATCTGCTCTATAAAAATGTCACTTGACTGAACCCCTCAGGTGAACGCTGTAAAAATAAATAAATAAATAGAAACTGTGCTAAAACAACCAATTTTTTTGGTCACCTTGCCCCATAAAGTGTTATAATGAATGATCAAAAAATCATATGTACCCAAAAATAGTACTGATAAAACTGGCACCTTATCCCCTAGTTTCCAAAATGGGGTCACTTCTTGGGAGTTTCTACTGTAAGGGTGCATCAGGGGGCTTCAAATGGGACATGGCATCTAAAAACCATGTGGAGTTCCTTTTCTTCTGCGCCCTGCCGTGTGCCCATACAGCAGTTTATGACCACATGTGGGGCGTTTCTGTAAACTGCAGAATCTGGGTAATAAATATTGAGTTTTGTTTGGCTGTTAACCATCGATGTGTTAAAGAAAAAAATTGATTAAAATGGAAAATCTGCCAAAAAAGTGAAATTTAAAAATTTGATCTTCATTTTCCTTTAATTCTTGTGGAACGCCTAAAGGGTTAACAAAGTTTGTAAAATCGGTTTTGAATACCTTGAGGGGTGTAGTTTCTACAATGGGGTCAATTATGGGGGTATCCACTATGTAGGCCCCACAAAGTGACTTCAGACCTGAACTGGTCCTTAAAAAGTGCGTTTTGGCAATTTTCTTAAATATTTGAAGAATTGCTTCTAAACTTCTAAGCCTTCTAACGTCCTAAAAAAATAAAATGACATTTCCAAAATGATGCCAACATAAAGTAGACATATGGGGAATATTAAGTAATAAATATTTTATGAGGTATCACTTTCTGTTTTAAAAGCAGAGAAATTAAAATTTAGAAAATTGCGAATTTTTCAAATTTTTGGGTAAATTTGGGATTTTTTTCATAAATAAAGGTGAAATATTTTGACTCAAATTTATGACTATCATGAAGTACAATGTGTCACGAGAAAACAATCTCTGAATGACTTGGATAAATAAAGGCGTTCCAAAGTTATTACCACATAAAGTGAGATATGTCCGTTTTGCAAAATTTGGCCTGGTCAGGAAGGGGGCAAATGGCCCAGATGGCAGGTGGTTAAGTAATAATTTATACAAATGTGAAATATTAAACTTCTGATATAAATTCTCCAGAAGTGATTTATTCTTTACACTGCTAAGTGCCGAACGTAATTGAAAATATCTAAACCAAGACAAACTGTCTATATCAGGGATGGCCAACCTGAGGCTCTCCAGCTGTTGCAAAACTACAACTCCCAGCATGTCCAGACTGCCTATAACTATCAGCCTACAGCAGGGCATGGCGGGAGTTGTAGTTTTACAACAGCTGGAGAGCCACAGGTTGGCCATCCCTGGTCTATATTCTCTCTTTGTGCCAACACTGAAAATGGAAGTATCTCCCCATTCTTCACTACTTGTGTAACATATAAAATATATTTTTTTTTGGCCAAAACCGGTCCTCGGCGATTTTATCTAAGGCCTGTAGTTGAAGATTACGCCAGAGGGGAGTACACTGAAGAGATCCTTTTATTCCCGGCCATCTTTTAATAGTGTCCTATGCCTAAGATAGTAACTTTTTGGCCTCTCTATACTCCTTTTGCACATTAATTGCCCCGACTCCAACAATATGAATATGTTGTTATACAAAGATCTCCTCACCAAGGTAGTGCACAATACACTTTTCTCCTATTCACGATACCACCATAATTGCCCAGCTATAAAATAGCCGCTTAAAATAGGGAAGATTCAATCCTCCCTGTTCCAACGGCTTGTATAAGTATTCCAACTTAAGCCTTACCCGCTTCTTCCCTACAACAAATTGTTAATAATTCTCTTGATAAGCTTAAAGAACTTATCCTCTATCCATATAGGTGAATTCCTAAGGATATAGAGGAGTTGGGGTAAAATCACCATCTTGACCAAGGAGACTGTATCAGCTCGGTGTAAAGGAAGTCATATCCCAATTTTTTACCTCAGTTTAGTTAAAAATGGAATCAAATTGAGCTGAAGATAATCTTCAATCTTGGGAGATACACTGCGTGCAGAATTATTAGGCAAATGAGTATTTTGACCACATCATCCTCTTTATGCATGTTGTCTTACTCCAAGCTGTATAGGCTCGAAAGCCTACTACCAATTAAGCATATTAGGTGATGTGCATCTATGTAATGAGAAGGGGTGTGGTCTAATGACATCAACACCCTATATTAGGTGTGCATAATTATTAGGCAACTTCCTTTCCTTTGGCAAAATGGGTCAAAAGAAGGACTTGACAGGCTCAGAAAAGTCAAAAATAGTGAGATATCTTGTAGAGGGATGCAGCACTCTTAAAATTGCAAAGCTTCTGAAGCGTGATCATCGAACAATCAAGCGTTTCATTCAAAATAGTCAACAGGGTCGCAAGAAGCGTGTGGAAAAACCAAGGCGCAAAATAACTGCCCATGAACTGAGAAAAGTCAAGCGTGCAGCTGCCAAGATGCCACTTGCCACCAGTTTGGCCATATTTCAGAGCTGCAACATCACTGGAGTGCCCAAAAGCACAAGGTGTGCAATACTCAGAGACATGGCCAAGGTAAGAAAGGCTGAAAGACGACCACCACTGAACAAGACACACAAGCTGAAACGTCAAGACTGGGCCAAGAAATATCTCAAGACTGATTTTTCTAAGGTTTTATGGACTGATGAAATGAGAATGAGTCTTGATGGGCCAAATGGATGGGCCCGTGGCTGGATTGGTAAAGGGAAGAGAGCTCCAGTCCGACTCAGACGCCAGCAAGGTGGAGGTGGAGTACTGGTTTGGGCTGGTATCATCAAAGATGAGCTTGTGGGGCCTTTTCGGGTTGAGGATGGAGTCAAGCTCAACTCCCAGTCCTACTGCCAGTTTCTGGAAGACACCTTCTTCAAGCAGTGGTACAGGAAGAAGTCTGCATCCTTCAAGAAAAACATGATTTTCATGCAGGACAATGCTCCATCACACGCGTCCAAGTACTCCACAGCGTGGCTGGCAAGAAAGAGTATAAAAGAAGAAAATCTAATGACATGGCCTCCTTGTTCACCTGATCTGAACCCCATTGAGAACCTGTGGTCCATCATCAAATGTGAGATTTACAAGGAGGGAAAACAGTACACCTCTCTGAACAGTGTCTGGGAGGCTGTGGTTGCTGCTGCACGCAATGTTGATGGTGAACAGATCAAAACACTGACAGAATCCATGGATGGCAGGCTTTTGAGTGTCCTTGCAAAGAAAGGTGGCCATATTGGTCACTGATTTGTTTTTGTTTTGTTTTTGAATGTCAGAAATGTATATTTGTGAATGTTGAGATGTTATATTGGTTTCACTGGTAAAAATAAATAATTGAAATGGGTATATATTTGTTTTTTGTTAAGTTGCCTAATAATTATGCACAGTAATAGTCACCTGCACACACAGATATCCCCCTAAAATAGCTAAAACTAAAAACAAACTAAAAACTACTTCCAAAAATATTCAGCTTTGATATTAATGAGTTTTTTGGGTTCATTGAGAACATGGTTGTTGTTCAATAATAAAATTAATCCTCAAAAATACAACTTGCCTAATAATTCTGCACTCCCTGTATAATCATACCCAAATATTGAAAAGAATCAGAAACATTCAACATGCTGAAAATTCCCTCAGAGAGTACAAAAGTATCTACTGGCATAAGAGTCGTTTTTGACCAGTTGATATCTAAACCTGAGACCTTACCAAAAGAGTTAACAATTTGGATGAGTCTTGGAAGTGTTGTATTAGTATGATCTATAAAAAATAGGACATCGTCCGCGTATAGAGAAATATGGTCCTCCACTCCCATTGTTCCAAACCCTTCAATCTTTGAGTTCTGCCTAACAACCAGGGCAAAGGGCTCAATGGAAATATCAAATAAATAAAAATGGGGAGAGAGGGCAACCTTGGTGAGTACCTCTATTCAAGGCAAATCTCGACAAAGTAGATCTATACAACAGTTTAATCATATCTATAAATCTTTCTCCAACATCCATCCTACCCAAAACCTTCCAGAGGAATCTCCACTCCACCCTGTCAAAGGCCTTGAAAGCATCTAAGGACAGGATGGAGCGGAAGGCCCCCTGGAAGACTGAATGTTCGCAAATAACCGTTGAAGATTATAATGGATACGCTTATTTGGAATAAACCCGTTCTGGTCTGGGTGTATAATTGAAGGAATAATCTTGTAGCCAGAATCCTTGAAAGAAGCTTCACATCAGTATTGATATAGGTCTATATGATGCCAAATCCAAGGGATCCTTACCTTTTTTTAATATTAATATTATTACAGCTTCTGTCATTAATTCCGAAAAGGACCCATCTTTCAATGAATCAGTGAATACCCTCAATAAACTAGGGAGCATGACTTCCCTATATTTACGGTAAAACTCATATGGAAAACCATCTGACCCTGGGCAGGGCCAGTTTTAGACAAAATGTGGCCCTGGGCAAAATCAAAAGTGGGGCCCAAATCTTGTAATGTGTTAAAAACACAGTCCGATGCCCAACACCTGACACCCCAACCGATCAGCTGTTTGAACAGACAGTGCATGCTGTTCACTGCTGCTGTCCCATAGACATACAGCGGTGAGTAGGAAGAGAGAAAGGAGACGACACGTGCGCACCAAAGCGCACGCCGTCTCCTCAAACAGCTGATCGGCATGGGGTGCCAGGTTTCCCTACAGTACCCTAGTAGTAATAATATAACCATAATGTCTCCCTGTAGTGCCCCCCACTAGTTCCAGTATATATATAATGCTCCCCCATAGTGCCAGTACATAATGCTACTCCATTCCTTCCCAGTAGTGCCAGGTATATATAATGATCTCCTTCCCCCCTTTCCTGGTGCCCCCAGCAGTGCGGACATTTAGTAAAAAATAAACACCTGCGTGTCCCAATGACATCACCACTCCTGTTCTGGGTCTCACGCACGTGATCACGTCATCATGCGAGACCCAGTGCAGGAGGTTGCGTTTATGCCATTGTGGCTTCTTGCGCTGTTCTAATGCCTCACAGGCTTGAGGCCTAGCGGCCTGAGGCTTATGAGGTTGGACGGCCATGAGTGCTCCCCCTTTATGGGTAGCAAAGTGGCACCCTAGGCAGATGACTACCCTCGCCTATCCATTGTCCCGGCCCTAATGAAGAGCACATTACGGCAGAAGGTATAACAGAAGAGGACTATAACTCCCAGCATGTCTAAGCCATTATTATTTTATATCAGAGCACATTGTAGGGAGATGTAAAAGAGGATGGGACTACAACTCCCAGCATATCCAAGCCGTTATTATGTAATATCAGAGTACATTATGAGGAGGCATAAGAGGAGAGGACTACAACTCCCAGCATATCCAGGATGTTGTAATGTACCCTGATAATAATGGCCTGGAAATGCTGAGAGTTGTAGTCCTCTCTTGTTATACCTCCTTTTGTAATGTACTCTGATATTACATAACGGGAGGCATACGAGGAGAGGACTACAACTCCCAGCACTTCCCGGGACATGGAGAGTTGTAGTCCTCTCGTTATATCTCCTTTTGTAATGTACTCTGATATTACATAACAGGAGGCATACGAGGAGAGGACTACAACTCCCAGCACTTCCCTGGCACTTACATTGAATCCTTCACTTCTTCCCATGCATCACTGGTCTTCTTCATTACTTTACTGCATAGCTCCGCCTCCGGTCACATGATGGTTAGGTAATCACAGGTCCTTCATCCCCCTCTTCTCTCCTGAGCTCCGCCTCCTGCAGGTGGCAACATGGCAGGTCCTACAGCTCCAGTAGAAGAGTGTTGCTGGTGTCTGGAGCTGTCAGTTTGCAGAGCAGCACTGTGGTAATGAATTGTGTTATGTGTACAGGGAGGAGACCGTACACTGCATTGTAAAGTGCAGCTTTTCGGCTGTCCGCCCGTTTGCTTCCATGGACGTTCAGCTGAACAGCAGCACTGAAGCAGGGGGCCCCTTAGACCATGGGGGTCCTGGGCAATTGCCCCCTAATGCCGGCCCTGACCCTGGGGAGGAGTTACCAGAACATGCCTTAAGTGCAGTCTCTACTTCTTGTAGGGAAAAATCCACCTCAAGCGATTCCCTCTGAATGTCTGTAAGGACTGGAAAATAAAATGGCATTCATCCATAATATTACTATCTGTGACCAGGAAGGGTTATGCTGACGCCACTTTAATGCAGTGGCTGGGTCAGGTGGATAATATTCTGTATTTGTTGTGACGCCAATTGCAGTGTGCGCAGGGTACTATCCCAGGGCCCTTCTAAGGTATAACGCACGTCCCAGATTAGGAATGCCAGAGTGGAGTAATGGCCTATAATGTGTCTGTAGGATAATGATAATTGTGTCACAGAATACGGCTGGACTCCTACCTGGGTACGACTGGACTCCTGGCTCCTGGCTCACTTGCAATAAATTTGAATGTAGTGATAGTAGGAGTAATTGAGGAACTCTGCCGAATAAATGATGTCCAGACCTTTAGATGAAGTTCAAACGTTGCTTTACTTGAGGTAACTTTCATCCAAGCAGTATACAGCTTTGGTCTCTTGGCTCCAGCAGGTTTGGGCAATCATTGACAGGAATGAGTACTTCTGCTCTAAATCTGGAGCTTGCAGGATAAAACGTCTGCTTGGTAGCTCTGTATTTGTGGATGTGGCAGGGTTAGCTTCTGCACTTATCTGGTACCTTCTTTGTTTGGGTTGACAGACTAGCTGAGGAGGCATTGGCTTCTCCTAGGCACTGGACTCATCTCACAGATGGTTTCTCAGGGGATGCTTTCTTCCTGGAGCTCTGGAGGTTGTCTGTAGTTTCTGCTTTTCTTGATCCAGCTAAGCTGAAGGTGCTCAGACTGGGAATTTGGCCAAGTCTCAGCCGAGACAACTCTACCATCTGTCAGACAGGTGTTACCTATCTGTTTTTTGTTTTTTGATTGGAAATCGCTCTTGACAGGAGTTTTGCCAGACGACCCGATTCAGTAAAGTATTTTTGACCCTTAAAGAATAACCTCTGCTAGGCCTTATCAAGCAAAAAAATCGGAATATGCTTGACTTGCATTCTGCCTGGCTTTTCTATTTTCTTCTATCTTATTCCTAGAAAAGTCATTCATGGCTGATATTGCTGCTTCTTTTAAAGCCTTCTTTATATATTATACCCTTTCCTTAAATTAGAGAAGTTGCTAACAAAAATCCCCCTCATAAAGGTCTTAAATGCATCCTATACTACTTGGGTTTTAACTGAATTATCATTAATCTCCCAAAACCGAATAATTTTCTGTTGTATTAATTCATGATTATCCATTACCGACAACCAGTAAGGATTTAATCTAAATGGGGGTCTTATCATATCATTGTTATGAGCCATGCATAGCTTAAGGGTCCGAGAGAGACCTGGCCTCATATTTCATAGATTTTACATAACTCATATTTCTCATTTATTAAGGCCAGATCTATCCTAGACTTAGATTTTTCAGAATTGCTTACGCAAGAATAGGCTCTTCTGCCTCACCCTAAGCATCCCTAGACGTCCCTAAAGCCGGATTCCTGACAAAACTGGGCTAAGGGAGACCCCCGGGCAAAAGGTATGGCAGTCCTTCCCCCCCCCCCCCCCCCCCATTAAGATCCTATCTGTAGTGTGATCAATAGCACAGTTAAAATCTCCAATAATTAAGGAAGGACATTCTGGCCATTGCTCCATAAAAGTAAGCAAAGAATTAAGTACATATAAGGAAAAAGGAGGTGGAATATAAAGTACGTAGTTTGCCCAGCAAGTTTACCATATAAAAAACATATCTCCCCTGCCTGTCAACAGAGGATGCGCCACAGACATAATCAATCGCCCTATGAATAAAAACTGTTACTCCTCTGGAATAACTAGTAAAGGTAGAGTGATAAGTCTGGGCAGCCCATCCCCTACCGACACGCCGTGAAGTCTCCTCAGTAAGATGGGTCTCCACCAAGCAGACAATCGCTGGGAGATGTCTCTGTACCAGATCAAAAACCGCTGGTCTCTTGAGTTTATCACCCAAACCTTCAACGTTCCAAGTTAAAATTCTAGCTGACATTAACTCATCCAAAAGAGTCCCAACCCATGGGAACTTCCAGTAGCCCTAACTGGCCTTCCCTTAACCTATGAGACGCATCATAAACCCGCCCCAATACCCTCTTTACCCCCCCCCATGCTTGATCCGCCACATTCTGCAACAGATCTCTCAGCTAGGACCATCCCTCCCCCTCTCACTCCCACACAGTTCCCCCGCTACTCCCAAACACGAAAGGAGAAATGAAGGAGACTAGAAATGGAAAAAACAAGCAGCAAAACTACTTAAATATTATTCCGATCAAGCCAGTCCATGGAAAGGTCAGGAGTATAAAAAAAGGAGTTCCAGCATAAAAAATAATCCTAAATTTATCTGGATAGAGAAATTAATACTTAAAAAAACGGCTACAGGAAAGGGATATTATCGCAGTAAAGCTGCGTCTCTTTTCTTTAATCTCCTTAGAAAGAAGGACAGTTTATTCCTGTTGTATAACATAGGAGAAGACTCCCATGCCCTTCTCAATATCATATCTAGATCTCGTGAGGCCAATATCTTCACTAGAAGTGCCCGTGGCTGCCTTCCAGGAATTTGTTTCCCCCCAGGAACTCTATGTGCCTTTCCAAGCTTCTCCAAAATCATCGCTTGGATAATCTGAGCTAGATTTTTTTTCCTCTATGTCCTCAGGTAGTGCCAAAATTCTCACATCTCCTTGACCGGTCTTTGAGATCTGTAATTTTTTTTTTAAGCGTGTTAAAGTCCATCTTTAAAGCGGAAAGCTAAGTTTTATGTGTTTTGTTCATTCTCTAGGGCACCCACGGACTTCTCTATAGTAGTAACTGTCCTGAATCTTCGAAACAATCTTTTATAAAGACCACATCAGACTGGATTGTCCCAAGCTGCATTGAAATATCATGAATTAAGGCTACTTTCACACTCGCGTTTTGGGCGGATCCGTCATGGATCTGCAAAAACGGATCAGTTACAATAATACAACTGTATTCACTTTTTCATGTTTTTATAGAATGATTCAGCCAATCGGACAGGTACATTATGGTTAGTCAAGTAGAATATAACTTGATAGATATATAAATATAAAGAAAAAAAAAAAGCAGCACACATTAAAAACGGGTGCAAATCTTATATAATATATATAGAAGAAAGACGGCAGCACTCCATAAATTGTGATGAAAAAAGTGGATGGTTTATTAACCCATCTAGCAGCAACGTTTCAGCTCTCTCTATAGAGCCTTTGTCCAGCTCTGACGGCTGGAGAAAAGCTCCATAGAGAGAGCTGAAACGTTGCTGCTAGATGGGTTAATAAACCATCCACTTTTTTCAACACAATTTATGGAGTGCTGCCGTCTTTCTTCTATAATATATATATATATCTCTCTCTATCTATCTATCTCTCTCTCCATTGAGACAAGGATACTAAAACAGTGAGAAATCCACCAATTATAGTGGGCATCATTTTCAGTGTCAAAGGGCATCTGAAAAATTGGGTTTTAAAGGGATTCTGTCACCTGGATTTTGCCTATAGAGCTGCGGACATACGCTGCTAGATCGCCACTAGCACGTCCTCGATATACATTCCCCATAGCTGTGAGTGCTTTTATTTAGGCAAAAAAACGATTTTATATATTGTAGGAAGGTGCAATTGGCCATCATTGATGGAAGGTATGTGTCACCAACGTTCCTGGCCTCGGTGAGGTAAGAGTCTGTAGTTTTAAGTGTCAGCGGCAGCTAGTGCTGATTGACACTGTTTGTTGTTAGTATGGCTGTAAAGCCGATCCATGCCGGCTCTTACTGGGAGTAGCCAAAGTGCTGGGTGGGTGGCTTCTCCCCACGCTCCAGGCCAGGTCTTTATTGGCCTATATAAAACCCAGCCAGCAGTCTCATCTGGGTGTGGATGATCCTCCATCTGACAGGGAAACTGTGGAGACTCTGTTTTGGGATCTGTGAATTGGTGCCGTGCTAAAGGCTTGAAAGCCGCATGCTGGAAAACAGGCACTTAAAGCCTGCTGTGGACGGCTGGGGGAAAGACTGCTAACCAGGTGAAGATTTTGTTCTATGGACATTGCATGGTGTGAACAAACACCAAGACTGAACGGTCATTTTGGGTTTCCTTATGTGTAAATAAACACCGAACTGTTTAAGTTAAAGACTTTGTGATTACCTCTATATTGCATCCGCTAGCCTGTCTACCAGAGCAAAACCCCACAATATATGTAAACGAGGCAAGTAAGGAGCCCAAGGGGCTGTTACTAACGTTTCTGGAGGCAAGCTACGCCCACTGTGAAGGAGCCTAGCAGCGCCGCATCTTCCAAATCTCCTCCTTGCTCCCGGAAGTCACAAAGTTAGAGCGCTGTAATCTCGCAGCTAGTGCCTGCGCAGTTCGTTCCCTGAGGCTGATGCCAGCACAGGGAAGGAACACTATGGCATTGACGCTCTAACTTGGTGACCTCGGGGAGCAAGGAGGAGATTCGGAGGGTGCGGGGGCGGTGCTGGGCTCCTTCACAGTGGGCGTTGCCGGGCTCCAGAAATGTTAGTAGCAGCCCCTTGGGCTCCTTACTTGCCATATATATATATATATAATAGTTTTTTTTACCTAAATAAAAGCACTCAGAGCTATGGGGAATGTATATAGCGGATGTGCTAGCAGCAATCTAGCAGCACATGTCCGCAGCTGTATAGGCAAAATCCAGGTGACAGAATCCCTTTAACGGCCTCCGGACCGCCTAACGCAGGATCGCGTTCCGGAGGCGGCAGCTGCAGGCAGAGTCACGCATCTACGCGTCATCTCGCGAGATTTTGCTCAAAGCCGGCCCGCGCATGCGCATCGTGGGCCGGCAAAAGTTAGAGGAGTATTTCGTCACCAGCCTGCCAGCCAATGAACGTGGCTTGCAGGTTGAGGATTTAAAAAAAAAAAATCAAATCACAAGCCATCTAACACCTTATATTTATAAATATAAGGTGTTAAATGGCTTCTCTGCTCCTCTGCTGGTCCTTTTGGTCGGTTGGTTCCAGTAGAGGAGCAGACATCACAGTGAGTAGCCACCAAACACTACACTTAGCCCCAGATCACCCCAATTAACACCTTGCTCACCCCCAGGGCTGGGACAAGGCCATTTGGTGCCCAGGGCGAAGATGGCAAACTGCGCCCCCCCCCGTTTTTAAGAAAGAATCAATGTTGTTTCAAAACAAGAATATACTTAAAGCAATAGAACAAAGGACTGTGGGACTTTGATTGGACTGAGATGACCATAATTTTTTTAATAAAAAAATTAGTTTGTTATTTGTATTACATTATTTTCTTACTTTTTACAGTCTGTGTGTGAGTAGCAGCTAGTGAAGGCAGGCTCCTCGTGGCTTGTTCTTCACGCGCCGACACAGCTCCCTGTAGGCTGCGCGAGTCCTCCCTCTCTCACCTCACACCTCGCCTCCGGCGTGAGCCGCGTGACGTCACACGGCGCACGCCGGTGGTATCAACCAAATGAATCCTCCATGGGGGGGGGGGCGAGGAAACGCAGAGGAGGAAAGGGAGCCCGAGCCAGGAGCGCAGTCGGCACAAAATTCATAGGGGGAGAGAAGGAGCAGCGCTGACATGGCTGGTGTGGACGGTGTAGGCGGGTGCAGGAGCGCACTCAGCACAGCAAGCACAGCAAGTGGCGCTTGGCTAATGTGGTACAGTGAAGCTGTACACTGCTGGCACTTCACCTGCGCCCCCCTCCTGTCCGCAAATGGTAGCGCCCAGGGCACCCGCTCCTTCGGCCCCTGCCTTGTACCGGCCCTGCTCACCCCTGTCAATCACTAGTGAAAGGGAAAAAAGTGATCAGTGTAAACTGTCACATTTTTTTTTCCCACTAGTATTGACTGTTAGGTTTAGGATAGTTTAGGCCTCTTGGTTGGGTAGTTAGCGATCGTTTAGCGCCCAGACCACCGCAGTCACTTATTCGCTGATTAGCGTATCGCTAATCAGCATTTGTACTTTTATAGTATCTGTAAGTGATCAAAACTGATCACAGTCAGATCTATAAATAGTATTAGTGTCACCTTAGCTCGCCCTCCACCCAAAACGCAGTGTCTGCCCGATCAGGCCCCGCCGCAGTGACAAAAAATTATTTTTTTGATCACTGCACAATCACTTTACAAGCGATGCGGCGATAAAAAAAAAAAATCGATTTTGATATTTTTTATCAATCGCAGCGGCTTCTGGTACTTCGCTAGCCTCACATTTGTAAGACAGGCTTGCTTTTTTTTCTTGGGTAGTCTCGGGGAATACCCCTAAATTTAGTAGTCCAAATGTCAAACAGGGGGTATTCTTCTGAAGAGGCCTACAGGCTTCTGACCCAGTCGGATGAGGAATGGGAACCCTCATCTGACGAATCTAGCAGGTCAGAATATGAACCTGTAGAAAGCAGTGGCAGTCTGACCCAAAGTTCGGACGAGGAGGTTGAGGTCCCTGATAGCACCAGGCGTACCCGGCCCCTTGTTGCTAGACCACAGGTTGCGCAGGATCCGCTTCAAGGGCAGCAGAGTGGGGCTGGCGCTGTCGGATTACGTGGTGAGGCATACACCAGCAGCGCAGCCCTCCCTGGACCTAGTACCAGCACTGCCGTACAACATGGTGAAGTGGCGAGCACCAGAAGGGCAGTTGAAGCTGGTACGGTGGCACGTGCAATAGTTACCCCGTCGCAGCCACCGCACAGACAGGCCCGTAGAGCCCCTACAGTCCCTGAGGTGCTGGCAAACCCTGATTGGTAGTCCCCAACTTCAGCCGCACCTGTAGTTCCCCCTTTCACCGCCCAGTCTGGAGTTCGGGTTAAGACAGCTCTGATCGGTTCGGCACTGGGATTTTTTGAGCTGTTCTTGACTGCGGAGCTCTTGGACATAGTCGTGGCAGAAACAAAATCGGTATGCCACTCAATTTATAGCCGCCAACCCGGAAAGCTATTATGCCCAGCCTTTCCGGTGGAAACCAGTCCAAGTTTCCGAATTAATTTTTTTTCTGGGCCTTCTCATCAACATGGGTCTAACCAAAAAGCATGAATTGCGGTCATATTGGTCCACGAACCCAATTCATCACATGCCCATGTTCTCTGCTGCTATGTCCAGGGCACGATTTGAGGCCATCCTGCATTTCCTGCACTTTAGCGACAACACCACCTCCCTTCCCAGAGGCCACCCAGCTTTTGACCGGCTCCACAAAATTCGGCCCCTCATAGACCACTTCAACAACAAATTTGCAGATTTGTATACCCCTGAGCAAAACATCTGCGTAGACGAGTCCCTTATACATTTTACCGGGCGCCTTGGCTTCAAACAATACATCCCAAGCAAGCGCGCCCGGTATGGGGTCAAATTGTATAAGCTCTGTGAAAGGGCCACAGGCTATACCCACAAATTTCGGATCTATGAGGGAAAAGATCAGACCCTGGAGCCGGTCGGTTGCCCTGACTACCTGGGGAGCAGTGGGAAGACAGTCTGGGACTTGGTGTCACCCTTATTCGGCAAGGGGTACCATCTTTATGTGGACAATTTTTACACAAGTGTGCCCCTCTTCAGGCATTTGTTCCTAGAACAGATTGGCTGCTGTGGCACCGTGCAACCTAGTCGCCGGGGTTTCCCCCAATGGCTCGTTACCACCCATCTTGCAAGGGGGGAGAGGGCTGACTTGTGTAACGAAGAACTGCTCACAGTGAAATGGAGAGACAAGCGTGACGTTTACATGTTCTCCTCCATTCACGCAGACACGACAATACAAATTGAACGGGCAACCAGTGTCATTGAAAAGCCCCACTCAGTCCACGACTATAATGCGCTCATGGGAGGGGTGGACTTCAATGACCAGATTTTGGCTCCCTATTTAGTTTCCCGACGCACCAGACGCTGGTATAAGAAGGTGTCTGTATATTTGATTCAATTGGCAATGTACAATAGTTTTGTTCTCTACAGTAAGGCTGGGAGAACAGGATCCTTCCTCAAATTTCAGGAAGAGATCATCGCAAACCTCCTGCATCCAGGAGGTTCCGTGGCCCCAACCACCAGTGTAGTGAGCCGTCTACACGAGCGACATTTCCCCAGTGTCGTTGCTGGTACCTCAACCCAACCGTCACCCCGAAAAAGATGTTGTATCTGTAGCAGGAGTGGAATAAGGCGTGACACCCGCTATTTCTGTCCTGACTGCCCTGACCACCCTGCCCTATGCTTAGGGGAGTGTTTCCGGAAGTACCACACACACAGGTACACTTAGCATAAGCGTTGCGTTTCACAGGACAGGCACACAGGGCTATTAGGGCCCTTTCACTCACAGCTGCTGCAAACCTCTCCTTTCACCTGGGATAAAGTGCATAATGTACTTCGCCACATCTTTGGGCGATTTGCGCTTTGCACATTGTCCCATGGGGAAGGAGAGGTTTGTCCTATAAAAGGTAAAAAAAAAAAAAAACACCGGTAAGCAAAAAAAGTTAACGTTCTGTTCAAAAAGTTAAATAAAGTTTATGTTCCGTTCAAATTTTATTATAAAGTTAATAAATTTATTGCGTTGCGGCCTGGTTTTTTCTTTTTTGTTTTTGTTTTTTTACCTTCCAGGTGGACCAACCGATCGACTAGCTGCAGCACTGATGTGCATTCTGACAGAACCATTGCGCTGCTGTCAGATTACACAAAAGTCGGTGTATGCGGCGCTGCAAGACGAGATTTCTCCTCTGCAGTAAAAGATACGTTTGCCGAGGCATATGAGCTGAGGAGGCGGCGGTGTTCATATACTTTGGCAAACACTTTGTATATAAAAAAATAAAATAAATCCCGGCAATGATTTATTCATTCACATCGAATGATGTGAATGGAGAAATCTGGTTTGCCAGGGCATACGGGCTAAGTGGGTATGGATGTTGGGCGAAGCTCCTATGTCCTGGCAGACGCCTTTCCCCTCTTTTTTTTTTTTGGGCAGAGATTTTTTCATCCACATTGATCGATGCGAATGAAGAAATCTGTGCCGTTCATTTTTTCTTTCAGCCCAGAGGCTGAACGGAAAAAAAAAAATCTCATTACCCGTATGCTCAATATAAGGAGAATAGCAGAAACTCTTAATGCTGGCCATACATGTAATGATTGCGGAGACCCTCAAATGCCAGGGCAGTGCAAACACCCCACAAATGACCCCATTTTGGAAAGAAGACACCCCAAGGTATTCGCTGAGGGGCATATTGAGTCCCTGAAAGATTGAAATTTTTGTCCTAAGTTAGCGGAAAGGGAGACTTTGTGAGAAAAAAAAAAAAAATTTCCGCTAACTTGTGGCAAAAAAAATTAAAATTCTATGAACTCGCCATGCCCCTCATTGAATACCTTGGGGTGTCTTCTTTCCAAAATGGGGTCACATGTGGGGTATTTATACTGCCCTGGCATTTTAGGGGCCCTAAAGCGTGAGAAGAAGTCTGGGATCCAAATGTCTAAAAATGCCCTCCTAAAAGGAATTTGGGCCCCTTTGCCCATCTAGGCTGCAAAAAAGTGTCACACATCTGGTATCGCCATACTCAGGAGAAGTTGGGGAATGTGTTTTGGGGTGTCATTTTACATATACCCATGCTGGGTGAGATAAATATCTTGGTCAAATGCCAACTTTGTATAAAAAAAAAAATGGGAAAAGTTGTCTTTTGCCGAGATATTTCTCTCACCCAGCATGGGTATATGTAAAATGACACCCCAAAACACATTGCCCAACTTCTCCTGAGTACGGCGATACCAGATGTGTGACACTTTTTTGCAGCCTAGGTGGGCAAAGGGGCCCACATTCCAAAGAGCACCTTTAGGATTTCACAGGTCATTTTTTACACATTTTGATTTCAAACTACTTACCACACATTAGGGCCCCTAGAATGCCAGGGCAGTATAACTACCCCACAAGTGACCCCATTTTGGAAAGAAGACACCCCAAGGTATTTCGTGATGGGCATAGTGAGTTCATGGATGTTTTTGTTTTTTGTCACAAGTTAGGCCTCATGCACACGGACGGGTTTTTTTGCGGTCCGCAAAAACGGTTTCCGTTGTTCCGTGTCCGTTTTTTCATCCGTGGGTCTTCCTTGATTTTTGGAGGATCCACAGACATGAAAAGTGGAAAAAAAAAAACTGTCAAGTTTGCATTGAAAATGATAGAAAAAACGGACACGGATCACGGACGCGGATGACTATCTTGTGTGCATCCGTGATTTTTCACGGACCCATTGACTTGAATGGGTCCGTGAACCGTTGTCCGTGAAAAAAATAGGACAGGTCATATTTTTTTCACGGACTGGAAAAACGGATCACGGACGCGGAAGCCAAATGGTGCATTTTCAGATTTTTACATGGACCCATTGAAAGTCAATGGGTCCGCGAAAAAAAATGGAAAACGGAACAACGGCCGCAGATGCACACAACGGTCGTGTGCATGAGGCCTTAGTGGAATATGAGACTTTGTAAGAAAAGAAAAAAAACATTTTCCACTAACAAAAAAAGTTCTATGAACTCACTATGCCCATCAGCGAATACCTTAGGGCTCTTTCACACTTGCGTTCTTTTCTTCCGGCATAGAGTTCCGTCGTCGGGGCTCTATGCCGGAAGAATCCTGATCAGTTTTATCCTAATGCATTCTGAATGGAGAGAAATCCGTTCAGGATGCATCAGGATGTCTTCAGTTCAGGACCGGAACGTTTTTTGGCCGGAGAAAATACCGCAGCATGCTGTGCTTTTTGCTCCGGCCAAAAATCCTGAACACTTGCCGCAAGGCCGGATCCGGAATTAATGCCCATTGAAAAGGTATTAATCCGGATCCGGCCTTAAGCTAAACGTCGGCGCATTTCCGGATCCGACGTTTAGCTTTTTCTGAATAGTTACCATGGCTGCCAGGACGCTAATGTCCTGGCAGCCATGGTAAAGTGTAGTGGGGAGCGGGGGAGCAGTATACTTACCGTCCGTGCGGCTCCCCGGGCGCTCCAGAGTGACGTCAGGGCGCCCCACGCGCATGGATGACGTGATCGCATGGACACGTCATCCATGCGCATGGGGCGCTCTGACGTCATTCTGGAGCGCCCCGGGAGCCGGACAGACTGTAAGTATACTGCTCCCCTGCTCCCCACTACTACTATGGCAACCAGGACTTTAATAGCGTCCTGGGTGCCATAGTAACACTGAACGCATTTTGAAGACTGATCCGTCTTCAATTGCTTTCAGTTCACTTGCGTTTTTCCGGATCCGGCGTGTAATTCCGGCAAATTGAGTACACGCCGGATCCGGACAACGCAAGTGTGAAAGAGCCCTTAGGGTGTCTACTTTCCGAAATGGGGTCATTTGTGGGGTGTTTGTACTGTCTGGCCATTGTAGAACCTCAGGAAACATGACAGGTGCTCAGAAAGTCAGAGCTGCTTCAAAAAGCGGAAATTCACATTTTTGTACCATAGTTTGTAAACGCTATAACTTTTACCCAAACCATTTTTTTTTTTTTACCCAAACATTATTATCAAAGACATGTAGAACAATAAATTTAGAGAAAAATTTATATATGGATGTCGTTTTTAAAAAAAAAAATTACAACTGAAAGTGAAAAATGTCATTTTTTTGCAAAAATTTAGTTAAATTTTGATTAATAACAAAAAAAGTAAAAATGGCAGCAGCAATGAAATACCACCAAATGAAAGCTCTATTAGTGAGAAGAAAAGGAGGTAAAATTCATTTGGGTGGTAAGTTGCATGACCGAGCAATAAACGGTGAAAGTAGTGTAGTGCAGAATTGTAAAAAGTGGTCTGGTCATTAAGGGTGTTTAAGCTAGGTGGGCTGAGGTGGTTAACATATGTAAATGAGCCTCTAGGATCAATGGGAGTTTTACCTTTACACTTAGAGACTCTGTTCTCTGTGTAACTGCAACACGCTCATTGCTCCTAGAGGCTCATTTGCATATATTAAAGCATAATTTTTTTTCCAGCAGGCACCTATGAACATGGGAGCAACACAGATGCCTTCAGCTGCCAAGCGCACATGTAACAGGCCAGCCAGTTTGATTAGTACAAATCTGCTGAGAGATGCCCCTTAATGGCACTAAGAGATCCTTCTTTGAAATTACTGGAATGTTTTGCCCACGTATAACTTGCTGCAAGAACATGATGCTATGGAGACTATTCCCTTAATCTAAGGGTCCATTCACACGTCCGCAATTCTGTTCCGCATTTTGCGGAACGGAATTGCAGACCCATTCATTTCTATGGGGACGCACCATGTGCTGCCCAGATCTGGAAATGCAGGCCTGCACTACCGGGTCTGCATTTCTGTTCCCGAAAAAAATAGAACATGTCCTATTCTTGTCCGCAATTGCGGACAAGATTAGGCATATTCTATTATAGTGCCGGTGATTAGTGATGGCCAGTTCGCAGGGTTCGCCGATGAACACATGCGATCTGCCATCTTTATTCCAGAATCCGGCGATGCAGAGGTAAGTCCTTACCTGTGCCTGCGCCGCGAGCCGCTCTGAAACACATGCGGTCACCGGGAGCAGGCAGTTCCAAGAACAGCCTTCATCGGGCTGTTCTCGGAACTGCCTGCTCCCGGTGACCGCATGTGTTTCAGAGCGGCTCGCGGCGCAGGCACAGGTAAGGACTTACCTCTGCATCGCCGGATTCTGGAATAAAGATGGCAGATCGCATGTGTTCATCGGCGAACTGGCCATCACTGCCGGCGATGTGCGGTCCGCAAAATGCGGAACACACAATGCCGGTGTCAACAGCAAAAGAATCACAGGTGGCACTGCTGATGCGTGATCACACTGGTGCATGCCTGCACAAGCCCCTCGATACCTCCAAACAAAAACCAGTGAGGTGGTGCTCAATCCAAAAGATAAAGTAATTAAATCTTGCAAACTGAGATGAAGAAAAAATTGGCAGCACTCACCAATGGTTCATGCGGCAAGGTAGCAGTTAGCCAGATTCACATACCAGTGACAACGGCCGTTTCGCGCACGAGTGATCGCGCTTCCTCAGACCACTACAGGTGCACGCTCATACGTGCTGACCTCTTATACCCCGGCGTCAGGTTGCCATGAAAATCCACAACAACCAGGTGCCGTGCACACAAGAGATCATTAATCAACATGATACAATATTACAAAAACGCATTTAAATCATTGCGGTCATTCAGACCAAGCTGACCTGTTGCTCCTGTACAAATTATCCACTTTGCTTCTTTTTGCAAAAGGGTGCGGTGTCTGTCTCCTCCCTGAACTGGGTATGGGACAGTCTCTATCCCAGCAAACTGCAGTGCTTTCACATTACCTCCATGTACCTTTCTCACATGGTCAATTAGTCTGGTGCAATCTTTTCCCGTCTTTATAGAGTTAAAGTGTTCCCTGATCCTCTCAAATAAACATCTGATGGTCTTTCCCACATAGAAGTGGCCACAATTACACATCAAAACATATACTACAGAAGTACTTCTACAGTTTATGAAACACGTGATCCTTTTTGTGATGGGACCTATTTTGACAATCTTTTTTTGGCAATTATGTTCACATAGCGAACATCTGCCACATTTATAGTTACCAGCCGGGAACCTCCCCTGCAACCAATTAGTCTTTTTTTTTCTCCCAAAAATCTGCTTCTCACAATCCTATCTTTAAGGCCTCATGCACACGACCATTGTGTGCATCCGTGGCCGTTGTGCCGTTTTCCGTTTTTTTTCGCGGACCCATTGACTTTCAATGGGTCCGTGGAAAAATCGGAAAATGCACCGTTTTGCAGCCGCATCTGTGATCCGTGTTTCCTGTCCGTCAAAAAAATAGGACCTGTCCTATTTTTTTTACGGACAACGGTTCACGGACCCATTCAAGTCAATGGGTCCGTGAAAGAACATGGATGCACACAAGATTGGCATCCGCGTCCGTGATCCGTGGCCGTAGGTTACTTTTTATACAGACGGATCCGAAGATCCGTCTGCATAAAAGCTTTTTCAGAGATGAGTTTTCACTTCGTGAAAACTCAAATCCGACAGTATATTTTAACACAGAGGCGTTCCCATAGTGATGGGGACACTTCTAGTTAGAATATACTGAGAACTGTGTACATGACTGCCCCCTGCTGCCTGGCAAGTGCTGCCAGGCAGCAGGGGGCAGGCCCCCCCCCCCTGTAGTTAACACATTGGTGGCCAGTGCGGCCGCCCCCCCCCCCTCCCTCCCCTGTAGTTAACTCATTGGTGGCCAGTGGGCCCCCCTCCCTCCCCTGTATTTAAAGGGGTTATTCGAGTTAATAAAAAAATCATTTAAAATCCAACAGGATATACATATAATTTGGTTAAGCTTGATTTCATCAAGTTAAAACCCATATTCGCACCTTTTCATGGTTCTGTCATTGCTTTGTTTACATGCTGAAGTACATGCTGAGAGGGCGTATAACAACAAAGCCTGAGCTCTGCCTCATGAATATTTCTGGGCGTGAACAACCTGACCTTCCCCTCACCCTGCTCTGCACTTTGCATAAAAATAAATAAATACACACACAGGGCAGAAGATCTTCCTGTCACATTGCAGCTGCACAGTGTAAGTTATGTTATTTTACATACATTTCTTTCATGTTTGGTTTTGTTTCTAGTCTAAAAATGTTCTTTCTGTTATTACAGTATATCAAGGAGGACGTATTTGCACTAATTCCAAATTCCGTCACCATAGAAAGTGAATGGGTCCGCACCCGTTCCGCAAAATTGCAGAACAAATGCGGACCCATTTGCGGATGTGTGAATGGAGCCTAAGGCTACTTTCACACTAGAGGCAGGATCGATCCAACAGGCTGTTCACCCTGTCGGATCCGGCCAGCCGCTATTTTGCCGTGCCGCTGGACTGCCGCTCTGTCCCCATTGACTATAAAGGGGACGGTGGTGGAGCTATGGCGCAGCACGGCAGTGCACAGCGAGCGGCCACTTGACTAAAAGTCCTGGATTTTCGACTCTTTATGGTACTTTCACACTAGCGTTAGTGTGATCCGGCAGGCAGTTCCATCGTCGGAGCTGCCCGCCGGATCCGCCGATCAGTGTGACAACAGACAGCATTTGTAGACGGATCCAGGTGCAGATCCGTCTAGAAATGCATTGCAATAACGGATCCGTCTATCCGCTTGTCATGTGGATGGACGGATCCCTCTGTCAGTCTTTTTCACATTTTTCATGTTCTGCACATGCGCAGACCGGAAGGGCGGATCCGTCCTTCAGTTGTTTTGCAACGCCGGATCCGCACGGCAGCTCCGTCGTCAGAGCTGCGTGCCTGCTGGATCCGCCGATCAGTGTGACAAGTGACAGCATTTGTAGACGGATCCAGGTGCGGATCCGTCTAGAAATGAATTGCAATAACGGATCCGTCCAGCGGCACCGTCAAATAGCGGCAGGGCGGATCCGACAGGGTGAACAGCCTGTCGGATACATCCTGCCACTAGTGTGAAAATATCATTAGCATTATCTGTATCTAAGCAATATCTATATTATTCAAATATATATTCAATATTGATATTGCTTAGATAAATCCATATATTGGTGGCAGATAAGGATTTTATATAGCTGAATAATGATGATGATAATAATGATGGCCAATTATTTATTTATATTTCCCAGGGGGTGTTGAATGTTTACTAGTGTGGGGGGGGGGGACCAGGGCTGTAATAACGATCCCCAGCTGCGGAGGGGAACGTTTACAAACTGCCACCTCTAGCCCCAGTGAATGCAGGAGGGACAAACATACCCTGTGCTGCTGGAGATCACCTCGGCTCTGGTTTGTACTGCACATGAGCGATCGCATAGCAGAGCCGAGGCAGTGACAAGAGCTGGAGGGGGAAGGGCACCAGAGGCTCTGACGTCTCGTTTACAGAGCCTGGACACTCCCTCAAGCAGGGAGACGGCTGTAAACGAAACGTCATCAGCAGAGCAGAGCCGGGCAGTGTGAGGAGAGCTGGAGGGGGGAGGGGGGAGGGCACCAGAGGCTCTGACGTTTCGTTTACACAGCCTGGACACTCCCTCAAGCAGGGAAAAGGCTGTAAACGAAACGTCATCAGCAGAGCAGGCTTACTGACGTCAGGTGTAACATGACCCTGAACTGAACTGGCCAAACAGTGATAGATAGGTGATGAAAGTGATTTTAAGAATCTTTCACTGGTCTACAATAAATGCAATTAGAATAGATTTATTTAAGTCGGATAACCCCTTTAACTCGTTGGTGGCCAGTGGGCCCTCCCCCTCCTAATTAAAATCTCCCCCCCTATCATTGGTGGCAGCGGAGAGTACCGATCAGAGTCCCAGTTTAATCGCTGGGGCTCTGATCGGTAACCATGGCAACCAGGACGCTACTGCAGTCCCGATTGACATGGTTACTTAGCAATTTGTAGAAGCATTATACTTACCTGCGAGGCTGCGATGTCTGTGTCCGGCCGGGAGCCCCTCCTACTGGTAAGTGACAGATCATTAAGCAATGCGCCGCACAGACCTGTCACTTACCAGTAGGAGGAGCTCCCGGCCGGACACAGACATCGCAGCCTCGCAGGTAAGTATAATGCTTCTACAAATTGCTAAGTAACTGGGACTCCGATTAAACTGGGACTCCGATCGGTACTCTCCGCTGCCACCAATGATAGGGGGGGAGATTTTAATTAGGAGGAGGAGGGCCCACTGGCCACCAACGAGTTAACTACAGGGGAGGCCCACTGGCCACCAACGAGTTAACTACAGGGGAGGGAGGGGGGGGGCCCACTGGCCACCAACGAGTTAACTACAGGGGAGGGAGGGGGGGGGCCCACTGGCCACCAACGAGTTAACTACAGGGGAGGCCCACTGGCCACCAACGAGTTAACTACAGGGGAGGGAGGGGGGGGGCCCACTGGCCACCAACGAGTTAACTACAGGGGAGGGAGGGGGGGGGCCCACTGGCCACCAACGAGTTAACTACAGGGGAGGGAGGGGGGCCCACTGGCCACCAACGAGTTAACTACAGGGGAGGGAGGGGGGCCGGCAGCACTGGACAATAAAGAGTTAACTACAGGGGGGGAGGGGGGGGCGGCCGCACTGGCCACCAATGAGTTAAAAACAGGGGGGGTAGTCTGCCCCCTGCTGCCTGGCAGCACCTGCCAGGCAGCAGGGGGCAGTCATGTACACAGTTTTTTTAGTATATTCTAACCTGAAGCATCCCCATCACCATGGGAACGCCTCTGTGTTAGAATATACTGTCTGATTTGAGTTTCACGATCTAACTCATAACCGACAGTATATTCTAACATAGAGGCGTTCCCATGGTGATGGGGACGCTTTAAGTTAAAATATACCATCGGATTGGAGAAAACTCTGATCCGATGGTATAAAAGGGACTCCTGACTTTACATTGAAAGTCAATGGGGGACGGATCCGTTTGCAATTGCACCATATTGTGTCAACGTCAAACGGATCCGTCCCCATTGACTTGCATTGTAATTCAGGACGGATCCGTTTGGCTCCGCACGGCCAGGCAGACACTAAAACGACTGTTTTTTCATGTCCGTGGATCCTCCAAAAATCAAGGAAGACCCACGGACGAAAAAACGGTCACGGATCACGGACCAACGGAACCCTGTTTTGCGGACCGTGAAAAAATACGGTCGTGTGCATGAGGCCTTATTGTGTGACTACGTCTATACGTGACTAACGGTTTATCATCCACTATGCCTCTCAGACTCCTATCTTTTTTCAGGATATCCCAGTGCTTAAATATTGCTGTTTGTATAGAATTAGCAATTGGGCTGAATTTAAATGAAAATACACATCTCTTTTTGTTATTTTTATTTTCCTGTTGCCCATTCCTACCAATCCCACTTTTTCCTGCTAATAACTCATCTTGGGACAATTTCTCAACCTCCTTTATGTTCTCATCCAATAAATGTTCAGGATAGCCTCTCTGCCATAACCGTTCTTTCAAATGCAGTGCTTGTTTTATATATCCTTCATCTATGCTATTTATGCGCCTCAACCTGACAAATTGCCCATAAGGCACCGATTTTTTTTTTGAAGGGATATGGATGGAAACTGTCTTGGTGTATCAGAGAGTTGGTCGCCGTGGGCTTGCGATAGCCCTCCGTGACCAACTCTCCGTCACAAACCGCGACAGACACATCCAAAAATTCCAAACGTGGCCCCCAAAATTCATCGTGAATTTCATTGCCATACAATTCTCTTCATTGAGGTGCTGTACAAATTCCCTACACATGTTCTCTGTCCCGGACCAAACTATAAAAACATCGTCCACAAACCGTAGGAACCATTTAATGTACTGTAGGTAAGGATTACTGGTATTGAAAATACACTTGCCTTCCAATCTAGTGAGGTACATATTCGCAAAAGTACAGGAGACAGGAATCCCCATTGCAGTACCGATTTTTTTGTCTATACCAGTCCATTCCAAACCTAAAGAGATTGTTCTCTAGAATAAACAACAAGGCTTCCTGCACAGTCACAGTAAAGAGGGCTCTTTCCTGCATGTTGTAGAACCTCAATCACCGCTGTAACCCCTTCAGTGTGTGGTATGCTTGTGTATAAACTCTCCACATCCAGGGACACTAGTTGATAACCCTCCTGCCAATGAAATTGCTTCAAAGAGAGGAGGGAATCATTAGTGTCCCTGATGTAGGCTGGGGCACTACTTAATATTGGTCTTAATAACCAGTCAACATACTGGGACAATGGTTCTGTCACTGAGCCAATCCCGACCACAATAGGGCGACCCGGGGGATGGCTCAGTGACTTATGCACCTTGGGTATGAAATACCATGAGGGTTTAATAGGATGAGGAGGTATTCATTTCTCCAAGAACTTACTTGGGAGAAAACCCATGGCAACGTACTTGGATACCAACTGTTTTAACTCGCTCTGAATGCATGCAACTGGATCCTGTTTTAATATTTTATAGGTAAGCTGATCACTTAGCTGTCTGATAGCCTCTGACACATAATAATCCCTGGTCCTAAGGACCATGTTGCTCCCCTTGTCAGCTGGCTTCACAATAATATCATGTGATTTTAACCAATCAAGGGCTCTTTTCTCCCCATTTGGGATATTTTCCTGTACCTGGGGGTAAACAATAGCCCTTATTTCTTGCAAAACATGCTGGTAAAAATTGTCAATAACACTGCCAGCCGGCATAGGGGGACAAAACGTGGATCCAACACCTCCTTTAAAATGCCCTGGACCCGTCTCGACCGGGTTATCAAAATCAGTCCCAGTCAGAAACTCCAGGCATGATAGTTCATTCTCATCAAGCTGTGTATTAATGCTAAAGGCTAGTGGATCAGATTGTAGTGGTATTTCACCTTCTTTTTTCGGGACCTCTGATTTGTTTTTATCATGGAACATTTTTTGTAAATACAACTTCCTGACAGCTTTATACAGATCAACCTCAAACATAACAGGGTCAAACTGTTCAACGAGACTGTATCCCAGCCCTCTGTTGAGGACTGAGATACAGTCTGGAGACAGTTCATACCCTGCCATATTTTCAAAATACTCACAATGCCGGTGTCCATGTTTTGCTGATCCGGATGTGTGAATGGACCCTTACAGTTGAAAAAGTCCCTAATCTCAGACTCGTCCATTAACTGGATTTGTAAGTTCTCTCATTCTAAGGCCCCTTTCACACGAGCGAGAATTCCACGTGGGTGCAATGCGTGAGGTGAACGTATTGCACCCGCACTGAATCTGGACCCATTCACTCCAATGGGGCTGTGCACATGAGCAGTGATTTTTACACATCACTTGTGCGTTGCGTGAAAATCGCAGCAAGCTCTATATCATGTGACAGACCATGTGACGGACCATGTGATGAGCGCAGTGACGTCACTAAAGGTCCTTTTCCTCCCAGGTCCTCAAAGAAGAAGAAAGAAGACAAGCCAGGCTGCGCGAACAAGTGGATGAGGTGAGTTTAATTTTTTATTTATTTTTAACCCCTCCATCCCTAATTTACTAATATATAATATAATATATAAAAAAATTGGGTGGTTTAGGCTACTTTCACACTAGCGTTCGGAGCGGATCCGTCTGATGTTTCATCAGACGGATCCGCTCCGATAATGCAGACGTTCGCATCCGTTCAGAACGGATGCGTCTGCATTAAAACTTAGAAAATTTTCTAAGTGTGAAAGTTGTCTGAGCGGATCCGTTCAGACTTTACATTGAAAGTCAATGGGGAACGGATCCGCTTGAAGATTGAGCCATATAGTGTCATCTTCAAGCGGATCCGTCCCCATTGACTTACATTGTAAGTGTGGACGGATCCGCTCGCCTCCGCACGGCCAGGCGGACACCCGAGCGCTGCAAGCAGCGTTCAGGTGTCCGCTCACTGAGCGGAGCGGAGGCTGAACGCTGGCAGGCGGATGCATTCTCAGTGGATCCGCCTCCACTGAGAATGCATTGGGGCCAGACGGATGCGTTCGGGGCCGCTCGTGAGCCCCTTCAAACGGTGCGCATGAGCGGACACCCGAACGCTAGTGTGAAAGTAGCCTTAGTCAGCACAACCTGCCTGCAGGTGCAGATCACTATGGCGAAATACATATACATGTACATTTTCCGTTTGTATATAATATAATATATAACCATGTTATAAGGGAAAATATAAAATTCTACACAACACCTAACCCAAACCCGAACTTCTGTGAAGAAGTCGGGGTTCGGGTCTGGGTACTGTAAGGGATCGCCTCTCATTTGGGGGTCATTCTCACAAGGATCTTCATAACCACTGGGTTTCAGGTCCAAACAGTGCAATTTATTTTACACTCTTCATACACAACATGGCATAAAACAAAAGCCTACCCGTCTGGGCTCTACCTAAACATAATAAACATCGTATCCCTAACTCGGCTATACGATAGCGTTCACACATGGAACCAGGTGCGGCTTACCCCAGACATACAGTCCACCAGCCCTCAGGCTGTAACAAATGCAGTACCTTTGGAGGGGGTTGTGGTCTAGCAGTCCTCCTGACTCTGACCTTTCAATGCTTGTTCCTGGGTGTCGCTGAGTCCCCCAAAGTCCAGGCTATTGCATAGCCTCATGGCCCCTCAGCCTTGCCTAGCTGAGACCACACTGACAGAGCCTCACCAGGCCTCTGTCTGCACACTCTCCAGAGTGAGACACACCCAGGATCCATTAGCAGGATTAAATAGGATCCCTGGACATGAGCATGCCCCAAGTCCCGGACTGGAACCTGGGGAAACAACACCTCAATGTTCACATTGCCACATATCCCCCCCCTCTGTTCAAACCTGTGGGGGTGAACACATGTACCAACTGGATGCTCGTGACAGGGCATCCGCATTTTCTTGCCATCGCCTGGCTCAACCTTCCCCCTGGAAGATGTGGTCAGGGTCAGAGGCTTCCCTTTATTTTGCCAGACCCATGCCATCAGTGCTTGGTTTGTTACCCACACTGACATCTTGCCCAAGAGACATTGTCTACAATGTTCCCATGTCCATGTGACAGGCAGACCCTCTCTTTTTATTTTTTTATCTTTCTCGCTCTTTGACTTACACAGCTGCTTCAGCCGAGCACGCTTCTTATGACTCGCCTCTTTTTGTCTCTTTATTTTAACAGCAGATCGTACATTTCTTTTTCCTTTACTCTTAGAATTTCGATCTCGGCTTCTGGAACTCCCTTCAGAATATATTTTTATGCAAACGACAGACTCTAGTTCCTTCAGTTCATTCATCTCTTTCTGTGACTCCTCTGGAGACTCCTGCAGTTGCTCTGCGAGAACCGCTAGCCCTATTTCTAGTGTATCTAGTGACTGTGCGGAGCGAGAGAAAACATCTTCAAGTTTGTAGCTGTACTGTCCTGTCAGGTCATCTACAAGTGTCAGGATATGAGCTTCAGACACTAGGCTGTCACCCGACTGAACTCTCGTCTCGTCAGATATAACAACTGTCATCTGGTCGCTAGACTCGCTACTAGTAACCACTTTAGTTTTGCTGGGTCTTGACATGGTAGCCTCACTCTCAAAGTTGCTAACTGTCACGGCACATACGCCACTTATACTATTTGTGTCATTATTAACCCTGACCTCTAGGGGCACCCATGAGTCAATCCCCACCTGGGACATTTTATTAATCATAGAAACCTGTGGAGACTGCACATCCACCTCTGGTACGTGTGGTACACCCTCTAGCCCCACCACATTGTCTACAATGGGGTCTCCTAGGGGTGTTTCTTCAACATTTATCAACACTTTTATATCAGACACATGTTTACCAACAGGGTTAGCTTTTTCCCCAATCACAGCCTGCAAAGGAAAAGGCATGTCATTATTATCACATATTTTACATGACATCACATTTACATTATGCATTTCGTCAAACATGGTACCATCACTTTGCACCTTATCTGCACCCTTGTTCTCAATGTGCAGCTCCTTCACATTATCATTTAAAGGGACAGGTACAGGTTCTGCAGGAGTTTTGTCACTCTCTGCAGAAATGTCTCCATTACTTAAAACCTCCAAGCATAAGGGGAAATTACAGCCCACCATTTCCTCATGTATGAGCGTATTTGTAACATCAGGTTCACTCTCAGTGAGAACCACCTGAGAGTCCGTATTATTCACATAATTGTCCCGAACATGTAACACTCTACCAGTCTCTGGGGCGGCCATCATGCTACCTCTTACCTGGGCTAGCATGGGATCTCTGACTTTCACCACCCCAAATCTAGCTTTGACCACCGGCTCTTTGGGCGACCCAGAAACCTTCTCCCCTGCAGGTTTCTGCGAGGGAGCAATCACAGCAGGCTTATCCGCCTGTTCAGACACAGTTTTTTCTCTGTGTGACTTATTACCTACCGGACCAGCAGGTATCCCCTGCCGCCGGCTCACTGTCATTGGGTCTGCCACATAGTTAATAACAGGAACAGTCTTACCCTTTGTAATAAACCATTCTGGTAAAGCAGTGACATTCTCTCCCGCGGACTCATCAAGGTTGTGGTTGCTCCTAGCAACAGCTTTACTGCACCTCCGCACTTCCTCTCCAGGACTCCGGACACAGTCGCAGGGAAGATATGCACTCCTGAGAACCGCACCGCTCTCCACCTCTTTGTCTTCCCGACGGTTGCCCTTGGCAACGGCACATATCTGCTGTTCATCGGATTCTCCAGGTACACAATTTGTAGCATTTTCTCCTCTCCACAGCTGCCAAAATAACGGGAAGTCTTTGCCAAGCACAAACTCCACTTCCAGGGTCTCACATTTTAAGAGCTCCCATTGCACAGGGCCATAGTCTGTTATAAAGGTCAGAGACACGGTGACATCTGTCTCTGGCCCTCTCTCCAGAAAATCCAGAATTACGGGCAGGACCTGAGACACTTGTTGGCGGGAGTCTAGTACAACCAGCAGCGGGATCCCCCCGATCACCATCTCACAGGACTTTTCCCACGCGCTCCACCATTTGGCAGCCATTTTCACAGGTCAGTTGCTTTTACTGTGCCCTTTAAATCCCTGCACACCTTACACCTCAGAAAAATAAAGTCCAGATTAACCAGCAGTTTTCCAGCAGCACCTGCTCTTTTCCGTCAGGTCGTTGCCCCTAGCAACCTGCTGTTATTGCCCGCATCCTCCACCATATGTAAGGGATCGCCTCTCATTTGGGGGTCATTCTCACAAGGATCTTCATAACCACTGGGTTTCAGGTCCAAACAGTGCAATTTATTTTACACTCTTCATACACAACATGGCATAAAACAAAAGCCTGCCCATCTGGGCTCTACCTAAACATAATAAACATCGTATCCCTAACTCGGCTATACGATAGCGTTCACACATGGAACCAGGTGCGGCTTACCCCAGACATACAGTCCACCAGCCCTCAGGCTGTAACAAATGCAGTACCTTTGGAGGGGGTTGTGGTCTAGCAGTCCTCCTGACTCTGACCTTTCAATGCTTGTTCCTGGGTGTCGCTGAGTCCCCCAAAGTCCAGGCTATTGCATAGCCTCATGGCCCCTCAGCCTTGCCTAGCTGAGACCACACTGACAGAGACTCACCAGGCCTCTGTCTGCACACTCTCCAGAGTGAGACACACCCAGGATCCATTAGCAGGATTAAATAGGATCCCTGGACATGAGCATGCCCCAAGTCCCGGACTGGAACCTGGGGAAACAACACCTCAATGTTCACATTGCCACAGTACCAAATATGCCGATTTTTCTCACACGCATGCAAAACGCATTAAAACGCTTTGCACTTGCGCAGAAAAACTGTGCATTTTCCTGCAACGCACCCGCATCTTGTCTGGCCCTCCGACGCGACGCCCTAAAGCCTCTTTCACACGACCGTATGGCTTTTTCAGTGTTTTGAAGTCCGTTTTTCCCGGATCTATTGTTCCGGGGTTTTTTTCCGTTCCATTTTTCCGTTTTGTTTTTCCGTATGTCATATACAGTATACAGTAACTACATAGAAAAAATTGGGCTTGGCATAAAATTTTAAATAGATGGCTCTGAAAAATGGAATGGATACGTAAGACATACGGATGCATTTCCGTATGTATTCCGTTTTATGTGCAGACCCATTGACTTGAATGAAGCCATGGAACGTGTTTTGCGGGCAATAATAGGACATGTTCTATCCGTCAACGCAACGGAATAACGGTAATACGGAAACAAAATGCATACGGAGTACATTCCGTTTTTTTTTGCGGAACCATTGAAATGAATGGTTCCATATATGGACCGTATACGGAACGCAAAAAACAGCCCGTAAACGGGGGGAAAAAAAGTTTGTGTGAAAGAGGCCTAAGGGCTCTTTCACACTTGCATTGTCCGGATCCGTTGTGTACTCCATTTGCCGGAATTACACGCCGGATCCGGAAAAACGCGTAAGAACGCATAATTTTTTCTTTCCGGATGCGTCTTTCCGGCTTTTTGGGTAACATACTGATCCGGAAATCCTGAAGCCAACATCATCGTGTACTGATGAGCAGATCCGGTATGTAAATTATTTCTTATCCGAAAATTTCTAGTTTGTTTTACAAAGGCCTCATGCACACGACCGTTGTGTGCATCCGTGGGGTCGTTGTGCCGTTTTCCGTTTTTTTTTTCGCGGACCCACCGTGGAAAAATCTGAAAATGCATCGTTTTGCAGCCGCATCCGTGATCCGTGTTTCCTGTCCGTCCAAAAAATATGACCTGTCCTATTTTTTTGACGGACAACGGTTCACGGACCCATTCAAGTCAATGGGTCCGTGAAAGAACACGGATGCACACAAGATTGGCGTCCGTGGCCGTAGGTTACTTTCATACAGACGGATCCGAAGATCCGTCTGCATAAAAGCTTTTGCAGAGCTGAGTTTTCACTATCCGACAGTATATTTTAACACAGAGGCGTTCCCATAGTGATGGGGACGCTTCTAGTTAGAATATACTACGAACTGTGTACATGACTGCCCCCTGCTGCACCTGAGGGGTTAATTGTGCAGATCACAGCCCCCTGTAAGAGATCAGGGGCTGCCAGGCAGCAGGGGGCAGACCCCCCTCCCTCTATTGTATTATTTTCATTGGTGGCACAGGGTGCGGCCCCCCCGGCCCCCCCTCCCTCTATTGCAGGGATGGCCAACCTGAGGCTCTCCAGCTGCTGCAAAACTACAACTCCCAGCATGCCCAGCATGCCTACAGCTAGCATCCTACAGCAGGGCATGGTCGGAGTTGTAGTTTTACAACAGCTGGAGAGCCACAGGTTGGCCATGCCTGCTCTATTGTATTATTTTCATTGGTGGCACAGTGTGCGGCCTCCCCCCGGCCCCCCCTCCCTCCCTCTATTGTATTATTTTCATTGGTGGCACAGTGTGCGGCCCCCCCTCCCTCCCTCTATTGTATTATTTTCATTGGTGGCACAGTGTGCGGCCTCCCCCCCCCCCCCCCCCCCCCCGATCATTGGTGGCAGCGGAGAGTTCTGATCGGAGTCCCAGTTTAATCGCTGGGGCTCCGATCGGTAACCATGGCAACCAGGACACTACTGCAGTCCTGGTTGTCATGGTTACTTAGCAATCTTAGAAGCATCATACTTGCCTGCTGCGCTGTCTGTGACCGGCCAGGAGCTCCTCCTACTGGTTATTGACAGATCATTAAGCAATGCGCCGCACAGACCTGTCACTTACCAGTAGGAGGAGCTCCCGGCCGGTCACAGACAGCGCAACAGGTAAGTATGATGCTTCTAATATTGCTAAGTAACCAGGACTGCAGTAGCGTCCTGGTTGCCATGGTTACCGATCGGAGCCCCAGCGATTAAACTGGGACTCCGATGGGAGGCCGCACACTGTGCCACCAATGAAAATAATACAATAGAGGAAAGGAGGTGGGGCCGGGGGGGGGCCGCACACTGTGCCACCAATGAAAATAATACAATAGAGGGAGGGAGGGGGGGCCGGGGGGGGCGCACACTGGCCACCAATGAAAATAATACAAGGGAGGGAGGGGGGGCCGGGGGGAGGGCCGCACACTGGCCACCAATGAAATTAATACAATAGAGGGAGGGAGGGGGGCCGAGGGGGGGGGTCTGCTGCCTGGCAGCCCCTTATCTCTTACAGGGGACTATGATACGCACAATTAACCCCCCTCAGGTGCGGCACCTGAGGGGTTAATTGTGTGGATCACAGCCCCCTGTAAGAGATTGGGTGCTGCCAGGCAGCAGGGGGCAGTCATGTACATAGTTCTTAGTATATTCTAACTTGAAGCGTCCCCATAACCATGGGAACGCCTCTGTGTTAGAATATACTGTCGCAAATAACTACACGTTACACAGATAGTTACAAATATAACTGTATTTATTAACAATACACTACGCAATACACTAACAATACAGCACTAAATATACAGAACTCAACTACACTACACGTTCCCAAATTCCACCCACAAACTAACTATACAGTTCACACATACAAGTAATATTAACAATCCACCTGCCTGGCTACTCACTGTCCCTACAGGGTTACAAGCGGGTTAATTAAACACAGGGTATTGTTTGCAGAGCAGAGGCATGCTCTACAGAGAAGGGACAACCAAGGCAGGGAACCAGGGTAACCACCAGGGGTAAATCAGGGAACAGGGCAACAAGGGGTGTCCAGGGATAATAGGGTCGACAAGGGGTGTACAGGATAGGGAACCAGGGGATGCAGGGGTAACCCAGGGGTTAAATAAGATCAGGGTTACCAGGGGGGTATAAAGGGTTACCAGGGGTTTAGGGAACCAGGGGATGCAGGGGTAACCCAGGGGTTAAATAGGACTAGGGTCACCGGGGGGGGGGGGGGGTATATCAGGGGTGTAAAGGGTTACCAGGGGTTTCATAGGGGTTACCAGGGGTAATGGGGAATATATGGGAGGTGGTACAGGGATAGGGGATGTGGATCGTTGATGGGATAGGGGGTTAATAGGGGGGTGGCGATACTCAAGGTTTTGTTGCTCGTTCGTCCAGGGGTGGAGATATCCGGCAGGGTCCCTCTTCCTGAGCGCAGGATGCGCTCTCCTTCAAGGTGGGTGTGAGGGCTGCAGGGGTCGGGTCCGGTCCGGCGGAGCGCAGGATGCGCTGCCCTTTCAGGTGGGGGGGGGGGTCCCGATCCTCTCTCTCGGAGGGCGAGACGCGCTCCTCCACGTGGGGGCCCAGACCCTAACTACTGAGTGCAGGGGCCGCCGGATATTTATCCCCGGCGGCCCGCACTCCCGCACCATGCACTAGGGAGCGCGCGCGCCCATCATCCACGGGGGCCGGCGCAGTGATATGACGTCACTGCGCCGGGCCGCACATCGGGGACGTGCTGCACACCAGGCGGGAGAAGCCTTTGATCTCCCGCCTGTGGCACTCTGCATTCCGGCCAGCGAGATGTTAATTTCGCTGCCGGAATGCGCATAATAGAAGGAGGGGAGGCTTCTCCCCTTCTCCTATCATGTATAATTGTCTCCAGCGGCGCTGGCGACAATTATATCAAAGGGCTCAGATTCTGTTGAATCTGAGCTCTTTGTATCCATCAGGATGACCGGACCCTAGTCCGGTCATTCTGATGCAATTAGCCAGATTGCATCGGTGTGAATGCTTGGGGCCCATTCACACCGATGCACCTGGTTACAGCCTATAGAGATGGGGGGGTATAATATATATATATATATGATATACATGTGCATGAATGCTAGGGGCACATCCATACACATGTATACATTGATCATATACATTATGAAGGGGGATGTAAGGGACATAGTTACATCCTATAAGGGGGCACAGATCTCCCACAGGGGCCACATGAAGGGGGCACAAGCCCCTACATTATAAGGGGGCACAAGCTTCCAGGGGGCACATATTTCCCACAGGGGCCACCATGAGCCCCTAGGGACCACCATGGGCAGACGTGCACAGATGCTGGGCACATCTGCGCACATCACCCCATGATGCGGTGGTTAATGTATCCATATATATACACCATACATGCCCGCACATGTTTGCAGGCATGCATGGATATATGCATACGTCTCAACCGTTCCTCAACACGGACCTTAAAAAAAAACGGTCGTGTGCATGAGGCCAAAATAAAATATGCAAGGGACAAACACAAACAATACTCACCTCCAGGAGCTTCTTTCACGCCCTGTCTTCTCACGCGTGGGCTGTCTAGTGGAAGTTTTCGCGCCAGCCAAGCCCTTCCTACTTCCTGGCGCAGGCGCAACTTCCGGATCCGTCGTTGCATCATAACAACTGAAGATGTTAGGACGGATCCGGACTAATACATTTCAATGGGCTATTATTCCGGATCCGTCGATGCGGAAAGTGTTCAGGATTTTTGACCGGAGCAAAAAGCGCAGCATGCTGCGGTATTTTCTCCGGCCAAAAAACGTTCCGGTCCTGAACTGAAGACATCCTGATGCATCCTGAACGGATTTCTCTCCATTCAGAATGCATGGGGATAATCCTGATCAGGATTTTTCCGGCATAGAGCCCCGACGACGGAACTCTATGCCGGAAAAGAAAAGCGCAAGTGTGAAAGAGCCCTAAGTACGTGCAAAATGAGCAGCACACGTACTTAGGCCTCTTTCACCCAATTTCCCACCCCCACCCCCCCGTTTACGGGCTGTTTTTTGCGTTCCGAATACGGTCCATATATGGAACCATTCATTTCAATGGTTCCGCAAAAAAACCCGGAATGTACTCACCTCCCTGATATGTGAAACTTGGATATGGTGTCAGCATCTTCCTTATTTCTTGCTCAGAAGTAAGTATATGCGACTGTTTTCTCACAATTTTATTAATCACTCAATAATAGCTGTCATAGGTTCCTATGCATCTAATAATTTTCTTATCCTCTTGGTCCTCTCTCTCAGTTATAAGTAAAGTCTCCCTTTTCTTTGCAAGGCCCCTTTCACACGAGCGAGTATTCCGTGCGGATGCGATGCGTGAGTTGAACGCATTGCACCCACACTAAATACCGACCCATTCATTTCTATAGGGCTGTTCACATGAGCGGTGATTTTCACGCATCACTTGTGCGTTGCGTGAAAATCGCAGCATGCTCCTCTTTGTGCGTTTTTCACGTAACGCAGGCCCTATAGAAATGAATGGTGTTGCGTGAAAATCGCAAGCATCCGCAAGCAGGTGCGGATGCAGTGCGATTTTCATGCACGGTTGCTAGGAGACGATCGGGATGGGGACCCGATCATTATTATTTTCCCTTATAACATGGTTATAAGGGAAAATAATAGCATTCTGAATACAGAATGCATAGTAAAACATCGCTGGAGGGGTTAAAATTTTTTTTTTCAAAAATTAACTCACCTTAATCCACTTGAACGCGTAGCCGGCATCTCCTTCTGGCTTCATCTGATCTCTGTGCAGCAACAGGACCTTTGGTGACGTCATTCCGGTCATCACATGATCCATCACATGATCTTTTACCATGGTGATGGATCATGTGATGACCGGAATGACGTCACCAAAGGTCCTGTTGCTGCACAGAGATCAGATGAAGCCAGAAGGAGATGCCGGGCCGCGAACAAGTGGACTAAGGTGAGTTAAAAAAATTTTACGTTTTTTTAACCCCTCCAGCAATGTTTTACTATGCATTCTGTATTCAGAATGCTATTATTTTCCCTTATAACCATGTTATAAGGGAAAATAATACTATTTACAGAACACCGATCCCAAGCCCGAACTTCTGTGAAGAAGTTCAGGTTTGGGTACCAAACACGCGCGTTTTTTCTCCCGCGAGTGCAAAACGCATTACAATGTTTTGCACTCGTGCAGAAAAATCGCGGGTGTTCCCGTAACGCACCCGCACATTTTCCCGCAACGCCCGTGTGAAAGGGGCCTAACTCTTATGCTGGAACTCCACAGCTCCATCTATTGTACAGGTGAAACTCGAAAAATTAGAATATCATATCAAGTTCATTTATTTCAGTAATGCAACTTAACCGCTTGCCGCCACGCTAACGCTGAAAGGCGTCATCGCGGCGGCTCCCCCAGGCTACGCTAACGCCAATTGGCGTCATCTCGCATGAGCCGAGATTTCCTGTGAACGCGCGCACACAGGCGCGCGCGCTCACAGGAACGGAAGGTAAGAGAGTTGATCTCCAGCCTGCCAGCGGCGATCGTTCGCTGGCAGGATGGAGATGTGTTTTTTTTAACCCCTAACAGGTATATTAGACGCTGTTTTGATAACAGCGTCTAATATACCTGCTACCTGGTCCTCTGGTGGTCCCCTTTGTTTGGATCGACCACCAGAGGACACAGGTAGCTCAGTAAAGTAGCACCAAGCACCACTACACTACACTACACCCCCCCCCGTCACTTATTAACCCCTTATTAGCCCCTGATCACCCCATATAGACTCCCTGATCACCCCCCTGTCATTGATTACCCCCTGTCATTGATCACACCGCTGTAAAGCTCCATTCAGACGTCCGCATGATTTTTACGGATCCACTGATAGATGGATCAGATCCGCAAAACGCACACGGACGTCTGAATGGAGCCTTACAGGGGCGTGATCAATGACTGTGGTGATCACCCCACATAGACTCCCTCATCACCCCCCTGTCATTGATCACACCCCTGTAAAGTTCCATTCAGACGTCCGCATGATTTTTACGGATCCACTGATAGATGGATCGGATCCGCAAAACGCACACGGACGTCTGAATGGAGCCTTACAGGGGCGTGATCAATGACTGTGGTGATCACCCCATATAGACTCCCTGATCACCCCCCTGTCATTGATTACCCCCCTGTCATTGATCACACCCCTGTAAAGCTCCATTCAGACGTCCGCATGATTTTTACGGATCCACTGATAGATGGATCGGATCCGCAAAACGCATACGGACGTCTGAATGGAGCCTTACAGGGGCGTGATCAATGACTGTGGTGATCACCCCATATAGACTCCCTCATCACCCCCCTGTCATTGATCACACCCCTGTAAAGCTCCATTCAGACGTCCGCATGATTTTTACGGATCCACTGATAGATGGATCGGATCCGCAAAACGCATACGGACGTCTGAATGGAGCCTTACAGGGGCGTGATCAATGATTGTGGTGATCACCCCATATAGACTCCCTCATCACCCCCCTGTCATTGATCACACCCCTGTAAAGCTCCATTCAGACGTCCGCATGATTTTTACGGATCCACTGATAGATGGATCGGATCCGCAAAACACATACGGACATCTGAATGGAGCCTTATAGGGGGGTGATCAATGACAGGGGGGTGATCACCCCATATAGACTCCCTGATCACCCCCCCTGTCATTGATCACCCCCCCTGTCATTGATTACCCCCCTGTCATTGATCACACCCCTGTAAAGCTCCATTCAGACGTCCGCATGATTTTTACGGATCCACTGATAGATGGATCGGATCCGCAAAACGCATACGGACGTCTGAATGGAGCCTTACAGGGGCGTGATCAATGACTGTGGTGATCACCCCATATAGACTCCCTGATCACCCCCCAGTCATTGATTACCCCCCTGTCATTGATCACCCCCCCTGTCAGGCTGCATTCAGATGTCCGTATGATTTTTACGGATCCACGGATACATGGATCGGATCCGCAAAACACATACGGACATCTGAATGGAGCCTTATAGGGGGGTGATCACCCCCCTGTCATTGATCACCCCCCTGTCAGGCTCCATTCAGACATTTTTTTGGCCCAAGTTAGCGGAAATTATTATTTTTTTCTTACAAAGTCTCATATTCCACTAACTTGTGTCAAAAAATTAAATCTCACATGAACTCACCATACCCCTCACGGAATCCAAATGCGTAAAATTTTTTAGACATTTATATTCCAGACTTCTTCTCACGCTTTAGGGCCCCTAGAATGCCAGGGCAGTATAAATACCCCACATGTGACCCCATTTCGGAAAGAAGACACCCCCAGGTATTCCGTGAGGGGCATATTGAGTCCATGAAAGATTGAAATTTTTGTCCCAAGTTAGCGGAAAGGGAGACTTTGTGAGAAAAAAATAAAAAATATCAATTTCCGCTAACTTGTGCCAAAAAAAAAATTTTTCGATGAACTCGCCATGCCCCTCATTGAATACCTTGGGGTGTCTTCTTTCCAAAATGGGGTCACATGTGGGGTATTTATACTGCCCTGGCATTCTAGGGGCCCCAAAGCGTGAGAAGAAGTCTGGTATCCAAATGTCTAAAAATGCCCTCCTAAAAGGAATTTGGGCACCTTTGCGCATCTAGGCTGCAAAAAAAGTGTCACACATCTGGTATCGCCGTACTCAGGAGAAGTTGGGGAATGTGTTTTGGGGTGTCATTTTACATATACCCATGCTGGGTGAGAGAAATATCTTGGTCAAATGCCAACTTTGTATAAAAAAATGGGAAAAGTTGTCTTTTGCCAAGATATTTCTCTCACCCAGCATGGGTATATGTAAAATGACACCCCAAAACACATTCCCCAACTTCTCCTGAATACGGCGATACCACATGTGTGACACTTTTTTGCAGCCTAGGTGGGCAAAGGGGCCCATATTCCAAAGAGCACCTTTAGGATTTCACAGGTCATTTACCTACTTACCACACATTAGGGCCCCTGGAAAATGCCAGGGCAGTATAACTACCCCACAAGTGACCCCATTTTGAAAGAAGACACCCCAAGGTATTCCGTGAGGGGCATGGCGAGTTCCTAGAATTTTTTATTTTTTGTCACAAGTTAGTGGAAAATGATGATTTATTTTTTTTTTTTTCTTACAAAGTCTCATATTCCACTAACTTGTGATAAAAAAATAAAAACTTCCACGAACTCACTATGCCCATCAGCGAATACCTTGGGGTGTCTTCTTTCCAAAATGGGGTCACTTGTGGGGTAGTTATACTGCCCTGGCATTCTAGGGGCCCAAATGTGTGGTAAGGAGTTTGAAATCAAATTCTGTAAAAAATGACCAGTGAAATCCGAAAGGTGCTCTTTGGAATATGGGCCCCTTTGCCCACCTAGGCTGCAAAAAAGTGTCACACATGTGGTATCTCCGTATTCAGGAGAAGTTGGGGAATGTGTTTTGGGGTGTCATTTTACATATACCCATGCTGGGTGAGAGAAATATCTTGGCAAAAGACAACTTTTACCATTTTTTTATACAAAGTTGTCTTTTGCCAAGATATTTCTCTCACCCAGCATGGGTATATGTAAAATGACACCCCAAAACACATTCCCCAACTTCTCCTGAATACGGAGATACCACATGTGTGACACTTTTTTGCAGCCTAGGTAGGCAAAGGGGCCCACATTCCAAAGAGCACCTTTCGGATTTCACCAGCCATTTTTTACAGAATTTGATTTCAAACTCCTTACCACACATTTGGGCCCCTAGAATGCCAGGGCAGTATAACTACCCCACAAGTGACCCCATTTTGGAAAGAAGACACCCCAAGGTATTCGCTGATGGGCATAGTGAGTTCATGGAAGCTTTTATTTTTTGTCAGAAGTTAGTGGAATATGAGAGTTTGTAAGAAAAAAATAAATTAAAAAAATCATCATTTTCCGCTAACTTGTGACAAAAAATAAAAAGTTCTATGAACTCACTATGCCCATCAGCGAATACCTTAGGGTGTCTACTTTCCGAAATGGGGTCATTTGTGGGGTGTTTGTACTGTCTGGGCATTGTAGAACCTCAGGAAACATGACAGGTGCTCAGAAAGTCAGAGCTGCTTCAAAAAGCGGAAATTCACATTTTTGTACCATAGTTTGTAAACGCTATAACTTTTACCCAAACCATTTTTTTTTTACCCAAACATTTTTTTTTTATCAAAGACATGTAGAACAATAAATTTAGAGCAAAATTTATATATGGATCTCGTTTTTTTTGCAAAATTTTACAACTGAAAGTGAAAAATGTCATTTTTTTCAAAAAAAAACGTTAAATTTCGATTAATAACAAAAAAAGTAAAAATGTCAGCAGCAATGAAATACCACCAAATGAAAGCTCTATTAGTGAGAAGAAAAGGAGGTAAAATTCATTTGGGTGGTAAGTTGCATGACCGAGCAATAAACCGCTAAAGTTGTGGAGTGCCGATTTGTAAAAAAGGGCCTGGTCTTTAGGGGGGTATAAACCTGTGGTCCTTAAGTGGTTAAAATGTGAAACTAGCATATGAAATAGACTCATTACATGCATAGTGAGATATTTTAAGCCTTTATTTGTTATAATTTGGATGATTATGGCTTAGTTTATGAAACCCCAAAGTCTCAATTTTGAGGTACCCTTTGATCAGGAGATCTGGATTAATTAGCTGACTAATGTGACACTTTGAGCCTAGAATATTGAACCTTTTCACAATATTCAAATTTTAAGCTGCATTAATGCAATTCCTTTTAATTTGCATTACTGAAATAAATGGACCTTTGTACGATATTCTAATTTTTCGAGTTTCACCTGTATAGTAGATGAAGCTGGTTACTGCAGCATTGCTCCCTTGACTTTAATGGGTGCAGCACTGCAGTAACCAACTCCATCTACTACACAATGGACAGAGCTGTTGAGTTCTGGTTCTGACTTCTAGCATCATAGATACATTGAAACACTTTAGGGATCGGTTTGCAGGGTTTTGGAACCCCCACTCAAATATTGATGGCCTAACCTAAGACAAGTCATCAATAAGAAAATCCTGGAATACCCCTTTAATGGTGCTCCTTATGTTCAGTCTGAGATTTTTTTTGGGAACCCAACTCTGATCTATACTTCCCCATAACTTTATCTTTTACCTGTCTGGAGAGATCCATGGTCTTCATGATGCTGGCTTAGTAGTGATGTAGACTAAGGGGCCTTTCAGATTATTTCTACTTTCATCATGTGATGTGACATTTTGCACAAGGGGACCTTGTTCAAATAATTTTGTGACCGTTAATGTAGGGGTTTCATAGCAATGGAGGTAAATACATATGCACTCCCAACTTTTCATGTTATATTTCATTTTTTTTAAACTATTTTTTTTTTTCATTTCATTGTAACAAGTTGGATTATTTTGTCAGATCTATCACTTTAAATGTAACTTAAAATCCATTTAATTCCAAGTTGCAATGCAAACAAAACAGGAAAACTACCAAGGGGATGACAACTTTTGCAAGATACTGTACACCAAGGGTACATATACAGTGGATATAAAAAGTCTAAACACCCCTGTTAAAATGTCAGGTTTCTGTGATGTAAAACAAAAGAGAGACAAAGATAAATTATTTCAGAACTTTTTCCACCTTTAATGTGATCTATAAACTGTACAACTCAATTAAAAAACAAACTAAAATCTTTTAGGTAGAGGGAAGAAAAAATATAAAAATAAAATAATATTTTTGCATAAGTGTGCACACCCTTAAACTAATACATCAGCATGGCACATTTTGACTTGGCAAGATTTGCCCACTCTTCTTTGCAAAAACACTCCAAATCTGTCAGATTGCGAGGGCATCTCCTGTGCACAGCCCTCTTCAGATCACCCCACAGATTTTTAATCGGATTCAGGTCTGGGCTCTGGCTGGGCCATTCCAAAACTTGAATCTTCTTCTGGTGAAGCCATTCCTTTGTTGATTTGGATGTATGCTTTGAGTCGTTGTCATGCTGAAAGATGAAGTTCCTCTTCATGTTCAGCTTTCTAGCAGAAGCCTTAAGGTTTTGTGCCAATATTGACTGGTATTTGGAACTGTTCATAATTCCCTCTAGCTTAACTAAGGCCCCAGTTCCAGCTAAAGAAAAACAGCCTCAAAGCATGATGCTGCCACCACCATGCTTCACTGTGGGTATGGTGTTCTTTTGGTGATGTGCACTGTTGTTTTTGCGCCATATCTTTTGGAATTATGGCAAAAAAGTTCAACCCTGGTTTCATCAGACCAGAACACCTTTTCCCACATGCTTTTGGGAGACTTTAGATGTGTTTTTGCAAAATGTAGCCTGGCTTGGATGTTTTTCTTCGTAAGAAAAGGCTTTCGTCTTGCCACTCTACCCTATAGCCCAGACATATGAAGAATACGGGAGATTATTGTCACATGTACCACACAGCCAGTACTTGCCAGATATTCCTGCAGCTCCTTTAATGTTGCTGTAGGCCTCTTGGTAGCCCCCCAGGCCAGTTTTCTTCTCGTCTTTTCATCAATTTTGGAGGGACGTCCAGTTCTTGGTAATGTCACTGTTGTGCCATATTTTTTGCACTTGATGATGACTGTCTTCACTGTGTTCCATGGTATATCTAATTTGAACCCTTCTCCTGACTGATGCCTTTTAACAATGAGATCCCTCTGATGTTTTGGAGGCTCTCTGTGGAATATGGCTTTTGCTGTGGGATGTGACTAAGAACATTTCAGGAAAGACCAAATAGAGCAGCTGAACTTTATTTGAGGTTAATCAGAGGCACTTTAATTGATGGCAGGTGTATGCTGACTCCTATTTAACATGATTTTGAATGTGATTGCTTAATTCTGAACACAGCTACAGCCCCATTTATAAGAGGGTGTGCATACTTATGCAACCACATTAGTTTAGTTTTTGTTTTCTTCCCTCCACCTAAGGCCTCTTTCACACTTGCGTTGTCCGGATCCGGCGTGTACTCCACTTGCCGGAATTACACGCCGGATCCGGAAAAACGCAAGTGTACTGAAAGCATTTGAAGACGGAACCGTCTTCCAAATGCGTTCAGTGTTACTATGGCACCCAGGACGCTATTAAAGTCCTGGTTGCCATAGTAGGAGCGGGGAGCGGGGGAGCGGTATACTTACAGTCCGTGCGGCTCCCGGGGCGCTCCAGAATGACGTCAGAGCGCCCCATGCGCATGGATGACGTGATCCATGTGATCACATGATCCATGCGCTTGGGGCGCCCTGACGTCACTCTGGAGCGCCCGGGGAGCCGCACGGACGGTAAGTACACTGCTCCCCCGCTCCCCGCTACACTTTACCATGGCTGCCAGGACTTTAGCGTCCCGGCAGCCATGGTAACCACTCTGAAAAAGCTAAATGTCGGCTCCGGCAATGCGCCGAAACGACGTTTAGCTTAAGGCCGGATCCGGATCAATGCCTTTCAATGGGCATTAATTCCGGATCCGGCCTTGCGGCAAGTGTTCCGGATTTTTGGCCGGAGCAAAAAGCGCAGCATGCTGCGGTATTTTCTCCGGCCAAAAAACGTTCCGTTCCGGAACTGAAGACATCCTGATGCATCCTGAACGGATTTCTCTCCATTCAGAATGCATTAGGATAATCCTGATCAGGATTCTTCCGGCATAGAGCCCCGACGACGGAACTCTATGCCGGAAGACAAGAACGCAAGTGTGAAAGAGCCCTAAAAGATTTCAGTTTGTTTGTTTTTCAATTGAGTGGTACAGTTTATAGGTCACATTAAAGGTGGAAAAAGTTCTGAAATGATTTATCTTTGTCATTTTTTTTACATCAGAGAAACCTGACATTTTAACAGGGGTGCGTAGACTTTTTATATCCACTGTATATGGTAAGTTATGTGTGTGGTATAAGGGCTCTTACACATGAGCAATTTTTTCTGTCTGGATGCGATGCGTGTTGCAAAGATTTTCAGGCATCTCTTTACGTTCAGGAAAAATCATGTTGTATATTTAGCGTTTTTTCACATATACCTGGCCCTATAGAAATGAATGGGGCTTGTATGAAAACAGGAGGCATATGGATGCAAAGCGTTTTTCGATGATGGCTGCAAAGGAGATTTTGAGTGTTATTCTCCAGTTATTCTTCATGCGTGAAAAAAAACGCATAAACTCATTGCATCCGTGCTGAAATACTGAAGGCAGGCAGAAGAAACTGATTAAATTTGCATGCAGAACCATCAGTTTTTCCCTGAACAGACCCTGATTCATTCTGTACTGCTGATGTGAAAAAAAAAACTTACAGTACCAGCTAAGTAGATGAGATTTTCTAATGTACATGGTGTAGAAATGTTCCACGAGGAAACCGACCTGCTTTGTGGATTTTAAAATCGGCAGCATGTCAATTGCACAGATTTTCAATGCAGAAGGTGAGATGGAGGGCAGGGCCATTTCTACACCTGGGCGAGGGGTGCGACCGTACGGGGCACATCACTCGGGACAGAAGAGGGGGGCGCCGTCAGCAGGGCCTAGCGCCGGAGGGGGGGGAAGCACTATGGGGGCCCTATATATTTCCAAAATATGGGGGGGCACTATGGAGAAGAGGGGAAGCACTATGGGGGCCCTATATACTGGCACAATATGGGGGGCACTATGAAGAAGAGGGGAAGCACTATGGGGGCCCTATATACTGCCAAAATATGGGGGGGCACTATGGAGAAGAGGGCAAAGAGCACTATGGGGCATCTACTGGGGGCCCTATGTACTGGCACGCATTATTGGGGGGCTCTATGGAGAAGTGGGGGGGGGAAGTAGCACTATGTTGGCATTTACCGGTGGCCCTATTTACTGGCACGCATTATGGGGGGACACTATGGAGAAGTGGGGGAGAAGAGCACTATGGGGGCATTATATAGGGGTATTTAATACTGACACTCATTTTGGTGCCACTATGGGGAAGGGGGGAGAGGAGCATTATGGGGGCATCTATGTGGGGCAGTCTATAGGGGCATTTTATGCTGGCACATTATGGAGGACACTATGGGGATGGGTGAGAACACCGAGGCATCTTCTGGGGGCACTATATAGGAGTATTTTATACTGGCACAAATTATAGGGGCACTATGGACCTCTAAGCTCAACTGGGGGCACTAAGTGTTTTTTCTAGTGGCACACAGTACGGGTCATTGGAACACATGAGGGCATTTTGGGGACATTGGCTCTACTGGGGCACTAAGATGTGTTTTTTTTTTTTTTTTTTACTGACACACAATGGGGCATTTTTTGTACTGGCGCACATTATATGGGGGCATTTTCCTACTGTCACACATTATAAAGAGAATTATTACTACCAGGGGCATTATGCTGGGCTTTATTACAACTGGGAGACTATGGGAGCATTATTACCTTACTTCTTGGACACAATTACTGTTGGGGGCACTGTAGGAGCATTATTACTACTAAGTGCACTCTGGCACACAATTATTACTATTGTTGGGATTTTGGGGAGCACTATTACTGTGGGGGCACCCTGGCACAGTATCAGCTTAGCACAGTTATTTTTGGGGGACATTATGGTTACACTATTAGTGTCAGGGACACTATTTGCTGGGTGCAGTTATTTTTTAGAGCATTGTGTTCCAATAATTATTGAAGGGGGCGCTATCTGTGTGTAACTAGTATTTTCAGGGGGTTTATCTGTTTCTGCAGTATAGTTTTGGGGGTGCATGATGGGATGATGAGAAGGTGGGAGGATGATGGAAAAGTAGGAAACTAAGATGTCTGTCAAACTCTGCAGAGATGGCTGAAAGAAATCATCATGGCGGTCTGGTCTGAATGGAGAAGATAAAGAAAGAGAACATCTACATCAAAGGAGACGTGACTGGATGTAAGAGGTATGTGGCACTTTATTAGGCTACTTCACAACTGCGTTAGTGATTTTGGCAGGCTGTTCCAGCAGAGAACAACCTGCCGGAATTAACTGGATCCGGCACTGCTGGATGCAGACTGAATGCCTGCCGCCCCCATCAACTTCAATGGGGTACGGCAGAGATCCGGCCACCATCTGGGGGTGTGGTGTGCTTTTTTGATGTTCGCCCTGTTGGTAAATTTCCCTAGAAACTGCCCTGATGGAGGGCAAATCTATGTCATAATCAGCAAGTAACACAAAAAAAGCTTTTAAAGATAGAATTCTGGAATGCGGGACTTGATAAATTCCCCCTCGAATTCATAGAGACATGTCAAAAATGGATGGAACTTTTACTAAGTGTGCATTCACATGACCATATGTATTTTGTGGCAACTGACACTTGATAACAGATTTTGAATCACCAAAGTCTTTTTGGCTGTGTTCACATCTTGCAAAACGTGTGCTTTGTAAATGGCCAAAAATGGACTGAAAAATATGCTTGTACAACAGTAGTTTTCTCTGTGATTTTTATCATTTACAGCAATGTCTAAAAATTTTTGTAAATTTAGAAGAAATCTGCAGCAGAGCATGCTAAGTATGGCTTTTTCAGTGTTTTGCGGTCCGTTTTAAACGGATCCGTTGTTCCGTTTTTTGTTTCCGTTCCGTTTTACCGTATGGCATATACAGTATACAGTAATTTCATAGAAAAAATTGGGCTGGGCATAACATTTTCAATAGATGGCTCCGCAAAAAATGGAACGGATACGGAAGACATATGGATGCATTTCCGTATGTGTTCCGTTTTTTTTTGCGGACCCATTGACTTGAATAGAGCCACGGAACGTGATTTGCGGGCAATAATAGGACATGTTCTATCTTTGAACGGAAAAACGGAAATACGGAAACGGAATGCATACGGAGTACATTCCTTTTTTTTGTGGAACCATTGAAATGAATGGTTCCGTATACGGAACACAAAAAACGGCCCGCAAAACGGAAAAAAAAACCTGTCGTGTGAAAGAGGCCTTAAAAAGAGCACTGGAACACCGAGCCAGACCTCCTTGCTTTGAAAGGCTGCCAAAGATACTGAAGAGTACAAAACAACAAAATACTTATTTAAATAAACCTACATCTTTGGCAGCCACATGTATAACTAAAAGAGATGCCAGCTAGATTACAGAATAGCCTTCAAAGGGAGCTGCCAATGTTTAAGGTACAGTGCATATCAGAAGTAATGGGTTTATTATTATTTATTTTTTTCCCCACTGTGGCAAATCTTACAAGAATTGCATTATTTTTATTTATTTATATTTTTTAGTTTACCAGGCCAGCGTTGCGTTCCCCAGTCTAATTATGTTGCGGGCACTTCTGACATCACGTGCCATACATAGGGCTTGTGATCCAAGCCTGGTTTCAACCCACAACATTAACTGGCTGTTCTTGCGCCTAAGGCTGCCTGACTAAGGCTGCCTGACTGCGGAGGTGCAACCCTAGTACATTGTAGGTTGAAACTGGACTAGGATCACTTGCCTTATGTATAGTCGTGTTCAAAATAATACCAGTGTGTTTAAAAAAGTGAATACAATCCTAATAACTTTTTTATTTCCATACACACAAATGCATTGGGAACACTACACATTGTATTCCAAATCAAAACATTAAGAAAAATATATCAAATTTGTGTTCCTCTAAAAAAAAATTGAAGAAAAGTGAATATTAGACTGTTTGTATTCTTCTTAACAAACTCAAACATCCACTATATAAACTGAAAAATGTTTGAAGATTTTGCTTTCCTTTGAATCTCTTAACTAATATTTAGTTGTATAACCACTGTTTCTGAGAACTGCGGTACATCTGTGTTGCATGGAGTCAACCAACTTCTCGCACCTGTGGACAGGTACTCCAGCTCAGGATGATTGGACTACATTCCACAGTTCTTCTCTATTTCTTGGTTTTGCCTCAGAAACTGCATTTTTGATGTCACAAGTCTTCTATTGGATTAAGATCCGGGGATTGGGCTGGCCACTCCATAATGTCAATCTTGTTGGTCTGGAACCAAGATGTTTCACGTTTACTGGTGTTTGGGGTCGTTGTCTTCTTGGAACACCCATTTCAAGGGCATTTCCTCTTCAGCATGAGGCAGCCTGACCTCTTCAAGTATTCTGATGTATTCAAACTAATCCATGATCCCTGGTATGCGATAAATAGGCCCAACACCCTAGTATGAGAAACATCCCTATATCATGATGCTTGTGCCACCATGCTTCACTGTCTTCACAGTGTACTGTGGCTTGAATTCAGTGTTTGGGGGTCATCTGACAAACGGTCTCCAGCCACTAGACCCAGTCAATGTGCTCTTTGGCAAATTGTAACCTCTTCAGCACATGTGTTTTTTTCAACGGTGGGACTTTGCGGTGGCTTCTTGCAAATAGCTTGGCTTCACAAAGGCGTCTTCTAATTGTAACAGTACTCACAGGTAACTTTAGACCTTCTTTGATCTTCCTGGAGCTGATTGTTGGCTGAGTCCTTGCCATTTTGGCTATTCTTCTATCCATTAGTATGATAGTTTTTAGCTTTCTTCCACATCTTTCAGCTTTTGGTTGCCATTTTAAAGCATTTGCGATCATTTTAGCTGAGCAGCCTATCATTTTCTGCACTTCTTTATGTTTTCCCCTCTCCAATCAATTTTTTAATCGAGGTACGCTGTTCTTCTGAACAATGTCTGGAACGACCCATTTTCCTCCGAAATTCAGAGCGAAATGCACTGTAACCAGCATGTACAACATTTTCTGCCTTCCTTCCTTAAATAAGGGCAATAATTGCCACCTGTTTTTCAAAGAATGAATGACCTCACTAATTGAACTCCACACTGCTATTATTTTGAACATGCCCCTTTCAATTAGTGATTCAAGTACACAGAATCAGCAGCATGCATGTCATGACTGTTGGGTCTGTTGGATTTTTATTACTCTACTACACCTGCTAGTAAATTATTTGCCATGTAGAAATATAATTTCTACCAAAAACTGTGATTGATCAGGTTAGTGATGTCTGACTGCTATTATTTTGAACACAACTGTACAGCATGTGATTCCTGAAGTTCCTGCAACATAGTTGAACCAGGAAGAGCAGTGCTCGCCCGATAAGGTAAAAAAAAAATCATCATAATGCAATTACTGTAAGACTTGCCATTATAGGCGAGATGAGATTTTAAATAACTGGATAACCTCTTTAACTTTTAGGGTACCAGCAAACATTGCATATTACACATAAATTTGCAGTCTGAATTTTTGAGCTGCAAAACTGCAGTATAATATTAGTATATTTTAAAAAATGTCATCTACACAGTACAGAATTTTTCAGCACATCTGACCAGAGAACCTTCTTCAATGTGTTTGGGGAGTCTGCCATATGCTGAGTTGGGGACTTTAAAATATGCAACATGTCAATTTATATAGTATTAGCAGACCCAGATTGGCCGAGACACCAGTGTGTGAGCTTGATCAGTGGACAAGTAGAGGTCAGGGCAGGCAGAGTTTGCTTAATCTGAATAGGTCAGGGCGGGCAACACAGGATCAACATTGGCAGAGGCAGAGGTCAGGCACAGGGGTTCAGAAGACACAAATGCCTTTACAGGAACTAGAGAACCTAAGAACTTTTTTGCTCAGGCATCTTCCAACATGTGAAAGTGCCTTATATACAGTAACTCAGGGAAAGTTACCATCGGATGGGGACTGAATAGATAATTTGTGCGAGAAAGAGCGTGTACATCCTAAGGGCTCACAACGACTGTATGTTTGGTGTGCATCTGATCCACAAAAAATTTACCCATTGATTCAATGGAGCTGCAAAAGATGCGGACAGCACACCACGTGCTGTCTGCATCCGCAAGTCCATACAGCGGCCCTGCAAAAAAAATACATGTCCTATTCTTCTCCATTTTGTGGACAAGGATAGGACATTTCAACAGCAGTTAAAAAATAGATAGCGGAACGCACTCGGCCGGGATCCATGCTTTGTGGATCTGCAATTTGTGGACCGCAAAACACTTATGACGGTGTGCATGAGCCCTATGGGAGCAGATAATAGCAAGCAGGAGATGGGGAGCCAAAAAAAAGCCTATAGTGTGGAGCACTCCAGCAGCTGTGCCCACTAGGAGGAGCGAGAAACCGGTGGGCACAGACCACCAACAGACCAGAACTGTGAGAGGAGTGAGTATTCCGGTGGCAATGCCTGCCAAGAGAGAGGAGATGCCAGCAAGCACAGACTTCTGGCATTGCAAAACACATTGAAATATATAAAGTTTGGTATTAACACCATACTTTTTCTGACATGTGCAACTGTGTTGCAATGTGTTATCAATAACTGTCCCTATAGTTGTGATTTATGGAAAAGATTATTATTATTTATTATTATTATTATTATTATTATTATTATTATTATTATTATTTTTTAAATACAGCTGAGGCCAGATGTTAATTTAAAGTCAATAGGGAAATATAAAATACACAACAAGCAGGGCATTTTAAGCTCTTTTTCCTCACTTCTGATGCATTCTTTTGCATCTGTGGCATTTTTTCCCATGTGTATGACCCTGCATAATACATTTGTATGTACCCTTTAGTAAATAGGCTAGACAAAGTCTTTGAGAATGTTGTACTTTACATTCATATATATACTGTGCCTTCTTGCTTTAATGCTGAGACTCCTACTACGTGCTTTTAGATTTAGACCTTTAACATACTGGAAACTGTCCAAATAATTCTAGCACAGTACTATGCCTATCAGCTTTTTGTGCCAGAACAGCTGAATCACAAAGTTGCACAATCTGACACATGGTGTAAGGACTGTTTTTTATCAGTAGAGTACAAAGTTTCTATACACGCTGGTGACTGCTGAAACAAAGGTAAAGGCTATTTTCGTTCTATACCTGGGACTAAAGGACTGTCTGAGGGAAAATATAACTGAATGGAACTGTTTGTCTTAGGATATTTTCAGGTATTTTATCTTGTCATGTAATATAAATGTTACGATTTATAATTAGTTTCCCAACATTACGGAGTGCATAGGTTATAGTTACACCCAGGCCCTTGTGCCTCAGGGGACTGTATGTCCTTGACCATAAGTGAGCAATTTTATTGTAAGGTGGCAGAGCAGAGGTGTGATGGTGTGATAATTTCACAATAATGTAATAGCCATAGATAACTCTATCCTACAAAACAAATATACATAACATGGAAAAGGATCTAGGAATTCTAATAAACAGCAAACTAAGCTGCAAAAACCAGTGTCAGGCAGCTGCTGCCAAGGCCAATAAGATAATGGGTTGCATCAGAAGGGGCATAGATGCCCGTGATAAGAACATAGTCCTACCACTTTACAAATCGCTAGTCAGACCACACATGGAGTACTGTGCACAGTTCTGGGCTCCTGTGAACAAGGCAGACATAGCAGAGCTGCAGAAGGTCCAGAGGGCAACTAAAGTAATAACTGGAATGGGGCAACTACAGTAACCTGAAAGATTATCAAAATTAGGGTTATTCACTTTAGAAAAAAGACGACTGAGGGGAGATCTAATTACTATGTATAAATATATCAGGGGTCAGTACAGAGATCTCTCCCATCATCTATTTATCCCCAGGACTGTGACGAGGGGACATCCTCTGGAGGAAAGAAGGTTTGTAAACAAACATAGAAAAGGATTCTTTATGGTAAGAGCAGTGAGACTATGGAACTCTCTGCCTGAGGAGGTGGTGATGGTGAGTACAATAAAGGAATTCAAGAGGGGCCTGGATGTATTTCTGGAGCGTAATAATATTACAGGCTATAGCTACTAGAGGGGGGTCGTTGATCCAGGGAGTTATTCTGATTGCCTGATTGGAGTCGGGAAGGAATTTTTTATTCCCCTAAAGTGGGGAAAATTGGCTTCTACCTCACAGTTGTTTTTTTTTTTGCCTTCCTCTGGATCAACTTGCAGGTTAACAGGCCGAACTGGATAGACAAATGTCTTTTTTCGACCTTATGTACTATGTTACTATGTTACATAGTTTTAGAAAGTATGTCTATAGATTATACACATATTCAAGCAATTGTAAACAGTCTGTTTAAATGGTTCAAGGAAGGACCTTCTCCTTCATCCTCTTCTCTGCTCTCCTGGTGTAACAGGGAGCCGGCTGATAAAGAGGGAGGAGGAGCCGGCGTCGGATGTGGACGGCTTCCTCATCTCCCTGGCAACAAGGGGGTGGGGAGGACCCGGCGGTGCACGCTTCCTCAGTGTGGCCGGCATCCTTCATCCCCTAGGCAACGAGCAGGGGCAGGAACGGGCACCATGGGATATGAGACGGCGCTCAGGGTTTTGGCTAGGGCTGACGCAGGGTCGTAGGGTGGTCATTCAGTCTAGCCTATTTAACAGGCAACTTGCTGGCCACAAGTTGCCTGTGATTGGTCTTACTACTCCACTAGCGTTTTCCTGCATGTGTGATTTTGTGAACTCGACCTCTGCTTGTATTTGACTCTTGATCCTGCGTTAACCCTTTGTACTAACGTGACCTCCTGGCTCCTGACCTTGAATTGTATTTTGACCTCGATTGTGTGTAATCCTTTTGTACTGACGTGATCTCCTGGCTCCTGACCTCGCCTTGTATTTAACCTTGATCCTGTGTTATTCCTTTGTACTGACGTGACCTCCTGGTACTTGACCTCGGCTTCCATTTTATTCTGGTTTCGCTTATGGCTGGTTATTTGCTTGTGTGGTTACTACCCAGCCTGGAAGCTTACGTTTCTGTCTTAGTCTTTTGTTTTCTCCCACCTTGTTCCCTCCCTGTAGACCCCTGCTTGTACTTAAGCTAGGGACTGCCATCCAGTTGCGCACCGTCGGTTAGGACGGACCGTGCAAGTAGGTAGGGATAGTGGAGTGGGTGGAGATTAGGGCTGCACTATCCCTATGGAATCGTGACAGAATCACAGGCCTACCTGAAACAATGGACGCCATGAGAGTCCTTACGGATCAGGTGCAGAATCTCGCCCAAATGGTGCAGGAACTGGCAGAGAGGCAGCAGCAGCAGGAGTTGCTTCAGACCCCGCCTATAGCTGCCTCCTCTTCAGGATCTTGAACCTCATGTTAAGTTGCCTGATTGGTTTTCAGGAGATCATAAGCATTTTTGACTTTCAAGGAGAGCTACAAGCTCTATTTCCATTTACACCCATACTCTTCGGGTTCTAAACAACAAAGAGTAGGCATAATTATCTCTTTGTTGCTGGGAGACCCACGAGAATGGGCTTATTCTCCCCAACAGACTCCCCTTGTCTGAATACTGTCGTTTTTTTTTCAGGCACTAGGTATACTTTACGACGAACCCGATAAGTCAGCAGTGGCAGAGTGTCAATTTAAAGGGGTTGTCCGGGTTCAGAGCTGATCCCGGACATACCTCCATTTTCACCCCAGCAGCCCCCCTGACTTGAGCATCGGAGCAGTTCATGCTAAATCGTGCAGGGCAAAGGCATTTTTTGGAGATCCGGTGACGTATAGAGCTCTCCATGGCGCTGCCAGGAAGCCCAGTGACGTCACCGGCACTGATGGGTGGGATTTAGCGCTGCCCTAGCCAGTAATACGGCTAGGGCAGCGCTAAAGCCTGCCCATCAGAGCCGGTGACATGACCGAACACACTGCCGGGCGGAAGTTTCCACCCGGCAGTGTTATTGAAAACAAAAGAGCCCATGTCCTGCGCGATCTAGCGCAGGGAAAGGGAGCGCATCGGAGCATGAGCTGCTCCGATGCTAGCCTCAGGGGGGCTGCCTGGTTAAAATTAAGGCTATGTCCGGGTTCAGCTCTGAACCCGGACAACCCCTTTAGGTCTCTTAGTCAAGAAAACAGGCCGGTGGAGGAATATTGCACCACATTCCGAAAATGGTGTGTTTCTTCTAGCTGGAATGATCCAGCACTTAAGTGCCAGTTCAGGTTAGGGCTCTCTGAGGACCTGAAGGATATGTTGGTCAGTTACCCCTCGCCAGACACCTTAGAATGGACGATGACTTTAGCCATTAGACTGGACCGACGTATCAGGGAGAGACAAAGAGAACGTTTTACTTTTCCACAGGAGGTAGTTAAACCCGATTCCCCACCCTTGAGAACCAATTTGGGGGATGGCCTAGAGCAGGCATGCTCAACCTGCTGCCCTCCAGCTGTTGCAAAACTGCAACTCACAGCATGCCCGAGCAGCATACATCTATCAGCCTATAGCTATATTAGAGCATCTCAATGGAAATAAGCAAATAACGCCATATCAGCATGGCTTCGTGAGGGATCTAATTTAATCAGTTTCTATGAGGAGGTAAGTTCTAGACTTCACAGCGGCGAATCAATGGATGTCGTATATCTGGACTTCTCCAAAGCATTTGACACTGTACCACATAAAAGGTTAGTATATAAAATGAGAATGCTTGGACTGGGAGAAAACATCTGTATGTGGGTAAGTAACTGGCTGAGTGATAGAAAACAGAGGCTGGTTATTAACGGTACACACTCAGATTGGGTCACTGTCACTAGTGGAGTACCTCAGGGGTCAGTATTGGGCCCTATTCTCTTCAATATATTTATTAATGATCTTGTAGAAGGCTTGCATAGTAAAGTATCAATTTTCGCAGATGACACTAAACTGTGTAAAGTAATTTACACTGATGAGGACAGTATACTATTACAGAGGGATCTGGATAGATTGGAGGCTTGGGCAGATAAGTGGCAGATGAGGTTTAACACTGATAAATGTAAAGTTATGCACATGGGAAGGAAAAATGCAAGTCACCCGTACATACTAAATGGTAAAACACTCGGTAACACTGACATGGAAAAGGATCTAGGAATTTTAATAAACAGCAAACTAAGCAGCAAAAACCAGTGTCAGGCAGCTGCTGCCAAGGCCAACAAGATAATGGGTTGCATCAGAAGGGGCATAGATTCCCGTGATATGAACATAGTCCTACCACTTTACAAATCGCTAGTCAGACCACACATGGAGTACTGTGTACAGTTCTGGGCTCCTGTAAACAAGGCAGACATAGCAGAGCTGGAGAGGGTTCAGAGGAGGGCAACTAAAGTAATAACGGGGGCGAATGGGGCAACTACAGTACCCTGAAAGATTATCAAAATTAGGGTTATTCACTTTAGAAAAAAGACGACTGAGGGGAGATCTAATTAATATGTATAAATATATCAGGGATCAGTACAGAGATCTATCCCATCAGCTATTTATCCCCAGGACTGTGACGAGGGGACATCCTCTGCGTCTGGAGGAAAGAAGGTTTGTACACAAACATAGAAGAGGATTCTTTACGGTAAGAGCAGTGAGACTATGGAACACTCTGCCTGAGGAGGTGGTGATGGTGAGTACAATAAAGGAATTCAAGAGGGGCCTGGACGTATTTCTGGAGCTTAATAATATTACATGCTATAGCTATTAGAGAGGGGTCGTTGATCCGGGGAGTTATTCTGATTGCATGATTGGTGATGGTGAGTACAATAAAGGAATTCAAGAGGGGCCTGGACGTATTTCTGGAGCTTAATAATATTACAGGCTATAGCTACTAGAGAGGGGTCGTTGATCCAGGGAGTTATTCTGATTGCATGATTGGAGTCGGGAAGGAATTTTTTATTCCCCTGAAGTGGAGAAAATTGGCTTCTACCTCACAGGGTTTTTTGCTTTTCTCTGGATCAACTTGCAGGATAACAGGCCGAACTGGATGGACAAATGTATTTTTTCGGCCTTATGTACTATGTTACTATGTTACTATGTATAGCAGGGCATTGTGGGAGTTGTAGTTTTACAACAGCTTGAGGGCCACAGGTTGAGAATGCCTGGCCTAGAGCAGCCCATGCAGCTCGGAATTACCATGAGAGACCAAAGACGTCTGAGGGGTGCCTGTTTCTATTGTGGTGAAACAGATCATTGGTTGCGGCAATGTCCTAAACTTACACCTTCCAGGAATTTCACGTGTTCTGACGCCCAAAAGTATAAGGTACTCCCTAAGATAGTAAAAAAAAAAGTATTGTTACCTGTGGTTATTTCTTTTGGCACTTCTAAAGGTTCTGGGGAGGCATTCATTGTTTCTGGGTCTGCTTCCACTTTTATTGACCACAAATTCGCCTTTTCCCTAGGTGTGCCCATTTTGTCTCTTGCTAACCCTATTCGCATTATTGCAATTGACTCCACTCCTTTGGTTGGCGGGACGGTGGAATATTGTACCCCTGAGGTGACCTTGGTAGTGGGGGCCTTTCATACAGAGTTGCTCTTTTTTGATTTTGAAAAATCTGCCCATGGAGATAGTTCTTGGTATGCCTTAGCTCCACGTTCATAACCCAATTACCAACTGGTCCACAGGCAAATTAGAGAAATGGGAGGTAAATTGTGATTCCCGCTGTCTACCGGTTGTTCAAGCTAGTGTCTCTACGGAGTCGAAAATTCTCCCTAAGTATATCAACGATTACTAGTTTTTTCCATGACCGATGCTGACTTCCTTCCCCCTTATAGACCCTATGATTGTGCCATCGACCTCATCCAAGGGTCCAAGTATAGAGTTGAGCGGACACCTGGATGTTCGGGTTTGACGAGTTCGGCCGAACTTGAAAAAAAAGTTCGGGTTCGGGACCCGAACTTGACCCCGAATCCCATTGAAGTCAATGGGGACCCGAACTTTTGGGCACTAAAATGGCTCTAAAATAGTCCTGGAAAGGGCTAGAGGGCTGCAAAACGCATCAAAATGTGCTTAAGAGCATGGCAACTGTTCTGCAAACAAATGTGGATAGGGAAATGACTTAAAATAACATAAAATACTGAAGAAATTAAAATAACAATCTGGATCTAGGAGTAGGAGGTTGAGGAGGCGGTGGATGTGGTGGTGTAGGTTGACGTGGCGGTGTAGGTGGAAGCGGCGGTGAAGGAGGAATAGGTAGCCAACACTGATTTGTGTTATTGTAGATTTTTAAATTGGGGTATCCCCCAAAATATTGGGACATATAACAAAATAAAACAAAGAATAAGTGCACTTGAGTACAAGAATGGATGGTTGAGGCTGGTATAAATGTCTATTCTGCACAAGGTACGGACAAGTCCTGTGGGATCCATGCCTGGTTCATTTTAATAAACATAAGCTTGTCCACATTGGCTGCGGCCTGTGATAATGCTCTCTGCCGTGCTAAACACACGTTCACACTATACACTGGCTGCAGGGCAGGTCAGCATCTCCAAGGCTGACAAAGCTTTTCCACATTTTGGCCATGCTAACCCTGCCTTCTCAGGTGCTGGCGGTGCCCCAGCTGCGTTGGCGACCTCTTCCTCCTCCTCTGCCTTCGCCTTGTGCTTCCACTGTGCCCCCGCTGTCAGGTGGGAATGCCATCATCACCGTGCGCTTGTAGTCGCGCATCTTCCGATCAGTAACAGGTGTTTTCACTAAATTTAGTTCCCTGTCAGCAATGCAAAAGGGGGATCTTGTCACCCAGCAACAGAGGATTTTGAGAGATTTAGGCCCCTGTCACCCAGGCACAGCAGGGGTTCATTCACGGCAAAAGGAGGTTTATGTCACCCAGCAATAGAACAGAGGATTTTGAGAGATTTAGGCCCCTGTCACCCAGGCACAGCAGGGGTTCATTCACGGCAAAAGGAGGTTCATGTCACCCAGCAATAGAACAGATGATTTTGAGAGATTTAGGCCCCTGTCACCCAGGCACAGCAGGGGTTTGTATACGCCAAAAATGGTAAAATGTCACCCAACAATTGAAAATAAGAATTTTTTTAATTTAGGGTACTAAAATTGGCACTTTTTTGCATTAAAATGGCTCTAAAATAGTCCTTGAAAAGGCTAGAGGGATGTAAAAGGCAGTAAAATGTGCTTAAGAGCATGGCAACTGCTCTGCAAACAAATGTGGATAGGGAAATAACATAAAATAAAATAAAACTAAAAATTACAAATTATTAACCTGCAACTCGGAGAAGGAGGTGGATATGGTGGAGGTTCAGGAGGAGGTGAATGTGGTGTTGTAGGTGGAGGCAGCAATGGAGGAGGAGGAGGAGGAGGCAGCCAACAATGTTTTTTTTTTTAGGTAGGTAGCCCCCAAAATATTGGGACAAATAAAAAAATAAATAAAACAAAGAATCATTACACTTGACTTGAGTACAAGAATGTATGTTTGATGGTGGTATAAAATGTCTGCACAAGGTACAGACAAGTCTTGTGGGATCCAAGCCTGGTTCATTTTAATGAACGTGGCGTGAGCTTGTCCACGTTGGCTGTGGACAGGCGGCTGCGCTTGTCTGTGATGACGGTCCCTGCCGTGCTAAACACGCGTTCAGATAATATACTGGGTGCAGGGCAGGCCAGCACCTCCAAGGCGTAAAGGGCAAGCTCAGGCCATGTGCCCAATTTGGAGACCCAGAAGTTGAAGGGGGCAGACCCGTCATTCAGTAGGTGTAGGCGTGTGCACACATACTGCTCCACCATGTTGGTGAAATGATGCCTCCTGCTAAGACGTTCCATATCAGCTGGTGGTGCTGGTTGTTGTGGCGTGCTGACAAAGCTTTTCCACATTTCAGTCATGCTAACCCTGCCTTCTGAGGTGCTGGCGGTGCCCCAGCTGCGTTGGCGACCTCTTCCTCGTCCTCTGCCTTCGCCTTGTGCTTCCACTGTGCCCCCGCTGTCAAGTGGGAATGCCACCAGCAGAGCGTCTACCAGCGTGCGCTTGTACTCGCGCATCTTACGATCACGCTCCAGTGAAGGAATTAAGGACGGTACGTTGTCCTTGTAACAAGGATCCAGCAGTGTGGCCACCCAGTAATCAGCACAAGTTAGAATGTGGGCAACTCGGCGGTCGTTGCGGAGACACTGCAGCATGTAATCGCTCATGTGTGCCAGGCTGCCCAGAGGCAACGAAAAGCTGTCCTCTGTGAGAGGTGTATCGTCTGTGTCCTCTGTATCCCCCCATCCACGCACCAGTGATGGCCATGAGCTGGTTTGGGTGCCACCCTGCTGTGAACATGGTTCCTCCTCCTCATCCTCCACCTCCTCATCCTCCAGAACTGTGCCCTGGCTGGACAATTGTGTACCTTGGGTTTGTGGGTGCAGGAACCCACCCTCGGAGCCACTTGGGAATGACTGGCCGGAAACCCTCCGAAATGATCCCTCTTCCTCCTCCTCCTCCTGTGCCACATCCTCTTCCATCATCGCCAGGAGCGTTTTTTCAAGGAGGCATAGAAGTGGGATAGTAACGCTGAGAATGGCGTTATCGGCACTGGCCATGTTGGTGGAGTACTCGAAACAGCGCAACAAGGAACACAGGTCTCGCATGGAGGCCCAGTCAATGGTGGTGAAGTGGTACTGTTCCGCCGAGCGACTCACCCGTGCGTGCTGCAGCTGAAACTCCACTATGGCCTGCTGCTGCTCGCACAGTCTGGCCAGCATGTGCAAGGTGGAGTTCCACATTGTGAGCACGTCGCATATGAGGCCGTGAGCGGGAAGGCCGAAGTTACGCTGCAGCGCTGACAGGCGAGCAGCAGCAGGGTGAGAACACCGAAAGCGCGCACAGACGGCCCGCACTTTATGCAGCAGCTCTGACATGTCGGGGTAATTTTTAAGGAATCTCTGCACCACCAAATTCAGCACATGCGCCAGGCAAGGGATGTGTGTCAAACCGGCTAGTCCCAGAGCTTCTACGAGATTTCGCCCATTATCGCACACCACCAGGCCGGGCTTGAGGCTGACTGGCACAAACCACTCATCGGTCTGTTGTTCAAGGCCGTCCACAGCTCCGGTGTGGGGTTTGTCCCCCAAACAGATAAGTTTTTAAAACTGCCAGCTGTCGTTTACCCCTGGCTGTGCTGAAGTTGGTGGTGAAGGTGTTACGCTGACCGGATGAGGAGCTGGTAGAGGATGAGGAAGCGGAGTAGGAGGAGGAAGCAACAGTAGGCAAACTGAAGCGCCCTGCAATCCTCGGTGGTGGAAGGACATGCGCCAAACTGTTATCCGCCTCAGGCCCAGCCGCCACTGCATTTACCCAGTGTTCTGTTATGGAGATATAACGGCCCTGACCGTGGTTACTGGTGCACGTATCCGTAGTCAGGTGCACCTTGCCACAGATGGCGTTGCGCAGTGCACACCTGATTTTGTCCCCTACTTGGTTGTGAAGGGAAGGGATGGCTTGCCTTGAAAAGTTGTGGCGACTGGGCACGACGTACTGTGGGACAGCCACCGCAATAAGGCCTTTAAAACTATCCGTCTCCACCAGACGGAATGACAGCATTTCAAAGGCCAGTAATTTAGAAATGCTGGCATTCAGGGCTAGGGATCGCAGGTGGGTAGGAGGGTACTTCTTCTTCCTCTCCAGCGTTTGGGATATGGAGAGCTGAACGCTTCCATGTGACATTGTGGAGATGCTTGGTGACCCAGGTGTTGGTGTTGCTGGCAGATCCTCTGTTTGTGGGGTGCCAGGTGGCACTGTCACTCCAGAGGTGGATGAAGAGGCCGCGACTGCAGCAGAAGAGGAAGCAGGAGGAGCCAGAGACCTTTCTTGGTTTTTGAGGTGTCTACTCCACTGCAGCTTGTGCTTTGCACTTAAATGCCTGGTCATGCAGGTTGTGCTCAGGTTGAGAACGTTTATGCCTCGCTTCAGGCTCTGATTGCACAGCGTGCAAACCACTCGTTTCTTGTCGTCAGCACATTGTCTGAAGAACTGCCACGCCAGGGAACTCCTTGGAGCTGGCTTTGGTGTGCTTGGTCCCTTGCTGCAGTGGGCAGTAGGAGGCATACTGTCTAGAGGACGGCCGCTCCGCTTTTGCACCCTGCTCCCTCTTTTGCTGTGCTGGTGGCTCTGTGCGACCACCGCCTCTTCCTCCAAACTACATCGGTCACTCGCATGACCTTGATTCCATGTGGGGTCGAGGACCTCATCATCTTCCACCCAGTCTTCACCCCTGACTTCCTTGTCGGTCTGCACACTTTCGAATGCCCCAGCAGATGGCACCTGTGTTTCGTCATCGTCCGAGACGTTCTGCGATGGTCCTCCCATGTACTCATCTTGAAAAATAAGTGGTTGGGCATCGTGCACTCAATCTCTTCCACTTCTGGGGCAGGGCTAGGTGGATGGCCCTGGGAAACCCTGCTAACAGAGTCATCAAAAAGCAGAAGAGACTGCTGCATGACTTGGGGCTCAGACTGCTTGGCTAATTTGCAAGGGGGTGAGGTGAAATACTGATGGACATCGGCTGCAGGTGCCAACTGTGGTCTTTCAGCAGGAGACTGGGTGGGAGACAATGTGAAGGAACTGGATCCACTGTCAGCAACCCAATCTACTATCGCCTGTACTTGTTCAGGCCTCACCATTCGTAGAGCAGCATTAGGCCCGACCAAATACCGCTGCAGGTTTTTTTGCCTACTCGCACCTGTGGAAGGGGTTTCACTTGTGCGTGTAGCTGGCACAAATCGACCACGTCCTCTCCCTGCAACAGGAGCTCCACCAGCAGCACCACAACCTGGGCCACGTCCCTTATTTGACACTCTCCTAATATTTTTTAATTTAGGATCTTGCCCTAAATGGGTGTTTAATTAATAGTAGAATAGAACGACAGTATGTAAAGGGTATATCTCACACAGCCTGAACCAGACTAGGCATCAATAAAAGATTTTTTTTGCCCAAAATGGCTGTATTTCAAATGCCAAATTCAAAGCCCTGTATGCAGAGGTAGTATCTCAGAGGGCCTGAACCTCTGTAGGCCTGCAGTAAATATATCTTTGCACAAAATGGCTGTATTTCAAATGGCTGTATTTCAAATGGCTGAATCAAACCCCTGTATGTATAGGGGGGATCTCACACGCCCGGAATCAGTGTAGGCCTGAAGTAAAGATTTCTTTGCACAAAAAGGCTGTATTTCAAATGCCTAATTCAAACCCCTGTATGTACAGGGGGATCACACACGCCCTTAATCAGTGTAGGCCTGAAATAAATATATCTTTGCACAAAAAGGCTGTATTTCAAATGGCTGTATTTCAAATGCCTAATTCAAACCCCTGTATGTAGAGGTGGTATCTTACAGGGCCTGAACCACTGTAGGCCTGAATTCAATATTGGTGCACCAAATGGCGGTATTTAAAATCTCTGAATGTAACCCAAATGTATTAAGGGTGTATCTCACAATTACATCTGCATCAAAGGCTGCCAACTAAATTTTTTGTGCCCTGTAATTTCACACGTGCTGATGCTGCAAGGCCTGAAAATAGTGTTTTTTGTCAAAAAAGTCTGTTTTTCAAACCCCAGAAAATGATGGGTGTATTTCTAGCTTAAATTGGACACTGACTAATACAGATGTTGTGGATTGCCCAAAAAGTCTTTTTTTGCTAACAGAATATGAATGCTGTATATATTAAACTTGAATTTAACACTTGCAGATCTGGAAAATACAGTTTTTTGAAAAAAAGTGTGTTTTTCAAACCCCAGAAAATGATGGGTGTATTTCTACCTTAAATATTCAAAGATGGAAATTTAACAACCATAAGAAATACCTGGAAAAGATAGACTCTTTGTTGTGCCTGTTGCGCTGGATACAAGTCACGTGAACGGACTAAACCGGAAGAGAGCCTCAACTCCCGCGAGAAGTCGGTGAGTCTGCGAAGGAGCGCGCAGAGCCACGCCAATTGTGTCCTGCGTTGCCCTCGCTGAATTAGAGGAAAACTTGGGACAGACACGAGGAACGTAAGACATAGTTGCCTCCGTGGTCTGCCCGGGCACCGGCATGACCGGCACCATAGGATTTGAATCGGCGAGCGCAAAGCCGAGCAAACATATCTAATACGATATTGGGTGACATCACTGGAGACGCACCATTTATCATCAACCAGCACATGAGTGTTGAAAGAGACGCTTTAGTAGGGGAATATTAAATCTATACAGGACATTTATACTATATTTTACAACTATACAATACATTATATTGTCCTATAAAGAGACTGCCTACACCCAATGGGACAATTGCCTATTTATGCGAATTGTTATATGTTGAATGTATGAAATCGTATATGCACATTTATCCTTCATTTTGTATGCATTTTAGTATTTTAACATTATTTTAGTGTTTAATTAAACTTTTAATTTCCAAAACGCCATTTGTTGAGAGCTCACCCTACTTTTATTCTATAGATACTGTATTTCTACCTTAAATTGCACGCTGACTAATCCAGATGTTGTAGTTTGCCCCAAAAAAATGGTGATTTGCAATGTCCCAAAAGCTCAGATGCAGTGCTGGTGCACAGAGCATGCAAAAAAATGGCGGCCGCCACCCACCTAACTAACAGAATTATAAAAGTTATATTTTTTTATTTGGTCAATTGCCTCAGGGCAGGGTAAAACAATTGTGTCCTGCACCCACACAACTATTTCTAGGTAGATCGCTGAGTTAGATTCTCTCCTATTCTCTCCCTGAAATCACAAGTCCAGCAGTATCCTCTCCCTACACTTGTAACAGCAGAGTGACGTAGAGCGCTATGTGACTCAAGCTTATATAGAGCCTGGGTCACATGCTGCTCTGGCCAATCACAGCCATGCCATTAGTAGGCATGGCTGTGATGGCCTCTTGGGGCAAGTAGTAGGACGCTTGTTGATTGGCTGCTGTGCAGCCTTTCAAAAAGCGCCAAGAAAGCGCCGAACACCGAACCCGAGCTTTTACGGAAATGTTCGGGTCCGGGGTCCAAAAATCTTAAAGTTTGGTACGAACCCGAACTTTACAGTTCGGGCTCGCTCAACCCTATCCAAGTACCCTAAGGGTCGTATTTATAATTTGTCCGGTCTTAAACGACAGTCTATGAGGGATTACTTGAAGGGGAGTTTACAAAAAAGATATATTAGACCCTCAGTGTCCCCTATGGGGGCAGGGTTTTTTTTTCGTGGGAAAAAGGATGGCGGATTGAGACAATGTATTGATTACAGGGAGCTAAATAAAATTACTATTAAGAACCAGTATACTTTGCCGTTGATCCCAGACCTGATTAATCAAATACTTGGAGCTCATTGGTTCAATAAACTCGATCTTAGGGGGCTTATAATCTTATCCGAATTAAGGAGGGGGATGAGTGGAAAACGGCCTTTAATACCCCTGAGGTCCAATACGAATATGTCACACCTTGCCCTGTGAATGTGCGGAGGTCTGTCACACTGGCTGCACATGTCTGTTTTTCAGTTTAAAAGTCTTACTTGAGCAAGGCCCAGTACTGTTAAAAGTGCTTCAGGCATCTGCTTTTGTTTTTGTGAACAGTCATATTTTCCCGTTGCAGAAACCAGCAGTAGTCCCCCATCATCTTGGGATTCCAGCGGCCTTTTTTTGTTTTATCAAATCTTTATTTTGATATTTTTAAAAAATAGAAAAGTGTACAACAAGGGCAACCAGCCCATGGTCATAGCAGCATATACATATATATACTAAGGTACATAGTAGGCAAACATTGTAACAATATTTAGATATTAAATATCACAATGTAGAAGTGATCATAGAAGCTAAAATTATTAAAATAGGAGTGAACACATTATTAGATCATATTGGGAGGAATTGCTATTATAAGGTGATTAGTAGAGACTGGTGATCTCTACACCACTTAAACCAAGGTGACCAAAGGGCCAAGTATTTGTCATGGGAAAGGCTTTCCCAACTGGACAATTCCTCCAATCTACTAATGTCTTGAGTTTTTTGGATCCACTCCGACAATGTGGGAGCGCGCTCTGACAGCCAATTTAAGGGAATCAAAAGCTTTGCTGCAGCTATCAGATGGGAGACCAGAGAATGTTTATGTAGAGGATAGTGGCTATTTAAACGATTAATGAGCACCAAGTAAGGGGTAATGGGTGCTCCTATAGAGCAAATTTGTTGTATAGCTTTGGACACTGAACCCCAAAAAAGGCTTATATTCTTACAAGTCCACCATATGTGATAGGCCGTGCCCTGCTCCGTATGACATCGCCAGCATGCTGGAGATAACGAGGGGTCCATTTTGTTCAACTTGTCCGGGGTGCGATACCAATTCGTGAGTAACTTAAATAAGTTCTCTTGGATCCTGATGCACCTCGAAAAGCCATGTGAGTGTTTCAGAGCTACTGAAACCTCGCTATCCGAAAGAGTTAGGCCTAGCTCTTTCTCCCAATTCTGAATTAAATGTGGTTTTTCAGAAGTGTTAATATCAACTAACTTGTTATATAGGAATGAGATCAATCATTTCTTGGGAATAGGGTATTCTAGGATGGCGTCATACCAAGAAGGGATGTAGTTTCTATGAGCAGTGTTTAAATACTAATGACTAATTGCGAAGAAATGAGTGTAATGGAGGAATGACCATTTAGTAGCTCGATGCGATGCCTGGAGGTCTGACAGAGCTGGAACCACCCCTCCCCTCTACACGTCCCCAATCGTATCCTTGCCAAAGGAGGACAAAATTCCCATAGTATCCACGTATTCCGGATGGAAATAGAAGGGAAGCAGTCTCATGGGCATGAAAGGCGAGGGGCCTCGGGGAAGATTAAAAATAGGTGCTAGTCTAGCCCAAGTGTTAAAGACTCCCAAAAGTGCCGGAGGAACCATGGAGCTTTGTCCTCTCTGAGCTGGCACCTTCCACAAAAAATAAAAAATTCTAGGAACTCGCCATGCTCCTCACGGAATACCTTGGGGTGTCTTCTTTCCAAAATGGGGTCACTTGTGGGGTAGTTATACTGCCCTGGCATTTTAGGGGCCCTAATGCGTGAGAAGTAGTTTGAAATCAAAATGTGTAAAAAATGCCCTGTGAAATCCTAAAGGTGCTCTTTGGAATGTGAGCCCCTTTGCCCACCTAGGCTGCAAAAAAGTGTCACACATGTGGTATCGCCGTACTCAGGAGAAGTTAGGCAATGTGTTTTGGGGTGTCTTTCTACATACAGTTGTGTTCAAAATGATTCAACCCCCACTGAAATTGAGTGCTTTGGCCAGTTTGACATTGATTTTGATCATTTCAGTCATCTTGTTTACAATTAAATCAAAGAGGCACTTGTAAGTCAGACAAATTGTAATGACCGGCGTCACGCAAAGGGAGGGAAATGGGAAGGCCCTGTCCAAGGGAGAGGGAAAGGTGGTGACCCCTGACTCACCTTGCGGCTGGCACCTGACTGCCCTCATGTCCCTAGACGGGTTCCTCACCTGTACGCCGATCACGTGCCTAAACCCTGGCTTTCCCTAAGATGAGCCCTATGTAGTGAACAGGGCGGTGGGATCACTAGTCCGCACCACTGACACTAAGAGGAAAACACCAAGGAGAGGACAAACAATGCAGACAAACATATAATCCCAGGTGGGCGACAACAGCAGACCACGAAGGCCCAACAGGGATCCGGAGGGTAACGTTCTGGAACAACAACCAGGGAACACAGCTACACAGCTCCAGTGGGTCAGTATAGAAGTCCAGGCAGGAAGCTCTATATCTGGCAACCAGAGAAGTGGGAGAGGGGAATATAAGGAGGTTAGGAGTGCTGGACAAGAAACAGCTGAGGAGAAGGAGCTACGGATCCCTGAGTGAGCCAAAAAGGGTTGCAAGGCAAACCCAGAAAGCTACCATAAAGAAACAGTACAATCTTTCTACATAGAGCGCGCAGCCACCCGCTGCGACTTCCTGACCCCGGGTATAACTGAGTCAGGCGTGGCTCTTGACACCCTCGTGACACAAATGTAACATAACATTTATAATGAAATAACCACAAATGTCTTTTCTGTGCTCACATCATTATCAGTTTTATTCAACCCCCAAGTGACATTCAATCTTAGTACTTAGTACAACATCCTTTTCCAGTTATAACCGCTTTTAAACGTGAAGCATAGCTTGACACAAGTGTCTTGCAGCGATCTACGGGTATCTTCGCCCATTCTTCATGGCCCAAAAAGTCCCACCAGAGGTTCTCAATAGGATTTAAGTCTGGTGACTGCGATGGCCACTTCAAAATGTTCCAGCCTTTAATCTGCAACCATGCTCTAGTGGACTTGGAGGTATGCTTGGGATCATTGTCCTGTTGAAAGGTCCAACGTCTCCCAAGCCTCAGGTTTGTGATGGACTGCATCACATTTTCATCCAATATCTCCTGGTACTGAAGAGAATTCATGGTACCTTGCACACGCTGAAGCTTCCCTGTACCTGTAGAAGCAAAACAGCCCCAAAGCATGATTGACCCCGCGCCATGCTTCACAGTAGGCAAGGTGTTCTTTTCTTCATAGGCCTTGTTCTTCCTCCTCCAAACATAGTGTTGATCCACGGGCCCAAACAGTTCTAATTTTGTTTCATCAGTCCACAGAACACTATCCCAAAACTTTTGTGGTTTGTCCACATGACTTTTGGCATACTGCAGTCGACTCTTCTTATTCTTTGGAGACAGCAAGGGGGTGCGCCTGGGAGTTCTGGCATGGAGGCCTTCATTACGCAGTGTGTGTGCCTTATTGTCTGAGCTGAAACTTCAGTACCCACATCTGACAAATCTTTTTTTCAGTTCACCAGCAGTCACACGGGGACTTTTCTCCACTTTGCGCTTCAGGTAGCGCACAGCAGTCAAAGTCAGCATCTTCTTTCTGCCACAACCAGGTAGCGTTTCAACACTGCCCTTTGCCTTGAATTTGCGAATGATGCTTCCTATGGTGTCTCTTGGTATGTTTAACATCTTTGCAATCTTCTTATAGCCATTGCCCTTCCTGTGAAGAGAAATCACCTCTTCTCTTGTCTTCCTGGACCATTCTCTTGACTTCACCATGTTTGTAAACACACCAGTAAATGTCTAGAAGGAGCTGAATATCACAGTCCTTTTAAATCTGCCTAATTGGTGCTTATTATGCTTGATTGCTGCTCCTTGACATCCACAGGTGTTTTCAATACCTGATCGAAAACACTTGAATGAACCTCTGTTCTTAAGAGTGGTAGTCTTTAAGGGGTTGAATAATTGTGTCAATGAAGAAATCACAAAAAAAACATTTAATACTGTATTACAAAAACAATTGATGTCATTTTAGTTGCATTTGGTTCTTTAAAAAGTCCTTGTAAGATTTCATTCTGAACACAATTACAAATGTACACTAAATTCCCTAAAACCCTTTACAGCATTGGGGGTTGAATAATTTTGAACACAACTGTATACCCATGCTGGTGAGAGAAATACTGTATCTCTCTAAAAGACAACTTTTCCCATTTTTTTTTTATACAAAGTTGACATTTGACCGATATATGTATCTTACCCAGCATGGGTATATGTAAAATGACACCCCAAAACACATTGCCTAACTTCTCCTGAGTACGGCGATACCACATGTGTGACACTTTTTTGCAGCCTAGGTGCGCAAAGGGGCCCAAATTCCTTTTAGGAGGGCATTTTTAGACATTTGGATTCCAGACTTCTTCTCACGCTTTAGAGCCCCTAAAATGCCAGGGCAGTATAAATACCCCACATGTGACCCCATTTTGGAAAGAAGACACCCCAAGGTATTCCGTGAGGGGCATGGCGAGTTCATAGAAGTTTTTTTTTTTTTGGCACAAGTTAGCGGAAATTGATATTTTTTAGTTTTTTCTCACAAAGTCTCCCTTTCCGCTAACTTGTGACAAAAAGTTCAATCTTTCATGGACTCAATATACCCCTCAGCGAATACCTTGGGGTGTCTCCTTTCCGAAATGGGGTCACTTGTGGGCTATTTATACTGCCCTGGCATTTTAGGGGCCCTAAAGTGTGAGAAGAAGTCTGGAATATAAATGTCTAAAAATTTTTACGCATTTGGATTCCGTGAGGGGTATGGTGAGTTCATGTGAGATTTTATTTTTTGTCACAAGTTAGTGGAATATGAGACTTTGTAAGAAAAAACAAATACAAAAAAAATCTATTTCCGCTAACTTGTGACAAAAAAAAAATCTTCTATGAACTCGCCATGCCCCTCAAAAGTGATCTTTTTGTAGCGCCGCAGCGATTTTACGGTGTTTTTGCAGTGATCAGAAAAAAATTATTTTTGGCACTGCGGTGGGGCGGACTGAACGCAAGTGTGCACACAAGATCAGGCCTGATCGGACGAACACTGCGTTTTTTGTAGAGCCTATAGAACATGTCCTATTCTTGTCCGCAATTGCGGACAAGAAAAGGCATTTTCTATATAGTTCTGGCAATGTGCGGATCCGCAAAATGCGGAAAGCACATTGCCGGTGTCCGTGTTTTGTGGATCCGCGGATCCGCAAAACACATACGGACGTCTGAATGGAGCCTTACAGGGGGGTGATCAATGACAGGGGGGTGATCAGGGAGTCTATATGGGGTGATCACCCCCCTGTAAGGCTCCATTCAGACGTCCGTATGTGTTTTGCGGATCCGCAAAACACATACGGACATCTGAATGGAGCCTTACAGGGGGGTGATCAGGGAGTCTATATGGGGTGATCAGGGGTTAATAAGGGGTTAATAAGTGACAGGGGGGGTGTAGTGTAGTGGTGTTTGGTGCTACTATACAGAGCTGCCTGTGTCCTCTGGTGGTCGATCCAAGCAAAAGGGACCACCAGAGGACCAGGTAGCAGGTATATTAGACGCTGTTTAAAAACAGCGTCTAATATACCTTTAAGGGGTAAAAAAAAAATCAGATCTACAGCCTGCCAGCGAATGATCGCCGCTGGCAGGCTGCAGATCCACTCGATTACCTGCAGTTCCTGTGAACGCACACGCCTGTGCGCGCGTTCACAGGAAATCTCGCGTCTCGCAAGAGGACGCGCCGGCGCGTCCACTCGGAATAACAGGGCCGCCGCAAAGACGCAGTCCTGCCTATGGCGGTCCTGTAGTGGTTAAGATAGCCTGAAAGGCCTCATCCGGGTCAACTAGGAATAAAAGCATATCATCTGCGAATGCCACAACTTTGTGAATCGCTAGTCGTACCTCCAAGCCCCGAATTTTTGTATCTTGTCTAATGGCCTGTAGCAAAGATTCCAGGCACAAGATAAAAAGCGTGGGTGATAATGGGCACCCTTGTCGAGTTCCATTTGTAATGGAAAAAGACTGGGAAAGAACTCTGTTCACCTTGAGGAGTACAGGGACAGTATTGCTGTTATGAACTGAAGAGGGAAACCAAACTTATGAAGAGTGGATTCTATGTAACACCTGTGCTGAGTAGTGTAAGTTGAGAATTATGTGCCAAGGCATATTCAATGGCCCGTTGTACTCTAAAGGTACTGTTCCTGCACTCTCTAACCCCACAAACCCAGATTGTTCAGGGGAAATTAATTTTGGGAGTAGGGGGGCAATCCTATATGCTAATATTTTTGCCCAGACCTTTACATCGGCGTTTAAAAATGAAATGGGCCTATAACTAGAGGGAATTTCAGGATCTTTACCTGGCTTAGGAAGCACAACAATGTGAGCTTCTAGTGCTTGGTGTGCCAGAGAGGAGCCGGAAAGCAGTGAATTAAAATATGTCACTATGTGTGGTCCCAACACGGACAAAACAATTTTATAATAAGATGCCGGCAGCCCATCCGGCCCTGGGCTCTTGCCGTTAGGTACAGTGATAAGAACTTTATGCAATTCCTCAAGGGTAACTGGGGCAACCAGAGACTCTCTATCAGATGTGTTTAACACTGGTAAATTTAGAGTAGACAGAAAATTATGTATACTGACTTTCCTTGCAGATAAAGTATCAGGAGGTTCCTGGGGGCGAATATTATATAATGATTGATAATAGGAGGTGAAAATCTTCGATATCAGGGGTGGATGACACGGGGCTTTCATTAGGAGACTTGATTTGTTTAATATGTGTTTGTTCTATCCTCTTTTTGACCAGAGCTGACATGATCTTGTTGCCTTTGTCACCATGGGCATATTGTCTGTCTTAGCCGTATATAGGCATTGGCCGCCTTAACATTCAAAAGGGATTTAAATTCGTTCCTTAATTTCACTAGAGTGTCAAGGTCTGTAAGGGCTAAGGATCTCTTATGAGAACTCTCTATAACCGCAATTTGCGACAAGAGTGATGAACTTTGTGATAAGTGTTTTTTTTTTCTTCAAATAGGACCCTAAAGCTATAAATTCTCCCCAAATGACAGCTTTAGGAGCTTCCCAAATGGAGGCAGGGGAGGCCTCTGAAGGAGTATTTAAGTCAAAGTATGTTTGGAGTTTCTTGGAAAGGGATATAACATGTGAGGAAGTGTCTAGCAGCGTTGGGTTAAGCCGCCATGTCCACTCCCTCCCAGATAGTTCAGGGATGACTAAGGACATGAAGACAGGAGCGTGGTCAGAAACCGTAATGCAATGGATGTCAGTACCAATTTCTTGGGGTAAGTATCTATCCTGTATAAATAAGTAATCCAGCCTTTGATATGATTTATGAGGATTGGAATAAAAGGTGTAGTCCCTTCTATCTGCGTGTTTAGACCTCTAGACATCACTCAAGCCAAGTTCTCTCAATGTACTATGTATACCCCTCAGTGCCCCATATAAGACCACGGACCTCCGGTAGGAAGAGTCAAGTAAAGGATTTAGTACTAGATTGAGGTCCCCACCCACAACAAGGAATCCCGAAGTGAATGAGGAAACATCCAAGTGCACTTTCTTCAACCATTTGGCTGTGCCCATGCTAGGAACATATAAATTGCATAGGGTGACCTCAACATTCCCCAGTTCCCCCTAAAAACAGATATCTCCCCTCGGAGTCCGCCATCTCAGCCGATGCCACAAAGGGCACATTTTTATGGAAACCAATGCTGACACCTCTTGATGAGCGTTCATAACAGGAGTGGTACCATTTTTGATAGCAGGATCTAGTCATTGCAGGAGCGCACCCTGATCTAAAATGCGTCTCTTGTAACATAATCACATCAGCTGTCTCTTTCCTCAATATCTAGAAAACACGGCTCCTCTTAACTGGGTTATTACACCCATTAACATTAAAAGAGGCCAATTTTATCTGTAAGGAGGCCATCAACAAGACATTGAGGTAGGCAGAGCAGGCCCACCACAAGCGCCATGACCATATACAGTATTTAAGCATTACAACTACTGCTAACGAAATTAAGAACCGATTAGAAAAAATCTTACGAAACCATGAGGCTCTCAAAGGAGCAAGTTGGGGAGAGGTTAAAATAAAAATATGTATAGCCCAATCTGCCGAAGCCGCTGTAGGTAAGCCTATAGCAAACAACAAAAGGGTGAGAAAGCCTATTCCGCTGATAATTTCATACTGAATTGCACTAAGAGCAAAATAGGTGAATGAGGTATGAAACAGAGCAAGAGCTGGATACATAAGAACAGCTTGACGTACATAAGGGGCTAATCCCATATGGAGTATTCGTGTATAGGTTGAGCTAAGTACATGAGGAAAGCTGAATACCTAAAAGAAGCTGAGTACATAATAAAGCTGAGTACATGTGACGGACTGAACCGTCACTGGGGCTGCTGGGGAAGCCTGAGGGCCAGCCTCCTTCCTACAGACTATGGACCGAGAACTATGGAGACCCCCTAACACCTTTTGGGGTTACAAGGAACTATGAACCCTGATTTATGTGTGTAATTTATATGCCACATATTTCCCATTGCCCATTAAAAGGCATGGTGTGGATTCAGCAACACAAAAAGGGTTAACTCTGCACTGAGACTCCACTGATTGTGTTAGTGATGGGATTAAGATAGTTGATTATAATAGCAGCCGACTCCTAGATAAGTAGATCACCCTATGATACACTCAGGAGATAATCCCATCACATGTGTCTCCTCTCTTCCTATTCATTCATTATGGAGGGGGTGAAGATGTCTGTTTTTTTGACTTTTTGAACTGTATATATACTGAGTTGATCTTCAATAAAGTGAGTTCCTGTTTTACCCTTCATGTTGAGGCTGGTGTTTGGGTAACTGATCGACACTGGGGATTGCTATATGCTGAAGATTTGCTATACTCCCCTGGCTATAACTACTAGCTCTTGTAAGAACTGTTCCTGCTCTTTGGATTTAGGAGAGGTTCACCCACTGGAGCCTGGAGTCTTGTCGTAGGTCCAGGGTGGGTAGGAGATGGCGATACCTCAACCAAGCTTCGGCGGTTCGTGGGGTCTGCAGTGCTTACGGTGTCGAGTGGAGTGCTTGGAGTCCTCAGGAAGCACTAGGAGCATCCATCGACGGAGGTACCCGGTCGGGGTGCCAGGAGGTCCGTTACAGTACATAATAAAGCTGAGAACATCAAGATAAACTGAATATAATCAGTGAGCTGAGTACATTAATACAAAGGAGACACCAAAGGTAGGTTGAGTACATAATAAGGGTTGAGAACACTATGTGACCACTAATCAGGGCGGGCTAGGACGGGGGCAGGGAGGCAATTGCCCGCCAGGCCGCCCTAAAGTATGTTAAAAACGGCCGCCCGCTGAGCACCAGGAAGCGGTGAAATGACTTGCGCACCACCGGTCTGTTCCTGGTATCTTCTCTCTGGGCTGCCGACAAGTTGTTAAGGATTAGGACCTTTCCCAATCAGCCAATCAGTGGCTGCAGCTGTGTCACGTGTCAGGCCAGTGATTTCCTGCTGAGCCAATTACTGGCCTGACACATGACACAGCTGTGGCCACTGATTGGCTGAGTGGGATAGGTCCTCAACAACTTGTCCGGAGCCCAGAGAGAAGATACCAGGACCACACAGAGGAGAAGGGGAGCTGCTACAGACAGGGCTAGGTGAGGATAATGTTTTTTTACACAACATTAATAGAGGGAAGGAGGAGAAATGTGACATGGGGGGTGAAATGTGACATGGAGGGGGATAAATGTGACATGGAGGGGGAGAAAGTGACACAACGGGGGTGATGTAAAAAGGAGGGGGTGATGTGACATGGAGGGAGAGAAATGTCACATTTCTCCCCCCTCCATGTCACATTTCTTCCCCCTCCGTGTCACATTTCTCATCCCACCCCGTGTCCCATTTCTCATCCCACCCAGTGTCACATTTCTCCCCCTCCATGTTACATCACCCCCTCCATGTTACATCACCCCCACCGAGTTCTGGTGGTGGTGGTGGTGGTGGGGGCGCCAAAATGTAGCTTCGCTTGTGTTGGCAACAATCCTTGCACCGGCCCTGGCTGTCAGCTGTGCAGGGCTGCGCACAGGCGTAAGGCGCTCTGTGATGTCACACTGTGCGCAGCCTTCACAGCACAGCCGACAGCAGGAGGATGCAGATCGCGTTGGAGTAGAGGAGCGGCGACGTACAGGAGCAGTAAGGGTAAGTGATTTTTTATAAAATTTTATATTTATGAGGCTGATGGACACTTCTGGGGGCAGATGAGAGGCACTGGGGGCTGATGGAGAGGCTGCTGGGGGCTGAGAAGCTACTAGGGGCTGATGGAGAGGCTGCTGGGGGATAATTATTACTACTAGGAGGTATTATGTTGAGCTTTACTACTACTGGGGGGCTATGAGGAACATGATTACTAGTATGGGAACTATAGGGGCATAGTATCAGCTTAGCACAATTATTTTTGGGGGACATTATCTTTATACTATTAGTGTCTGGGCGCAGTTATTTTTTAGAGCACTGTGTGCCAATAATTGTTGAAGGGGGCACTATCTGTGTGGTAGTTGTATTTCCAGCGGGACTGTTTCTGCAGTATAGTATTGGGGGTGGCAGGAAAGGTTGTTCAGAAGATCTGAAGATGATGGAAATGTGGGAAACTAATGTCTGTTTGTTAATCTCTGCAGAGACGGGAGATGGCTGAAAAATCATCATGGCGGTCTGGTCTGAATGGAGAAGATAAAGAAAGAGAACGTCTACAACAAAGGTGACATCACTGGATGTAAGAGGTATGGGGCGCTATGTAGGAGAGGAGATGCTCCGGCTCCTCCCCCTGCCATTTGCAGAAGGAGGATTCAGAGCTGGTGAGGATGGCCAAAAGGGGCAGCAGGCCATGGGCGGGTGGCAGATGGTGGGGGGAACTACAAGCCTTGAGCAGGATCTGGGAAGAGAGGAGAGCGGAGGAGCTTCCTGGCTGTAGCCTGCTGTTTATAGTATAATGTGAAGCAGGCAGTGCAGCCAGTACATGCCCTCCCCTCTCCGTATGATGTGTAGAGACAGGCCTCAACAATATAATTTTAGCTGAACAGTGTTTCTTGGGAGTGGCCTATTATATGTAGGAGGGGCTTTTAATAATGGTAGGGGCTAAAATGGGCCACTTGACTGGATTTTCCCCCTAGGACTAAGGCTGCCAGCCCTCCCCTGAGGGCGGGGCAGAGACCCAGCATAATCCCACTTACGAGGACCTTCAGACAGTCAGATCAACACACAATCTTGGAAATAACCTTCAGATCAGTTGTTGGAACCTGATCTAGGTGCCCTGTAATTTCTAGTGGTTTTCTGCCTCTTGATAGTGGACCAGGAGTTTGGAATCTGCGCCGTAGGCATCGCCATGTCCTGAGTTATGGGCAGCCATAAAGGAATCTCCAATGGTGGTAAGTGCAGGATCACCCATGCTTGGCTCAAATCTTCAGGTGAGCGAATCGTGACTCGGCGACCTCCGGCTGTAATAAGTAGGCCAAAAGGGAAGAGCCACCTGTATGGTATTTTAGACACCTGCGCACTTTGAAATCCTCCTTTTTTGAAGGGTGGAGGGAGCTAGATCCTGATAGATCTGGATTTTGGCGCCTGCCAATGTTATGTCAGCCGTATCTCTGGCTTCATGCAAGATGGCTTCCGTATCACGGTAGCATAGCAGACCACATATGATATCCCTTGGATTTTCAGAGGGAGTAGGCTTGGGGCGAATAGCCCTGTGGACATGTTCCACTACTATGGTAGATGCTCTTTCTGTACCCAATAAACTAGAAAATAAAGTCTGCATAGAGGCAGATTCTCTTTATCTGGAGCGTCAGGAAATCCTCTTATTCTTACGTTTTTTTCTACAATTCCTGTTCTCCTGATCCTCCAACATCAATAACGTGTTGTTGATTGTGGACCTGTGGGTCTCAAAGATATTCCTGGCCTCTGAGTTAAAAGAAAGCAAGTCATCCTGCGTTTGCTCCAAAGCCTCCACTCTACTGCCTATGTGGCAGATATCTGTTTTTATGGCCGATAATTCCGCAGCAAAAGGGCCTAGAACTCTCTGCAGAGCCTGGTCGAAGTAGTCTCTGGTGAGCACGGTGGCATCACTTACCCCCCGATGTAAGGAGGAGGCACCAGCATCTCCTGCAGAGTCCTCAGAGAGGGCTTCTGTATCATGTCGCAGGGAGTCTTGTTCTTTCGGCACCATCTTGCCTGAACGTGCAGCTGGGTGAGTCGCTTGCTTGTGAAGGAATTTATCCATCTGTTTAAGCTGTTTCGCCGACTGTTCGGTATCTCGCATCTCAGCAGGATGATTCTTGGGGTTGTATCTTCACCATTACGGTGGAATAGGGTGCTACAGAAAGCTTACAGCAGCTTGGTGGCGGGAGCGCTACTCTCGAGCAGCCACCATCAAGCCAGGTTAGGCTCCACCCCAGGATTCCAGCAGCCTTGATACCTGTTCTCCATTGTAGAAATATCTTTATGGAACTGTTCTCCATGTTCGTCACTTATGTGTCCCAAATTGGGTGGGAAAAAGTCAAGATGGAAATGTAAGAAATGCACTTTCAATGACATAAGGCATCCAAGTTGTTTATATGCTATAAGCTAATTCAGCATAGTTTTCAGCTCGTCTGTTCCCGAGGAAGTTCTGCACTACTAGCACAAATGCATCCCAAGCTGTCAGATTCTTGCGCTGATCATAAGTAGTGTATTTGCCACATATGTAGCAGAAATTGTCTTGATCGTTAACACATTTGCGTTTATCCATCTTAAGTTTCAAAACTGATAGCACTATAACAGATCACTTTATCAAAATCTGTCCAGCTTGCCTTATATATTTACTGCTGACATCAGCCTGAGTGCGTCCGAACAGGTCTGGACATGCCCATTGGAATATCTCCAATATAATGCATTAATATTATAACTGAATAGGCTTTGCATGTACTTAACCCTTTAACCACCTCCCGTCCGCATGTTTACTAAAAACATCGTCCATTCAGAGATTGCAGCTGCGTGCTAATCGTGCAGCTGCAGATCGGGTTGCTCACTGTCAGTGACAGCAGGGCAATCCTTAGAGAAGGCAGGGACAGTTCCCAGGTGTCCCTGCCTTCTAGATCGCTGTATACACAGTGCTCACCGAGCACTGTGTATACAAAGCAGGAAGCGCTATGCAGGAGAGTGTAGGAGCTGTCAGGCCTTTCACACTGAGGCTGTGCAGCGGGGTATACCGCTGTACAGCCTCTATGGGGGTGTATTTCCCCTGTAACTGGGGCTACTATGTCAGCCCCAGTTACAGGAGAAATCAATAGTGGAAAAAAAAAAAAAGTGAAGTTAAATGTCCCCCAGAGGTCTTGTATGACCTCATAGGGGACGAAAAGTGTAAAATTAAAAAAAGTGTTAAAAAAAAAAAAAAAAAAAAAAAAAAAAAGGTTTCACATGTAATATAAAAAAATTCCCCAAGTAAGGAATAAAAAAAAAATTGAAAAAATAAATAGACATATTTGGTATTGCCGCGTCCGTGACGGTCGGCTCTATAAATATATCACATGATCCACCCAGTCCGATAAACACTACTAGATGAGGAAATAGCTAAAATGACATTGAAGGGGGAAGTTATCATTATGGGAGACTTTAATCTTCCTGATGTAAACTGGAAAACCAAAATAGCTAGTTCTGCCAGGAGTACAAATATTCTAAATTCCCTACTGGGATTATCTCTACAGCAAGTAGTTGAGGATATAACCTGGAAGGAGGCCATTTTAGATTTAGTATTCACAAATGGGAATTTGGTATCTGATATTACTGTAGGGGAAAGCTTGGGATCTAGTGATCCCCAGTCAGTGTGGTTTACTATAAGTGACTGATTCACACCACACAAAAACAAAAGTTTTAAATTTTAGAACTGACTTTTCTAAAATTAGATTAGTGTTATACGAGTCCCTATCAGATTGGAACAGTTTCAATGGAGTCCAGGAGAAATGGGACTACTTAAAATTGGCACTATTGAAGGCAACAGAAAATTGCATTAGGCTTGTCAGTAAAAGCAAAAAAAGGAAAAGACCACTGTGGTACTCAGCAGAAGTGGCCAAAATCATTAAAAACAAAAAGCTAGCATTTAGTAATTATAAAAATAAAAATAAAACGAGGATGACAGGCAAATTTATAAGATTAGGCAGTGAGAGGCCAAACAAGTTATAAGAGCTTCTAAAGCACAGGCAGAAGAGAAATTAGCTCAGTCAGTGAAAAAAGGCGATAAGACAGTCTTCAGATACATAAATGAAAAAAGGAAACTAAAACAAGGAATTACCAAATTAAAAACAAAAGAAGGAAGGTATATGGAAGAAGATAAAGAACTATTTGGAAAATGGGCGAGCACTCATACACTCGGCATCCAATTGAGGTATACAGAAAATTTATTCAAATGATAAAATATAAAATGGTACACATAAAATGTTAAAATACAAATAGTTTCTTTATCACAGAATGAGGTTCCAAAGAGAAGGAAGAAGGAAGCAGAAAAAGTAAAGCACAGTTCATCAGACAATTATTCTGTCCCTGTTACTAACAGATATGAAGAATTGACTGATCAACATTTTTTAGATCATACCCCAGCACACCACAGGACACGAATAAGACACAAAGAGAGGACACCTCCCAATCACAATGTAGACTCACCGACACATCACTACAATTTAAGACCAAAAAACTTTTATCAATATCCGAACACAACGAAAAAAGACAACATCACACATCAAAGAGACAGGATTATTATGCACCTCACATGACAAATCACGGGGAAACACTGAGACACCAACACTCAAGACACATGGAAGAACTAGAAAGATGAGAAGAAGTAAGAGGAAAAGGAACATACCACATGAGACATCGTCAATAATTGACTCTGGAGCAATAATCAATTTAAGTTCCACTACCCTGACAAAAGCACAAATTAAGTTGCTAGACAAAGGACTGAAATTTGCCCCCACCAAAAAGATGGATAAATTCTCAACCTATATAGGAATACAAAAGTTGATTTAGAAATATCTGTCTAAAGAAATGTTTTATGAAAAATCCGATAATAGGGAATGAGAGAGAGGTGAATCAGAAAACTAGGGAAAATTCACAAAGAAAAAATAAGTCTAGTATGTTTCCAAGAAGTGAAATTAGTAAAGAAATAGGAACCTTCCAAAAATGTGTACAGGAAGATATACGTAAGATAAAGGCCAGATCTGTTGGTACAAATAATTTAACAAAAAGTGAGTTTGAAGCGGTAAAACTGTTGCAGAAAATGGAGTCCATTACCATATGCCCCGCGGACAAGGCAGGCGCGGTGGTGGTTATGGACACCATTGATTACAATAAGTAATGCTTGCGACAACTCTCAGATGAAGACACCTATTATAAATTGAGAGGAGATCCCCTCGAGAGATTTGAGTTGGAACTCAAGAAGTACAGTTTGAAAGGTTTGGAAAATGGGACAATATCAAGACAGGAATTTGTTTTATTTTGGGCACGCAGAGAAGGTTGCCATGCTTCTACTGCTTGCCCAAAGTTCATAAGAGTTTGAAAAACCCCCCTGGACGTCCAATCGTTTCAGGGATTGGATCCATTACGTCCAACCTGTCTAAATATATAGATGTCCAATTACAACCGGTGGTTAAAGAAACCAATTCCTTTATTAAGGATACGACCCATATTATACAGATCCTCGAGAATTTAGAGGCACAACCCGAATGGATCATGGGTACACTTGATGTCCAATCGCTGTACACTGTGATTGATCATTGTCAGGGAATAAATGCTGTAAAACAACAACTAGAGAGGGAAGGGTCATTGGGAATAACCAAGAAAGACTTCATTACAGATGGGATCGAGTACATCTTGAATCACAATTACTTTTTCTTTGACGGGAGCTACTTCCTTCAGAAACGAGGCACGACCATGGGGACCAGATTCGCCCCCAGCAAATTTGTTCTTGGCTGAATGGGAATACAACCGTATTGGGCCGAGACTGGGGGCGGATCTGGCCCTATGGCGACGCTATATCGACGATGTCATCTTTATTTGGAAACAAGGTAGGGAAGGGTTGGAAGCATTCCTAAAAGAAATTAACAACAACCAACTGAATATGGTTTTTAACTCTAACATACAAGAAAGGACCGAATTCTTAGACTTGGTGATCACAAAACATGAGAATAAATATATATGCGAGACATTTTGTAAACCTACAACTAGAAATAGTTATATTCAGTTCTCCAGTTGCCATCTGCCAAGATGGCTGATTAATATTCCCTCTGGTCAGTTCCGCAGAATCAAGCTGAACTGCACAGAGGGACACACATTTGAGGAGGAAGCCATTGAAATGAAAAAAACATTTTATGGAAAAGGAATATCCCGAGAAAATAGTGGAGGAATCACTCAGCCAAATCAGGAAGCTAGAAAGGAGGGAGTTTTTTGAGAAAAAAGAGCAGAATAAAAATGAACAGTCAACTAAAGAAGATAATATAAGGGTTATTCTCCCATTTAATGAGAGCTATAGGAAGATCCAAAAGATCATTAGAACCGATTGGCAACATGTATTGAGTGATAGAGTTATAGGACATTTGCTCCCAACTGTTCCATCAATTACCTTCACTAAAGCACCCAATTTGGGTATTAAAGTGTCTCCCACTGTAAAATCATGGAAACAAAATAAGATCAGTCTTTCGGGAACCTTGCCAAATTTGAAGGGCTTCTACAAATGTGGGAGATGCACAAGTTGTAGACTTAACAATAAACCTCGTAAAATAACTACTGTTTCTTCAACCCAAAATGACTAAGTGGGATATAGAAGATTGTCTCACATGTAATTCCTCCGGTGTTATCTACCTTCTCCAATGCCTGTGCAATAGACAATATATAGGGCGGACAAAAAGACCACTAAAGAAAAGAGTGGCAGAACATATAGCCAACATAAAGAAAGGATATGACAAACACTCTCTTTCAAAGCACTATAAGGACGTGCACAAACAGGATCCATCAAACCTTGTGGTTGTGGCATTGGAGAAGGTAGAAAAACACTGGAGAGGGGGTGATTACATCAAACAAATGTCTAGGATATAATCCCGACGTATCTATAAATTCGGGTCCTTGTTACCGAAAGGACTAAATTCTAACCTAGAGATATTTTGATTTCTATAGGCTGGGTGTCTCGTCACCGATGAGATGCCGCATGCCAGGCCGTTTTTCCGGCGCTGCGACGTCTCCTTAGTTTCGAGATACCCATCCGATTTCTTCTATCAATATTTACCTTATTAATATTTTTACAATGTTATTACATTATAACAATGCTTTAAGACATTGTGATATAACATCTGGGTCGTCTTGTCGTCTATTCAAGAATTGTGTGTATATAGATATCTATTATGTGTACTTATATGTATACTATCAGTACGATGAACAATAATTTGTGTTTTTGACTATAAGCAACCGTAGATACAAATCCCACTACATACAGTAGTATACCGCATCAAGAGGAATGTTTAGCCCAAAAAACGCACATATACTAAAAAAAAAAAAATCGCATTAAAATAAAAAACAAAAAAAACAAAATGCAAGTATCACCAATAAAACGCATCATATTACAATCCCTCTTTGATGAAAGCACAAAGTTATAAAAGTTCCGTAGGCGGCGCTCACCTGGTCAGTCTTGCAGTGAAAGCACGGACGGTGCTTGGAAGGGGCACCAGTTGCAAACTGTATGAAAATAAGACGGGATGTCCAGCTTTCCAAAAAAGACGTTGTTCTTTATTCCAAAAGAACACAGGATAAAAAACAATCCAACACGGCAAGCAGGTCTACATGTTTCGGATGCTCTAATACTGATCCTTATTCATGACACAATGGTTGCTGGATGGCTACATACTTAAATAGCTGAACTTCCTAGCACTCGCAGGTGGTTTGGATTAGCAGGAGTGGACACACAAATTGGGTTCCGCCTACTATCCAAATGCCATGTGAGTATAGGAGCAAAGATACATATAGAAATAAAAAGTTGGATATGTCAAAAAACACACAAACTGTTTTAAAAGTATATCTGAGCAAAGATCAGTAATGCAGGATTAAATCATGTTTGCGATTTAACCCTGCTGGGACTCGGGAACCCATACAAAAAATCCAGTAGGCCTCCCTGTTAAGGAGCTTACGCTTATAGTCACCACCTCTGGCAGGAGGATTAACCCTTTCTAGGGCCTGAACCTGAAAACCTGTGGTATCTCCCTGATGGGAGACAGCGAAATGTAGACTGGCCGCTGAAACATTTCTCTCTCTGGTATGTGGAATGTCTGAAAGGTGTTTACAGATTCTGACTTTTAAACTATTGGTTGTGCATCCAATATATTGCAAACTACATATAGAGCAAGTAATGCAATACACCACATGGTTCGTGTTACAATTTACATATTGTTTGTTATTAAAGGAGTTGTGAGTTGCTGTTGAAACAACTACTGAACCTGTTTTAATGTAATTGCAGCACGTACAAATGCGGTGGCCGCATTTAAATGTGCCTTTGTGTCTCAGCCAAGCACTTTTTTCTTTTTTACTGGTGTCACTATCAGTGAAAAGACATGGGCTAATTTTTTGCGCAATAGTCGGTGCGCGACGTGCAATGCATCTGACACCTGCTGAGCTGATGTCAGACCACTGTTCGTCACAATTTAGAACAGATAGATGTTTAGTGACTATGGCGCAAATTTGTGAAAATTCCAAACTAGAGTTGGTGACTAGAGTTGAGCGAACACCTGGATGTTCGAGGTTCGAGAAGTTCGGCCGAACTTCCCGGAAATGTTCGGGATCCGAACCCGACCCGAACTTCGTCCCGAACCCCATTGAAGTCAATGGGGACCCAAACTTTTCGGCACTAAAAAGGCTGTAAAACAGCCCAGGAAAGGGCTAGAGGGCTGCAAAAGGCAGCAAAATGTAGTTAAATCCCCTGCAAACAAATGTGGATAGGGAAATGAATTAAAATAAAAATAAAATAAATAAAAATGAACCAATATCAATTGGAGAGAGGTCCCATAGCAGAGAATCTGGCTTCATGTCAGCAGAGAATCAGTCTTCATGTCATAGCAGAGAATCATGCTTAACGTCACCCACCACTGGAACAGTCCATTGTCAGATATCTAGGCCCAGGAACCCAGGCAGAGGAGAGAGGTCCCATAGCAGAGAATCTGGCTTCATGTCAGCAGAGAATCAGTCTTCATGTCATAGCAGAGAATCATGCTTCACGTCACCCACCACTGGAACAGTCCATTGTCAGATATCTAGGCCCAGGCACCCAGGCAGAGGAGAGAGGTCCCATAGCAGAGAATCTGGCTTCATGTCAGCAGAGAATCAGTCTTCATGTCATAGCAGAGAATCAGGCTTCACGTCACCCACCACTGGAACAGTCCATTGTCAGATATTTAGGCCCAGGCACCCAGGCAGAGGAGAGAGGTCCCATAACATAGAATCTGGCTTCATGTCAGCAGAGAATCAGTCTTCATGTCATAGCAGAGAATCATGCTTCACGTCACCCACCACTGGAACAGTCCATTGTCAGATATCTAGGCCCAGGCACCCAGGCAGAGGAGAGAGGTCCCATAGCAGAGAATCTGGCTTCATGTCAGCAGAGAATCAGTCTTCATGTCATAGCAGAGAATCAGGCTTCACGTCACCCACCACTGGAACAGTCCATTGTCAGATATTTAGGCCCCGGCATCCAGGCAGAGGAGAGAGGTCCCATAACATAGAATCTGGCTTCATGTCAGCAGAGAATCAGTCTTCATGTCATAGCAGAGAATCATGCTTCAGGTCACCCACCACTGGAACAGTCCATTGTCAGATATTTAGGCCCAGGCACCCAGGCAGAGGAGAGAGGTCCCATAGCAGAGAATCTGGCTTCATGTCAGCAGAGAATCAGTCTTCATGTCATAGCAGAGAATCATGCTTCACGTCACCCACCACTAGAACAGGCCACTGTCAGATATTTTTAGGCCCCGGCACCCAGACAGAGGAGAGGTTCATTCAACTTTGGGTTGCCCCGCAATATAATGGTAAAATGAAAATAAAAATAGGATTGAATGAGGAAGTGCCCTGGAGTACAATAATATATGGTTAAGGGGAGGTAGTTAATGTCTAATCTGCACAGGTCCTGTGGGATCCATGCCTGGTTCATTTTTATGAACGTCAGCTTGTCCACATTGGCTGTAGACAGGCGGCTGCGTTTGTCTGTAATGACGCCCCCTGCCGTGCTGAATACACGTTCAGACAAAACGCTGGCCGCCGGGCAGGCCAGCACCTCCAAGGCATAAAAGGCTAGCTCTGGCCACGTGGACAATTTGGAGACCCAGAAGTTGAATGGGGTCGAACCATCAGTCAGTACGTGGAGGGGTGTGCACACGTACTGTTCCACCATGTTAGTGAAATGTTGCCTCCTGCTAACACGTTCCGTATCAGCTGGTGGTGCAGTTAGCTGTGGCGTGTTGACAAAACTTTTCCACATCTCTGCCATGCTAACCCTGCCCTCAGAGGAGCTGGCCGTGACACAGCTGCATTGGCGACCTCTTGCTCCTCCTCTGCCTTCGCCTTGGGCTTCCACTTGTTCCCCTGTGACATTTGGGAATGCTCTCAGTAGCGCGTCTACCAACGTGCGCTTGTACTCGCGCATCTTCCTATCACGCCCCAGTGTGACATGTCGGGGTAGTTGTGAATGAACTTCTGCACCACCAAATTCAGCACATGCACCAGGCAAGGGATGTGCGTCAAACCGGCTAGTCCCAGAGCTGCAACGAGATTTCGCCCATTATCGCACACCACCAGGCCGGGCTTGAGGCTCAACGGCAGCAACCACTCATCGGTCTGTTGTTCTATACCCCCCCACACAACTCCTGTGCGGTGTGGGGCCTGTCCCCCAAACATATGAGTTTCAGAATGGCCTGCTGACGTTTACCCCGGGCTGTGCTGAAGTTGGTGGTGAAGGTGTGTGGCTGACTGGATGAGCAGGTGGAAGAAGAGGAGGAGGAAGCTGAGTAGGAGGAGGAGGAGACAGGAGGCAAAGAATGTTGCCCTGCGATCCTTGGCGGCGGAAGGACATGCGCCAAACAGCTCTCCGCCTGGGGCCCAGCCGCCACTACATTTACCCAGTGTGCAGTTAGGGAGATATAGCGTCCCTGGCCGTGCTTACTGGTCCACGTATCTGTGGTTAGGTGGACCTTGCCACAGATGGCGTTGCGCAGTGCACACTTGATTTTATCGGATACTTGGTTGTGCAGGGAAGGCACGGCTCTCTTGGAGAAGTAGTGCCAGCTGGGAACAACATACTGTGGGACAGCAAGCGACATGAGCTGTTTGAAGCTGTCTGTGTCCACCAGCCTAAATGACAGCATTTCATAGGCCAGTAGTTTAGAAATGCTGGCATTCAGGGCCAGGGATCGAGGGTGGCTAGGTGGGAATTTACGCTTTCTCTCAAATGTTTGTGAGATGGAGAGCTGAACGCTGCCGTGTGACATGGTTGAGATGCTTGGTGATGCAGGTGGTGGTGTTGGTGGTACATCCCATGTTTGCAGGGCGGCAGGTGCCAACGTTCCTCCAGAGGCGGAGGAAGAGGCCGAGGCGGCAGCAGCAGAAGAGGCCGAGGCGGCAGCAGCAGAAGAGGTAGCAGGGGGAGCCTGAGTGACTTCCTTGTTTTTAAGGTGTTTACTCCACTGCAGTTCATGCTTTGCATGCAGGTGCCTGGTCATGCAGGTTGTGCTAAGGTTCAGAACGTTAATGCCTCGCTTCAGGCTCTGATGGCACAGCGCACTCAGGTCTTGTCGTCAGCACATTGTTTGAAGAAGTGCCATGCCAGGGAACTTGAAGCTGCCTTTGGGGTGCTCGGTCCCAGATGGCGGCGGTCAGTAGTGTCGTCGCAATTCATGCGACTCTCCTTCTTCTTTGTGTGGTGCCAAATCAATTAGAAGAATAAGTATGTGTACAGCATACTGCTTTATAATGAGACCAGACACTAGGTGGTTTCATGAAAGCATCTTCTCATCCTCCTTTAGCCATGGTAGAAGAGGGGCGAGAGACTCTTTTATTCACAGTACATTCACTTAAATAGCAGACATGACATCACAAAAGGGGTGTTCCTTAAGAAGAGGCTATTGGCTCCTTAACCTGATAGGAGTGGTTTCAGAATCCCCTCTTCCCCCTCCCTCATTGACCTTCTCATACATATGGTTTGCAGCCATCTAGTGGACAGAAATGTGTACTACAGAATATTCTCATTATATATTCATAAAATAATAAATCCTTCTCTCACAAATCCCTCCTTTTGCGGGAAATAGACCAGAGGTGAACAGGCAAAGTGAGGTACTCTCCCAACGCCCTAAACAGCGAAGAGCTGGACTTTCCTTATTGCTTCACCAGGTCCCCTCAACTCCCTTTCGGGTTTGCCTTCACCTTGTCCTATTTACACCGCAACCATCAACAAGGTTTTATTTACTTAAGGATGGAATAATCTTTGTCTTTGACAGGGGCACAGCACATATACATAGTGTGGGCATGGATGTATTATACATTTTCAAAACAATTTTCCTAAAATGTAGGACTATATGACAGCCCATTAAAACCAAATTCTAATAACATTGTAGTCACTGAACCAGTTCCCAAAACATTATTCTGGCCATGATATTAATTTCAGAATTTTTCCCATCAGTTCATTTGATAAAGTCCATCAGTTTCTTCAGATCCTTGGTGATCCTTCCATCAGGGGCAGTGTTGTCCGGGATGTAGATGCAGCCGTTCTTGTAGACCCCTTCTTTTTTCTGCTGTCAAGGACCAGTCGGTTCTGTAGAGTCATCACTGGAAAAGAGCTCAGTTGTTCCACCATTCTCTGCACAGCATCACAGATATAATTCACAAATCTCTGTTGATGACAATAGATATGTTAATCCAATCAAAAAAAATTATTATTATTATTATTTTTTTTTTTTTTATACTACTAATCATGGGAATTAATGACTCGAATCCTGCAACTATCTGACTTTTTGCTTTAAATTAATCAGAAACTCTACTACAGACTCCTATGGCATCCATGTATCCATGTATAAACGTGAGTCAAAGGATGTAGGGAGTGACCTCCTTAGTCGTGACCGGACATTGTTTTCTGATTTGATCCCACTCAGGAGGTGAGAATAGAACAAATGGCATCAGTACCCGATCAGGACTTGATCAGGGTACATTGACCACTTCATTCCACCTGCATCCCGGGTTGGAGTTTCAAATCTCCACACAATCACCAGATATCTGTGTTTTTGATAATTTTTGGTTGATAAACCAACTGTCACAGTAAACGTTAGAGTCACTACTTGTCATCTTCAGCTGAATTATGTAAGAACAATATCCTGGAGGGAAAACACCAAAGGGCTTTCCTGTTTAAATCCTGTCTCTAAGGTCAGTTTGTCATTATATTTTAAATTTGGCCAAATATTTAATGCCAATTATAGGTAAGGATGTAGGAGCCACAGAAGCAACTGAACTTTGAGATTTCTCCCTTACCAACATTCTAAATTTGCCTAGGGGATCTTGGTCACTTACACATGCTCCTAACACATATATCCCCAAATCCTGTTGTATAGGATTTCTAATGGACAGGAACAGAGGATTACATTCATCATGTTTACAACTGTTTGGTGGGGTTCCCTTCAGGATAGTCATTCTATGGGACAAACCTTCGCTTTTACTGACTCTAGAGGTAGTTTCCACTAGATTATATTCCCAACACTTCAGACTAGTACTCCATTCTGGTAATCTCCAATATCCACAGTTGGTATGGTCATATTTAAATACAATTACCATAGACTGGGTCAGTCCCCGTCACACAGATGTACTTATCAGACCAAAACCAAGTGTCCTATCTGTCATCTGTCTTACAGTCCACTATACTGCAAAAGTCAACTTAGTTGTTCCTGACTCATCTTGATAATATATCACCGTTGGAATTTGATTTGACTGTGATTTTCCCTTTGTACAATATGGAACAAACAATAAGGCATGAAACAACATTATGGCTCTTATAGTCCTGACACTTGATTGCAATACGATCAGTTTCTCCTTGCAATTCGACAGCAGTGGCGGCGGTTATCAGGACTTGATGTAGGTCTTCAAACCGTAGCTCTAGGACTTTCCACCCGTCTCTTGTTTCACCACTATCCAATCTCCTGATTGTGAAGAATGAATCGCTTCTATACAGTCTGGATTCTAGGAAACAACTAAAACTTGGAAATACACATTAGACAATAACTTGTGCAACAGACAACATCATTTTGGAAAACTACTATGCTGCATCTGGAACTATTGGGGAAATAGACACCTAATTCAGGAGCATTCCCAAAGATTACTTCATAAGGACTTAGGCCTATCTTCCGGTTAGATGTATATCGGATGGAGAAAAACCCCAGGGATAGGTACTCTCACCTCAGTCAGTATCTTTTAGCTGTAGCCTTTGCTACAGGCAAAATCTCAGAATATCCTGGAAAGAGATCAATACAGACACAGACATATCCACACTGTTCCACCTTTGTTCTGAATGTAGTCAATCCGCAGTCTCTGAAACGGGTAAGATGACCTTGGCATATGCCTTCCTGAAACTCCCATAGTTCTCAAATCATTATTACAGCATTCACCTAGTGGCAGCATTGTTGAACCCAGGAGTCATCCACCACAGAACCCAATCACACCTTCTCTCTCTCGGTTTGCCCATGTTCTAAATCCATCCTCTTTAGGTAGAGTGCCCTCTGAAGGAAGAGTTTATTACCAACTCTCCAGAGTCCTATCATCACTTCTACCTTTATCCTTTGATGTTTCCTTTCAGCCTCTGTAGCCTGTATCTGAAAAAGGCAAACTTTTTGGAAGTCCACTGGCCTTAAGCCATCCTTTATCACACAGATTTCCACTTAGGGTAGACTTCAGGTAATAATGTAGCCTCTACCTCCTCAGGCAGTATCAGGGCATCAAACATCTTTCATACACTCAGCATTCATTATTGATGGGCTTAGCCATGGATCAAACAAAATCTCTGCTTCACTAGATTAGACTATAATAACGAGTGATACCAAAGGCGTACCTGGATGTTAGCAGTCATACCCTCAGCCATCTTACCAACCTCAGCGAGTGTCTTCAGCTCTGTCTCCTGCACTACCATTGCTGGACGGAGTGGTTCTTTCTTGACAACATCAGATTAAGTAGGAACAGCATATCCTGTCCGAAATGATCCATCTTCCAGGAACCTGAAATGATCTACCAGAAACTCAAAAATGTGGTTATTAATTGGAGACATTAAATTTGAATTTTTATATTTTTATTTGTATTTACTACTCCCAGACTCCCCCCTTCCAGATGCAGCAGAGTGATCGGATCTAATTTTGCACACCCTTAAGACGGTGATTAATTGGTGAGAGGAGTAGGAATTGCATTACTAGATGCTCCTACACATGTGATACTACCCTCAGTCATGAGAGATCATGGAACATGTTTGCTATGAGGCAATGTAATTAGATCCCAAGGATTATATAAATAATAGGGATCCAGTATTTGATTCTGGGTTGTTAATTTCCTATGGGTGTTTCATTTGAAGGGGCTGAACATTTGTCTTCCTCCCACAGGCGAGGAAGTGGGCAAGTACATACAAAGTCTTCCCCCCCCCCCTTGTGGGGAGGACTGATTGGCAGCCACGCCCACCTTAGGTCTTTGTTTGATTTAACTTTAACAATATGACAAAATAGGGACAAAATTAACTTCTCTCAAGCCTAGCCACCACTAGACCTTTCTAGATGATTCTCAAGATCATACACAAAGGCAGCACTTAGGATTTTCTCATGCATAGCTAAGGTAATCTCAAAAATCCAAATCCACCCAACTTTTCTGGAGTCTAGTGAAAACTTTCTCCACACTCTCTGTCCTGAGGACAATGTGACTGACTGATGATCTAAACACTTCATGACAGACTCACTGATCTTCACTATGCATTAAATCCCCAGCTCTACATTGGACTCAACTTTCTAAATCTCATAAATAATAGGAGAAAACTCTCCATATTTTAACTAACTTTCTATAAAGCAGCATAAGTAAGTCCTCTGAATTGGGAATTCTATTCATCATGGCAAAATTGATGTTACTACTGGGTGTAGTATATGTCATACATCATATAATGATGCAGATATCCTTACACTTTCACTCATACCTGAATAAGGACTTAGAATGAGTGCAATCTAGATTGAGTAGACTGGACTGGAATATTTCTAGTAGGCATCATAGGGGCATAATTACTGCAGGTAACTGATGGGACATACAATTGGGAAGGGTTATTTTCAGCCTAAGGAAAGAGTTTTTGGGGGGGTGGGGAATAGCTAGAGAGAGCAGAAGGCACAGTGGGTGGTGCTGATTAGCACATTCCAGCACCTGGTGTAGAGGAGGAGCTGACAGAAAAAGCAATAGGTAGTCTTTGATGGACCACAAGACCCAGGATTACTTAGTTACAACACATGTGGTGGGGGGAAGGGAATGCCGCATGGCCAACTCTCTTTGTTCCCTTACCACACCCAAATCCTCCATTTTACTATAGCAATATTGTCCATTCTTCTCAATTACTTTCAACTTTCCCTCTACACTTTTCCACAACTTTAATTTAATCTATCTCCTACTGCATTTGCAACATTTAGTGGGAACTTTTACACAAAACTGCATATTTACGGATAATACCGGAAATCGCTGCTACTTAGTATGACAGAATGCTTTCAACTTTTATTTCTAACTGAAACTTTTCCTTTCTTTTCTCGCATCAACTGAGTCACCGTTAATATCTCTTTACTCTGTCCTGTAACATTAGAATTTCCCATTATTGTAGTTGCACGAAGATCAAACAATTGCTACTTATCAAACCCGCAAACTTAAGCGTAGTTGCACAAAGATCAAACGGAATCCGATTACTATAAGTAATCGCCACCGAACCCACAAACTTAAGCGCAGTTGCACAAAGATCAAATGATATAATAGTATTGAGCCCACAATCTCTCAAAGTGAAGACCCCTCGTTAATTCACCGGGATACAAAATCTTAATAACTTCCAATTGCCTATGGCAATTGGTATTAACCCTTTTCCCAAGGTTCTCGTCAGAACCTTGACTGGGAACCAAATCTACGTCACAGGATATCCGGCTCAGCTGTCTAACAATTTCCGTTTAGTTCCAGCATGTTCTACCACACAAAGAAGGAATATTTCAATAGGTTCTTTCTAACAGACAGATCAGCTATAACTTGAACCCTTTTATCGCGATAACACCAATTCAACTCTTGAGAACCCACAAAAGCGGAAGTTACAGAGGAGATTTGTAAGAAATAAAGCTTTCTTACCTTGCCGGCATGTGATCTCGTCTGATGGTTCCGTTTAAGTCGCTCTCGTGGCGTTTGAATCAGAAGTTACGCAAGCTATCTGCCCCAAGCTCGGCGCCATTTTGTTGTCGCAATTCATGCGACTCTCCTTCTTCTTTGTGTGGTGCCAAATCAATTAGAAGAATAAGTATGTGTACAGCATACTGCTTTATAATGAGACCAGACACTAGGTGGTTTCATGAAAGCATCTTCTCATCCTCCTTTAGCCATGGTAGAAGAGGGGCGAGAGACTCTTTTATTCACAGTACATTCACTTAAATAGCAGACATGACATCACAAAAGGGGTGTTCCTTAAGAAGAGGCTATTGGCTCCTTAACCTGATAGGAGTAGTTTCAGAATCCCCTCTTCCCCCTCCCTCATTGACCTTCTCATACATATGGTTTGCAGCCATCTAGTGGACAGAAATGTGTACTACAGAATATTCTCATTATATATTCATAAAATAATAAATCCTTCTCTCACAGTAGCAGGCGGAGTGTTCTGCTTTTGCCCACTGCTCCCTCTTTTGCTACGCTGTTGGCTCGGTCTCACCACTGCCTCTTCCTCCGAACTGTGAAAGTCAGTGGCACGACCTTCATTCCATGTGGGGTCTAGGACCTCATCGTCCCCTGCATCGTCTTCCACCCAGTCTTGATCCCTGACCTCCTGTTCAGTCTGCACACTGCAGAAAGACGCAGCAGTTGGCACCTGTGTTTCGTCATCATCAGAGACGTGCTGAGGTGGTATTCCCCTGTCCTCATCATCAGGAAACATAAGTGGTTGTGCGTTAGTGCATTCTATCTCTTCCACAACTGGGGAAGGGCTAGGTGGATGCCCTTGGGAAACCCTGCCAGCAGAGTCTTCAAACAGCATAAGAGACTGCTGCATAACTTGAGGCTCAGACAGTTTCCCTGATATGCATGGGGGTGATGTGACAGACTGATGGGCTTGGTTTTCATGCGCCATCTGTGCGCTTTCTGCAGAAGACTGGGTGGGAGATAATGTGAACGTGCTGGATGCACTGTCGGCCACCCAATTGACTAATGCCTGTACCTGCTCAGGCCTTACCATCCTTAGAATGGCATTGGGCCCCACCAAATATCGCTGTAAATTCTGCTGGCTACTGGGACCCGAGGTAGTTGGTTCACTAGGACGTGTGGCTGTGGCAGAACGGCCACGTCCTCTCCCAGCACCAGAGGGTCCACTAACACCACCACGACCATGTCCGCGTCCGCGTCCCTTGCAAGATGTTTTCCTCATTGTTACCGTTCACCACAATAAGAAAAATATTATTTGGCCCAATGTATTGAATTCAAATTCAGGCCTTTTTTTAAAGACACCTAACACTATCTGGCTATCTATTTAGGTACCGTATTACACTAATACAGGCACAACAGTAATGACAGATTTAGCTGAATATAAATTTGAGGCCTATTATTTAGGCGCTGGGTGACAGGTATACGTTTACGACAGAATTAGACTTGGATATGCACAGTAGCGTGTGTGTGAAGTTATTGAGAATGACCCTATCAGCACCTTGAATCTAATATACCCTTTTAGGGATAGATTTAAAGTAGGCCTGATACAGCAGAAACCACTAATTTAGGAAATTGCTAGGTTGGGAATTGTATTTCAAACCAGAACAAAAACTGTGCTTTGACGGACACAATATAACTTCACCAGCTACAGCAATAGCCAGAGATTTAGCTGAATATAAATTTGAGGCCTATTATTTAGGCGCTGGGTGACAGGTATACGTTTACGGACAGAATTAGACTTGCATCTGCACAGTAGCGTGTGTGTGAAGTTATTGAGAATGACCCTATCAGCACCTTGAATCTAATATACCCTTTTAGGGATAGATTTAAATAACCACACTATTGATGGTTAAATGGACTTGGTGGCAGCTTGCCCCTGATGTAGGATATAGCCAAAAAATAACCACACTATTGATGGTTAAATGGACTTGGTGGCAGCTTGCCCCTGATGTAGGATATAGCAAAAAATAACCACACTATTGATGGTTAAATGGACTTGGAGGCAGCTTGTGCTGGCGCACCACAAGCCACAAAATGGCCGCCGATCACCCCAGAAAAAAGTGACTGAAAAACGCTCTGGGCAGCCTAAAAACAGTGAGCAATTGAATAGCAGCAGTTCAATGATCCACAGCTGTAGATCGATCACTGTCTTAAGTGTTTTGGAGGAGTTAATCACTGCCTAATCTTGCCCTAACGTCGCAGCTGCAACCTCTCCCTACACTTGTAACAGCAGAGTGACGTGCAGCGCTACGTGACCCACGCTTATATAGAGGCTGGGTCACATGCTGCACTGGCCAATCACAGCCATGCCAATAGTAGGCATGGCTGTGATGGCCTCTTGGGGCAAGTAGTATGACGCTTGTTGATTGGCTGCTTTGCAGCCTTTCAAAAAGCGCCAAGAAAGCGCCGAACACCGAACCCGAACCCAGACTTTTCCGAAAATGTTCGGGTCCGTGTCACGGACACCCCAAAATTCGGTACGAACCCGAACTATACAGTTCGGGTTCGCTCATCCCTATTATTGACAAAACAGGGAACATTTTCTGCGGTTGCATTGGTTTGTCTATTTATACATGAGAGTGCGTCGGGTTGCGCTTTTTCTGGAAAAACAAGCCTGTCTCTGGGTCTATTAAATATGTTGGCCCTAGCTCGATCTAGGGTCCAAGGAGGGTACCTGCGCTCCGCAAGTCTCATGGCCACTGTCTCCATCTCCATTTTTAATTTGTCATCTTTAGAACAATTTCTTTTGGCCCGAATAAATTCCCCTTTAGGGATATTACGGACCACATGTGGAGGATGGCAAGATGTGGCCATGAGAGTTGTGTTACCTGACGTGTCCTTGCGATAGGTGCTGGAGTGGACTTGGTGAATCGCAGAGTCACCCTCCAAAGAAAGATCAAGGAAGGCAATGGTGGTAATGTTGTGTAAAATAGTGAATTTTAGACAGCAATGGTTATTATTGAGAAAGGTCCCAAAAGATGGCACGGCCGCAGAATCGCCTGACCACACGAACAGCAGGTCATCGATATAGCGACCGTACCATCTCAGGGAGCCACTCCAAGCATTATCAGCTGAAAATAAAAAGTGACATTCCCACCATGCCATATAAATGTTTGCCATGGAGGGCGAAAATTTCGCCCCCATGGAAACTCCTGTCAATTGCAAGAAGTAACGTTGCGAGAACATAAAGACATTGGGCCAGATTTATCATTAGCTCAGGTCAGAATAATGGAGTGAAAAAGTCCCCAAAAAAGTCCCAAACGCTAAAACTGCGCACAATTTTGCGACTTTTTTCTGCTCTGCACTATGCTCTCCAGTTTTCTGAAAGTGGGCGTGTTTTCTTATGTAAATGAATCTCTAGACAGATTTACTATTGGGACTATTTAAAAAGTCGCAAAAAAGTCGCAATTTCACTCCAGTGAGGACCATGCTTATCTTATGAGACTTTTTAATAGAACATGTGACTTTTTCATAAAAACGTGCGACTTTTTCGTAAAGATGTGCGACTTTTGTAAAGCTGCTTACTGACGGATAAACTGCTACCGTCAAACCACATTTATTACAGTCTTAAAGGGCCGATCATAAATCTGACTTGGCTAAAACTGACTTTAGCCATATGTGAAAGTGGAGTGAGCTGTCAGAGTCATGATAAATCTGGCCCATAATGTTTTAACAGAAAAAGCACAACCCGACAAACAAAATCCTGGAAAGTAGGAGAAAAGTCAGAATAGACATTCAAAAACAAAGCTAAGGAAACCATAGCCAGGATGACCGTATATAAGGATGTAACATCCGCTGTGATCCAAGAGAAGTGCTGTTCCCATCTAAAATCCTAAAATGCTTGCAGCACTGCTCTAGTATCCTGCAGATAGCCAGGTATGGATTGAACCAGCGGCTGGAGGATACTGTCTACCCAGGCGGACAATCTCTCTGTGAAGGAGCCTATGCCAGCGACTATGGGCCTCATGGCTGGAGGGAAACCTCCCTTATGAATTTTTGGTAGGGAATGGAAAATTGGAACCACTGGATGTGGGATAAAAATATATAGTCCAGTTGTTTTTGGTTAATGAAATCATGTTCCAAGCCATGAGTCAATAGTCGCAGCATCTCCTGTTGATAAATGGGGGTGGGGTTGTGGTCGAGCTCAAGGTAGGTACTATTATCCTCTAACATAGCGAGGTTTTGCTTTTTGTAAATGTAACTATCTAGGACCACCACAGCCCCACCCTTGTCCGCCTGTTTAATTACAATATCCTTCAGAAGCATCAGCTCTTTAAGAGCCCTATTTTCTTTGAGACAAATTGTCACATTTCTGAGCAATAGCTTGTGAGGACACTTTATCATTTAAGGTGACCAAGTCCCTTTCTACAAGTTCCTGGAAACGATCTAACACAGGAGACCGTGACTGCACAGGATAGAAGTCACGGTTAGATGTAACAAAATTTTGTGCAAAATTATTATCTTCTTCTTCGTTCTGTAAGGGACGGCATTGTTGCATATAAGAAAGATTGGAAAGTTCCTCAAAGGAAAGAGCCGAAGTGCTGTGCATGCTGGTTGAATCATTTACAGACGGTGTGGCCCCCCTGGGATCCTCACATTTGGATGGATTTGATTGATGAAAGTGTTTTTTCAAAGTGAGATTACGAGCCAGTCTATTGATGTCAAGAATGGTGTGGTACAGATTGAAATGGTAAGTTGGAGAAAAGGAGAGACCTCTAGACAGAATATTGATTTGTGATTGACTTAGACATCGCGAAGATATGTTCACCACTTGGGATGTACTCACGGTCTCCTGGTGTGTGAAGGGTAGCGATTGGTTCCTGGCGTGCTTGCGCCCGGCCCTGCGTTTTTTGACTTCCTTCCTTGTGAAAAATCAGGGAAACCTCCCTTATGAATTTTTTTTACATTTCGCGGTCTCCCATCAGGGAGATACCGCAGGTTTTCAGGTTCAGGCCCTAGAAAGGGTTAATCCTCCTGCCAGAGGTGGTGATTATAAGCGTAAGCTCCTTAACAGGGAGTCCTATTGGATTTTTTGTATGGGTTCCCGAGTCCCAGCAGGGTTAAATCGCAAACATGATTTAATCCTGCATTACTGATCTTTGCTCAGATATACTTTTAAAACAGTTTGTGTGTTTTTTGACATATCCAACTTTTTATTTCTATATGTATCTTTGCTCCTATACTCACATGGCATTTGGATAGTAGGCGGAACACAATTTGTGTGTCCACTCCTGCTAATCCAAACCACCTGCGAGTGCTAGGAAGTTCAGCTATTTAAGTATGTAGCCATTCAGCAACCATTGTGTCATGAATAAGGATCAGTATTAGAGCATCCGAAACATGTAGACCTGCTTGCCGTGTTGGATTGTTTTTTATCCTGTGTTATTTTGGAATAAAGAACAACGTCTTTTTTGGAAAGCTGGACATCCCGTCTTATTTTCATACAGTTTGCAACTGGTGCCCCTTCCAAGCACCGTCCGTGCTTTCACTGCAAGACTGACCAGGTGAGCGCCGCCTATGGAACTTTTATAACTTTGTGCTTTCATCACTTGGAAATTTGGCGTGTCGCTCCCTGATCTTATGTTCTGAATATATATTCCTACACTACAGCTCATATATTTCCAACGGCTGCATCGTATTATATAGCTGAATATGAACCACTCATCTCTTCGTATTATAGATGACTGCAACGAACGTATTAAGAAAATGGATGCAATTTTTAACAGCAAAGACAAGGATTCCCAGGACACTTTAGAACTCAAAGTTCAGATGACCTCCCTGGAGAAATTATTAATAAAAGAAATGCAAACCTGGTGGGACTTAACTTCGCTCCAACGCTATATTGAGAAAAACATGATTCCTTGTGGACTCAGATTACGTAAAAAACCCACTACTTTATACTCTGATGGCTTTGTATCCCAGTGGCACGATATTTTATCTGATTGCTCCATCAAACTCATGGGCCTGATAGTGTCACATGAGGAAGAAGCCCTTTGTAATCTAAGGGAAAAAATCAAGGCCACGCAAGAGTTAATCATACCTTTCTCACAATTGGACATCTTCAAAGAAATGGACACTGGCTTACAAGATAACCTTAATAAAATGGAAGAGAGCCTCATGACAGTCAAGCAAGGAAAATTTGTCCGCGATCTTCAAGATTACAAAGGCAACACAGTGTAGAATTGGTCCGAAAATAGGGCCCACACGCCGCGCTCGATTATGCGCAAAAATTATGGCGGCAAAAAATCACGAGCTCCTAGAGTTGCCTTTAGCTCTACAGATCCGGAGTCATCTGATTCTGCCTCCGATCTCACGAATGCTTGGGTGGGCGAAATACAGCAGGCCACACACAGCGCTTCCTGTGAACCTGATTTTTCACAAGCAAGGAAGTAAAAAAACGCAGGGCCGGGCGCAAGCACGCCAGGAACCAATCGCTACCCTTCACGCACCAGGAGACCGTGAGTACATCCCAAGTGGTAAACATATCTTTGCGATGTATAAGTCAATCACAAATCAATATTCTGTCTAGAGGTCTCTCCTTTTCTCCAACTTACCATTTCAATCTGTACCACACCATTCTTGACATCAATAGACTGGCTCGTAATCTCACTTTGAAAAAACACTTTCATCAATCGGATCCATCCAAATGTGAGGATCCCAGGGGGGCCACATCATCTGTAAATGATTCAACCAGCATGCACAGCACTTCGGCTCTTTCCTTTGAGGAACTTTCCAATCTTTCTTATTTGCAATAATGCCGTCCCTTACAGAACGAAGAAGAAAATAATAATAATAATTTTGCACACAATTTTGTTACATCTAACCGTGACTTCAATCCTGTGCAGTCACGGTCTCCTGTGTTAGATCATTTCCAGGAACTTGTAGAAAGGGACTTGGTCACCTTAAATGATAAAGTGTCCTCAGTGTTCCACTCTTCAGAGGTTTGGATACTGTCTGATCTGTAGACAGCTCTCCATAATGCAGCAGGAAATCACCTTTTTGAAATATGAGATTTTTAAATTAACCACTAAACAAACTCAGGCTGAGAACATTGCAATGCCACTGCCACAGAGGCCCCCTAGAATTGGAAGATGGGTTACTGTAGGTTCTGGTAGACTGAGAGTTGTGGATAGAAGGCATGTCCCACAGTCTGTGGCTCTCCATAATTCATTTGCAGCACTTTCAGAGTGCAAGAGCAACATGGAGGATGGCTCAAGCACAGTGGGTGAGAAACAATCATCTCCCATGCCTAAAGTATGTAAGACTGCAGCCAAAGACAAAAAGGAGAAGGTAAGGATTGATAGTAAGCAGCTGTTGGTGGGCGATTCCATCATAAGAGGTGTGAAGTTTGAGGAGAATGGTGTTGTGAGATGTCTCCCTGGTGCTACCGCTAGCAGGGATAGACGACGGATCCTTAATATTGTTAGGCAAGCAAAGCAGGAAAGGGAAGTGGATGTTATTCTCCATCTTGGGACAAACTATCTGGCTTGCAATGAGGTTTCAAAGGTGAAAGAAGCTTTTCAGACACTTGGAAAGGATATACGGGACGTTGCATCAACTGTTTCATTCTCTGCAGTTTTGCCTGTGCATAACCTTCAGCATGACAGGAAGATGCGCATTAAGGAATTCAATGTATGGCTTGGTGAATGGTGTCTGAACCAAGGGTTTGGCTTTATGTCTCATGTTAGCTCTTGTTGGAATGGAAAAGAACTGTACAAGAAAGATGGTTTGCATCTTTCTCTCAAAGGAACGAATGTCCTCGGTGAACAGTTCCAGGTATTTGCTAAGAAGCATTTAAACTAGGAAAGGGGGGCAAAAGAGTGATAATCCAGCAGTCCAACTGCCCCCCGGAACAATGCCAGAAGAGGCCACTAGCACAAAGGTTAAGAAATGACAAGCTCAGAGTCTTGTCTACAAATGCTCGCAGTCTAGGGAATAAGATCAATGAACTTGAGGCTATAATGGCATCTGAGAATATAGATGTAGTGGCTGTAACTGAGACGTGGTTCAAGGGGAGTAATGACTGGGATATATCAATACCAGGGTTCTCTCTATACCGGAAAGACAGAGAAGGCAAGAAGGGGGGAGGGGTGGCCCTGTATGTGAAAGATAACATAAAATCTAATTTGATACAAGTTAGCGAGAACAATTTAGAGTCAGTTTGGGTTACCGTGCAGCTTGATAATCATAAGGTAACTCGTGTAGGTGTGATATATAGACCACCTAGCCAAGTCAAAGAATTAGATGATCTACTAGTTGAGGAAATAGCTAAAATGACATTGAAGGGGGAAGTTATCATTATGGGAGACTTCAATCTTCCAGATGTAAACTGGAAAACCAAAATAGCTAGTTCTGCCAGGAGTACAGATATTCTAAATTCCCTACTGGGATTATCTCTACAGCAAGTAGTGGAGGAGCCAACCCGGAAGGAGGCCATTTTAGATTTAGTATTCACAAATGGGAATTTGGTATCTGATTTTACTGTAGGGGAAAGCTTGGGATCTAGTGATCACCAGTCAGTGTGGTTTACTATAAGTACAGTGACTGAGTCACACCACACAAAAACAAAAGTTTAAGATTTTCGAAAAACAGACTTTTCTAAAATTAGATTAGTGGTATACAAGTCTCTATCAGACTGGAACAGTTTCATTGGAGTCCAGGAGAAATGGGACTACTTAAAAGTGGCACTATTGAAGGCAACAGAAAATTGCATTAGGCTTGTCAGTAAAAGCAAAAAAAGGAAGAGACCACTGTGGTACTCAGCAGAAGTGGCTAAAATCATTAAAAACAAAAAGATAGCATTTAGGAATTATAAAAAAAAAAGAGGATGACAGACAAATTTATAAGATTAGGCAGAGAGAGGCCAAACAAGTTATAAGAGCGTCCAAAGCACAGGCAGAAGAGAAATTAGCTCAGTCAGGGAAAAAAGGCGAGAAGGCATTCTTCAGATACATAAATGAAAAAAGGAAACTAAAACAAGGAATTACCAAATTAAAAACAAAAGAAGGAAGGTATATGGAAGAAGATAAAGAATTAGCTGACTGCCTCAATGAATATTTCTGTTCAGTTTTTACAAAGGAAAATGAAGGAGAAGGACCTCAGTTAGGAAAGAAGACTAATGAATCTTTTGATGCATGTGTCTTTACAGAGGAAGAGGTTCTAAGTCAGCTGTCTAAAATTAATACAAATAAGTCACAGGGGCCTGATGGGATACACCCAAAGCTATTAAAAGAGCTCAGCGGTGAACTAGCAAAACCATTAACAGATTTATTTAACCAATCACTGGCAACAGGAGTCATCCCAGAAGATTGGAAATTAGCAAATGTTGTGCCCATTCACAAGAAAGGTAGTAGGGAGGAATCGGGCAACTATAGGCCAGTAAGCCTGACATCAATAGTGGGGAAATTAATGGAAACCATACTTAAGGAGAGGATTGTGGAACATCTAAAATCCCATGGATTGAAAGATGAAAAGCAGCATGGGTTTACTTCAGGGAGATCATGTCAAACTAATCTTATTGATTTTTTTGATTGGGTGACTAAAATAATAGATGGAGGAGGTGCAGTAGACATCGCTTATCTAGACTTTAGTAAGGCTTTTGATACTGTCCCACATAGAAAGCTTATCAATAAAGTGCAGTCTTTGGGCTTGGACTCCCATATTGTTGAATGGATTAGGCAGTGGCTGAGGGACAGGCAACAGAGGGTTGTAGTCAATGGAGTATATTCAGACCAAGGTCTTGTTACCAGTGGGGTACCTCAGGGATCTGTTCTGGGACCCATATTGTTTAATATCTTTATCAGCGAAATTGCAGAAGGCCTCGATGGTAAGGTGTGTCTTTTTGCTGATGACACAAAGATTTGTAACAGGGTGGATGTTCCTAGAGGGATACACCAAATGGAAAAGGATTTAGGAAAACTAGAGGAATGGTCAAAAATCTGGCAACTAAAATTTAATGTTGATAAGTGCAAGATAATGCACCTGGGGTGTAAAAACCCAAGAGCAGAATATACAATCAGTGATACAGTCCTAACCTCAGTATCTGAGGAAAGGGATTTAGGGGTCATTATTTCAGAAGACTTAAAGGTAGGCAGACAATGTCATAGAGCAGCAGGAAATGCTAGCAGAATGCTTGGGTGTATAGGGAGAGGAATTACCAGTAGAAAAAGGGAGGTGCTCATGCCGCTCTACAGAGCACTAGTGAGACCTCATTTGGAGTATTGTGCTCAGTACTGGAGACCATATCTCCAGAAGGATATTGATACTTTGGAGAGAGTTCAGAGAAGAGCTACTAAACTGGTACATGGATTGCAGGATAAAACTTACCAGGAAAGATTAAAGGACCTTAACATGTATAGCTTGGAAGAAAGACGAGACAGAGGGGATATGATAGAAACTTTTAAATACACTGCTCAAAAAAATAAAGGGAACACAAAAATAACACATCCTAGATCTGAGTTAATTAAATATTCTTTTGAAATACTTTGTTATTTACATAGTTGAATGTGCTGACAACAAAATCACACAAAAATAAAAAAATGGAAATCAAATTTTTCAACCCATGGAGGTCTGGATTTGGAGTCACACTCAAAATTAAAGTGGAAAAACACACTACAGGCTGATCCAACTTTGATGTAATGTCCTTAAAACAAGTCAAAATAAGGCTCAGTAGTGTGTGTGGCCTCCACGTGCCTGTATGACCTCCCTACAATGCATGTGCATGCTCCTGATGAGGTGGTGGACGGTCTCCTGAGGGATCTCTTCCCAGACCTGGACTAAAGCATCTGCCAACTCCTGGACAGTCTGTGGTGCAACGTGACGTTGGTGGATAGAGCGAGACATGATGTCCCAGATGTGCTCAATTGGATTCAGGTCTGGGGAACGGGCGGGCCAGTCCATAGCATCAATGCCTTCGTCTTGCAGGAACTGCTGACACACTCCAGCTACATGAGGTCTAGCATTGTCTTGCATTAGGAGGAACCCAGGGCCAACCGCACCAGCATATGGTCTCACAAGGGGTCTGAGGATCTCATCTCGGTACCTAATCGCAGTCAGGCTACCTCTGGCGAGCACATGGAGGGCTGTGCGGCCCTCCAAAGAAATGCCACCCCACACCATTACTGACCCAATGCCAAACTGGTCATGCTGGAGGATGTTGCAGGCAGCAGAACATTCTCCACGGCGTCTCCAGACTCTGTGACGTCTGTCACATGTGCTCAGTGTGATCCTGCTTTCATGTGTGAAGAGCACAGGGCGCCAGTGGCGAATTTGCCAATCTTGGTGTTCATTGGCAAATGCCAAACGTCTTGCACGGTGTTGGGCTGTAAGCACAACCCCCACCTGTGGACGTCGGGCCCTCATATCACCCTCATGGAGTCTGTTTCTGACCGTTTGAGCAGACACATGCACATTTGTGGCCTGCTGAAGGTCATTTTGAAGGGCTCTGGCAGTGCTCCTCCTGTTCCTCCTTGCACAAAGGCGGAGGTAGCGGTCCTGCTGCAGGGTTGTTGCCCTCCTACGGCCTCCTCCACGTCTCCTGATGTACTGGCCTGTCTCCTGGTAGCGCCTCCATGCTCTGGACACTACGCTGACAGACACAGCAAACCTTCTTGCCACAGCTCGCTATGATGTGCCATCCTGGATAAGCTGCACTACCTGAGCCACTTGTGTGGGTTGTAGACTCCGTCTCATGCTACCACTAGAGTGAAAGCACCGCCAGCATTCAAAAGTGACCAAAACATCAGCCAGGAAGCATAGGAACTGAGAAGTGGTCTGTGGTTACCACCTGCAGAACCACTCCTTTATTGGGGGTGTCTTGCTAATTGCCTATAATTTCCACCTGTTGTCTATCCCATTTGCACAACAGCATGTGAAATTGATTGTCACTTAGTGTTACTTCCTAAGTGGACAGTTTGATTTCACAGAAGTGTGATTGACTTGGAGTTACATTGTGTTGTTTAAGTGTTCCCTTTATTTTTTTGAGCAGTGTACATAAAGGGAATCAACAAGGTAAAAGAGGAAAGAATATTTAAAAGAAGAAAAACTGCTAGAAGAGGACATAGTTTTAAATTAGAGGGGCAAAGGTTTAAAAGTAATATCAGGAAGTATTACTTTACTGAGAGAGTAGTGGATGCATGCAATAGCCTTCCTGCAGAAGTGGTAGCTGCAAATACAGTGGAGGAGTTTAACCCCTTCACGTCTGCAATCTGTATATATACGTGATAGCTGCACATGCCCCGTGCAGCTACCACGTATATAAACGTTCTGGCAGCTCTTTAATCCAAGCGCTGCAAAGCGCTTGGATTTAAGCTTCTGCCCCTGCCCTGCTGCTGTCACGGACAGCATACAGTCTAGTAATGCCGGCAAGGGGCCAATCAGAGTGGCCCCTTGCCGGCAATCGATCCGATTGGTTAGTCTGTGCAGACTAACCAATCGGATCGCGGCAGTGTTAAAGTGCCGGTTTCAGGCTCTGATCTGCGCTCTGCAGATCAAAGCCTGAAAGCAGATAGTGTAACTCATGCCCCCCGATCTGTGCCCCTCCAAGCCCTTAATGCCGATCTGTGCCCCCCATCTGTGCTCTGCTGATCTGTGCCCCTCTCCTGCTCGGATGGCATGCGGTCCGCTCCCTCCCCGCCCCCTGCATTAATTTTCAAGCCGCCCCTCCTGCCCCAGCCTCCCTCGATATCCTCGATATTGTGGGCAGCCTCCCGACCCCCCCCCTTTCCAGCGCTGCCCCCCCCCCCCCGATCCCCCTGCTGTGTGCGATGGCGGCGGCTCAATTACTGAGCCGCCGCCATCAGCAGAGAGTGTCAGCTCTATGCTGACACTCTCCTGTAACCCCTATAGATGCCGCGGTTGCGGCATCCATGGGGTTAACAGAGGGAGGGAGCTCCCTCTCTCCACCATCGGGGCTGCAGCGCTGTGATTGCAGCACCCGATGGTTGCCATGGCAAAGGCGTCCAGTGCTGCCACCTACAGGCAATCTGGAAGTACTATACTTTGGAATGCAAGAGCATTGCAAAGTATAGTACAACTATCAGCCACACTGGATCTTCAAGATCCAAGAGGGAACTAATAAAAAAAATAGTGAAAATAATAAAAGTAAAAATAAATAAATAAATAAAAATGTAAATTAGAAAAAAGAAATTGCCTTTTCCTATAAAAAAAATGAAAAAATAAAATAAAATACACATATTAGGTGTCGCCGCGTCCGTAACGACCATCTCTATAAATATATCACATGATAGACCCCGTCAGATAAACACCATAAAAATAAAATTAAAAAAACAGTGCCAAAAAAGATATTTTTGTCACCTTACATCACAAAAAGTGCAACAGCAAGCGATCAAAAAGGCTTATGACCCCCAAAATAGTACCAATCAAACCATCACCTCGTCCCGCAAAAAATGATAACCTATTTAAGACAATCGCCCAAAAAATAAAAAAAGCTATGGCTCTCAGACTATAGAGACACTAAAACATCATTTTTTGGGTTTCAAAAATGCTATTATTGTGTAAAACTTAAATAAATAAGAAAAAATATACATATTAGGTATTGCCACGTCCGTAACGATCTTCTCTATAAAACTATCACATGACCTAACTTTTCAGATGAACACTGTAAAAATAAATAAATGAAAACTGTTCCAAAACAGCCAATTTTTGGGTCACCTTGCCCCATAAAGTGTAATAATGAATGATCAAAAAATCCTATGTACCCAAAAATGGTACCAATAAAAACCTCAACACTTTCTGCAAAAAACGAGCCCCTGCACAAGACGATCGGCACAAAAATAAAAAACATATGGCGTTCAGAAAACCAATCCAGCAAAATCTGCCTTCCAAAAACCGTATGGCATTCCTTTCCTTCTGCGCCCTGCCGTGTGCCCGTACAGCAGTTTACGACCACATGTGGGGTGTTTCTGTAAACCGTGGAATCAGGGTAATAAATTATGAGTTTTGTTTGGCTGTTAACTCTCAATGTGTTAAAGAAAAAAAAATTATAAAAATGGAAAATCTGCCAAAAATGTGAAATTTTGAAATTTCATCTCCATTTTCCTTTAATTCTTGTGGAACGCCTAAAGGGTTAACAAAGTTTTTAAAATCAGTTTTGAGTAATTTGAGGGGTGTAGTTTCTACAATGGGGTCATTTATGGGGGTTTCCACTATGTAAGCCCCATAAAGTGACTTCAGACCTGAACTGGTCCTTAAAAGGTGGGTTTTGGAAATTTTCTTAAAAATTGTAAGAATTGCTTCTAAACTTCTAAGCCTTCTAACGTCCTAAAATAATAAAATGACATTTCCAAAATGATGCCAACATAAAGTAGACATATGGGGAATGTTAAGTAATAAATATTTTATTAGGTATGACTTTCTGTTTTAGAAGCAGAGAAATTGAAATTTGGAAAATTGTGAATTTTTCCAAATTTTTGGTAAATTTGGGATTTTTTCATAAATAAAGGTGAAATATATTGACTCAAATATATGACTGTCATGAAGTACAATGTGTTACGAGAAAACAATCTCAGAATGGCATGGATAAGTAAAAGTGTTCCAAAGCTATTACCACATAAAGTGACGCATGTCAGATTTGAAAATTTTGACCTGGACATTGGGGCATCAATGACCCTTGGTCATGAAAGGGTTAAGCATGCATGGGATAGGCATAAGGCCATCCTTCATATAAGATAGGGCCAGGGGCTATCCATAGTATTTAGTATATTGGGCAGACTAGATGGGCCAAATGGTTCTTATCTGCCGACACATTCTATGTTTCTATGTTTCTATGTTTCTCACAGGCTATTGCTCAGAAATGTGACAATTTGTCTCAAAGAAAATAGGGCTCTTAAAGAGCTGATGCTTCTGAAGGATATTGTAATTAAACAGGCGGACAAGGGTGGGGCTGTGGTGGTCCTAGATAGTTACATTTACAAAAAGCAAAACCTCGCTATGTTAGAGGATAATAGTACCTACCTTGAGCTCAACCACAACCCCACCCCCATTTATCAACAGGAGATGCTGCGACTATTGACTCATGGCTTGGAACATGATTTCATTAACCAAAAACAACTGGACTATATATTTTTATCCCACATCCAGTGGTTCCAATTTTCCATTCCCTACCAAAAATTCATAAGGGAGGTTTCCCTCCAGCCATGAGGCCCATAGTCGCTGGCATAGGCTCCTTCACAGAGAGATTGTCCGCCTGGGTAGACAGTATCCTCCAGCCGCTGGTTCAATCCATACCTGGCTATCTGCAGGATACTAGAGCAGTGCTGCAAGCATTTTAGGATTTTAGATGGGAACAGCACTTCTCTTGGATCACAGCGGATGTTACATCCTTATATATGGTCATCCCTCACAATTTGGCTATGGTTTCCTTAGCTTGGTTTTTGAATGTCTATTCTGACTTTTCTCCTACTTTCCAGGATTTTGTTTGTCGGGTTGTGCTTTTTCTGTTAAAACATAATGTCTTTATGTTCTCGCAACGTTACTTCTTGCAATTGACAGGAGTTTCCATGGGGGCGAAATTTTCGCCCTCCATGGCAAACATTTATATGGCATGGTGGGAATGTCACTTTTTATTTTCAGCTGATAATCCTTGGAGTGGCTCCCTGAGATGGTACGGTCGCTATATCGATGACCTGCTGTTCGTGTGGTCAGGCGATTCTGTGGCCGTGCCATCTTTTGGGACCTTTCTCAATGATAACCATTGCTGTCTAAAATTCACTATTTTACACGACATTACCACCATTGCCTTCCTTGATCTTTCTTTGGAGGGTGACTCTGCGACTCACCAAGTCCACTCCAGCACCTATCGCAAGGACACGTCAGGTAACACAACTCTCATGGCCACATCTTGCCATCCTCCACAGGTGGTCCGTAATATCCCTAAAGGGGAATTTATTCGGGCCAAAAGAAATTGTTCTAAAGATGACAAATTAAAAATGGAGATGGAGACAGTGGCCATGAGACTTGCGGAGCGCAGGTACCCTCCTTGGACCCTAGATCGAGCTAGGGCCAACATATTTAATAGACCCAGAGACAGGCTTGTTTTTCCGGAAAAAGCGCAACCCGACGCACTCTCATGTATAAATAGACAAACCAATGCAACCGCAAAAAATGTTCCCTGTTTTGTCACCAACTATAGTTTAGAATTTTCACAAATTTGCGCCATAGTCACTAAACATCTATCTGTTCTAAATTGTGACGAACAGTGGTCTGACATCAGCTCAGCAGGTGTCAGATGCATTGCACGTCGCGCACCGACTATTGCGCAAAAAATTAGCCCAAGTCTTTTCACTGATAGTGACACCAGTAAAAAAGAAAAAAGTGCTTGGCTGAGACACGGCACATTTAAATGCGGCCACCGCATTTGTACGTGCTGCAATTACATTAAAACAGGTTCAGTAGTTGTTTCAACAGCAACTCACAACTCCTTTAATAACAAACAATATGTAAATTGCAACACGAACCATGTGGTGTTGTCACGAGTTGGAGGTCCCAGGAGAGACCACCGCGTCGTCAAGCAATAAACAAACAGAAATCAGGTACAGACACATAAGAGTTTATTGCACAAACAAAAACCAGGGAAGGCAGCACAGACAAAACAAGAGCTCTATGTACCATCAGCACAGTGGGAGAAAACCCCCACTGCGCCACTGTCTAGTAATACTCCAGAGGGGCGTGACTAAGCAACTCCTGGTATTCACTAGGGCCCCAGAAGGTAGGGTTAGGCTTTGCCGCAGGAAGTTGCCAGGGTCCACTCTGGAGCTTGAACTAGACAGTGACAGCAGGAACGAATGGACAACAGGTACCAGAAGGTACCGACGGCACATAGGCAAACATAACAGACAGGCAAATACAAAACAGGGCAACTAATAACACAAGCAGGAGTTCTCGCAAGGGAGCAGGAGTGGCAATGAGCAGAGAAGGACTTGCTCCACCAGTAGTAAACTGCATGGCCTTGCGCATGCCACTCTGCTGCAAAGGCTTGCTGAACACAGACATATGAATACACACAAAGTAACTAAAACATAACTGGCAGAACAGATAACAGAAAGACAGGAAAGAGGACATCAAAGAGGACGCGAATGAACAAGTAGGGAAACCCACAGAGCACAGACAGACACGGATCCCATGGGTCAGCAGCATGGGAGAGTGAGTACAAACAGGAGCAGGACAAGACAACACACACCAGGAGAGCTGACACAGAACTGAGGAAACCCCAGCCTTATATACAGGTTCCATAGGTGCAGCAGAGAGACCACACCCATGGAGCAGACAGAGGATTAACTCCTAATAGGCACACAGGGGAGTTAACCCCTAAAGAACCGCAAATGACACACAGAAACGGAACTTCAGCGAGGAGCGCCGAACGAGCATGGACGGAAGGTCACAGCCCGAGATAGTGGCTGTGACAGGTGTATTGCATTACTTGCTCTATATGTAGTTTGCAATATATTGGATGCACAACCAATAGTTTAAAAGTCAGAATCTGTAAACACCTTTCAGACATTCCACATACCAGAGAGAGAAGTGTTTCAGCGGCCAGTCTACATTTCGCGGTCTCCCATCAGGGAGATACTGCAGGTTTTCAGGTTCAGGCCCTAGAAAGGGTTAATCCTCCTGCCAGAGGTGGTGACTATAAGTGTAAGCTCCTTAACAGGGAGTCCTACTGGATTTTTTGTATGGGTTCCCGAGTCCCAGCAGGGTTAAATCGCAAACATGATTTAATCCTGCATTACTGATCTTTGCTCAGATATACTTTTAAAACAGTTTGTGTGTTTTTTGACATATCCAACTTTTTATTTCTATATGTATCTTTGCTCCTATACTCACATGGCATTTGGATAGTAGGCGGAACCCAATTTGTGTGTCCACTCCTGCTAATCCAAACCACCTGCGAGTGCTAGGAAGTTCAGCTATTTAAGTATGTAGCCATTCAGCAACCATTGTGTCATGAATAAGGATCAGTATTAGAGCATCCGAAACATGTAGACCTGCTTGCCTTGTTGGATTGTTTTTTATCCTGTGTTATTTTGGAATAAAGAACAACGTCTTTTTTGGAAAGCTGGACATCCCGTCTTATTTTCATACAATCTTTGAATTGAGGAAAATTTGGAGAAGCAAGTGTTTGCAATTTGGATCCAATTAGAGACAATACAAAGGATGGAGGCTAGGCGGGCAACACCCGACCACTGAGGAAGGGATAGCGTAACATCCCGAAACGCATCTGGTAGAAAGGTGGACGTACCCGCGACAAAGTCCTCCAAAAAGAACTGTATGGCCATACAGAAAGAATTCTGAAGAAACAACGCAGAAAATAAGGAACAAACATAATACCTCCGGTCCCAGCATTTGAATATACAGCTATTAAGGTAACATTGCAGTAGAAGAGCGCGTGTGCTCCCGCGAGACCTTTGCTGCTCCCGCAAGACCTGTGCTGTCCTGGCCTGAGGAGTGCGACGGGAGACACCGGCAAAAAAAATCGCCCCTCGCCAAGTGATCGGAAGATATCCGAACTACACACTGGGAAGGAGGTAAGAAAAAGACCTTTAAAGATTGTTTCTCTACACCAGCGAAATTGGAGTTTAAGGAGTTCAAGGAAAGACTCTACAGACAGAGTATATATGCGTATTGTGAAACAATTTATGGAAAACATTCAAGTGCGTCTTTTCTGTGACTCTATAACAGGGGCAACACATGCGCCCAAATGTGATATTATTTTAGCGACTTTACCAGTGTTGATCCCAATATACAGGAACATCGGCTTATATATACGGTCACAGATGGAAATTGTCTGAAGTGGTTCACCAACAGCAAGTGCTATTTTTTTTGTATGCAATAAGGTTACAGATAGAATACATGTTGCCTAATACAACCATCTGTACTGTTTTAATTTTATTTTTATTTCATAGTTTGTATTTTAACAATTTATGTGTACCATTTTATATTTTATCATTTGAATACATTTTCTGTATATCTCAATTGGATGCCGAGTGTATGAGTGCTCGCCCATTTTCCAAATATACACATTTATCTACCATTTAGAGGGTTGGGTGTTCCCTTTTTTGGGTTTGTAGCACCACGCCAGAGCTAATCAGGAGTGAGACACCTCAGTCTATTCAATCAAGATAAAGAACTAGCTGACTGCCTCAATGAATACTTTTGTTCAGTTTTTACAAAGGAAAATGAAGGAAAAGGACCCCAGTTAGGAAGGAAGACTAATGAATCTTTTGATGCATGTGTCTTTACAGAGGAAGAGGTTCTAAGTAGTGATGAGCGAGAGGTTCCATATTCGATTTCGCGATATTCGATTGAATATTCCTTTTATATTCGTTGAAATCGAATATTCGGCATTATTCTATTTATCGCAAATAATATGCGATTTAATTATTTGCGTATTGCGATTTTATTTTAACTGCATAACGCATAAAGGCAACTTTCCTATTGATTGGCTATGGCACTATGTGTATTATACGAATGTTCGCTATATTGCTATAACTTAGTATTTTAGAATATTTGTAATATTCTAAAAAACGAAGTTATCGTGATTTTGTGATATTCGTTAAATTCTTTTCTATGTCGCTATTATGTGCGAGCGAAAGGAACGTATTGTATTCTAAATGATTCCAATTACTGATTTATAATTTTCCTTTTCATGTAAGATAGTTTGTCATGCGACAAATCGGCAATTAAATATGTGAGTGAATCGCGTTGCATAAGGGCTGTATGCTATTGGGTTCGCTTGGTCGAATAGACGAAGATAGAGAATATAGCGCTATATTCGCTATATTCGACATTCAACAATTCTACCAAGCCAACAGTTACTTACGGTTGGCTTGGTAGAATTGTCGAATATAGTGCTATATTCTCTATCTTCGTCTATTCGACCAAGCCAACCCAATAGCATACAGCCCTTATGCGACTCGATTCACTCGCATATTTAATTGCTGATTTATCGCATGACATAAACTATCATACATGAAAAGGAAAATTATAAATCAGTAATGAGTCATTACTGATTTATAATTTTCATCTTCATGTATGATAGTTTGTTATGCGATAAATCGGCAATTAAATATGCAAGTGAATCGCGTAACATAAACTATCTTACATAAAGAGGAAAATTATAAATCAGGAACGATTCTCATTACTAATGAAACAAAACAATAGCTGACCTTAGGGAGACCAGCTACAAAAAACACTGTGGAGCCTCATTTAAGAGTCTCAACACAGCAATCTAAAGTGCAAAGCTCCCTGGGAAACAGTAATATGCAAAATAACCATGGAGCCCCAGTTATGGGTCTTCAACACAGTGAAAGCCAGATATCCCTCAAAGGAAGGAAAACCAAGCAAATGGGTGTCCCCATTACAGAGATCACCAAATCCACCATATTAAGTGGCCCCTATGTCAAGATCCCGCTCTTTTACAAGCTTTAAGGATTTGACGGGGAAGACCTAAGCCAGTTATCCATCCATAGACAGCTGTTTCGGGGTGTTGCCCCTTATCAGTGTGGAGAATCGTTACTGATTTATAATTTTCCTCTTTATGTAAGATAGTTCATGTTATGCTATAAATCGTCAATTAAATATACACGTGAATCGCGTCGCATAAAGGCTTTAAGCTACTATATGCTATTGGGTTGGCTTGGTCGAATAGAAGAAGATTGAGAATATAGCGCTATATTCGACAATTCTACCAAGCCAACCCATTAGCGATAGTAGTAATTTTTACTATCACAAAATTTGTGATAGTAAATTACTAGCACTAATTTAGTGATAAAGTAAATTACTAATATGACTAACGGGTTCAGATGGAAAAAAAACTAATATTAGTTATAACGAATATATCTTGTTATATTTGAAATATTAGCGAATTTACAAAGTTGTAATATTCGTACAAATATTTCGCTATTCGAATATTCGGGCTCATCCCTAGTTCTAAGTCAGCTGTCTAAAATTAATACAAATAAGTCACAGGGGCCTATTAAAAGAGCTCAGTGGTGAACTAGAAAAACCATTAACAGATTTATTTAACCAATCACTGGTAACAGGAGTCGTCCCAGAAGATTGGAAATTAGCAAATGTTGTGCCCATTCACAAGAAAGGTAGTAGGGAGGAATCGGGCAACTATAGGCCAGTAAGCCTGACATCAATAGTGGGGAAATTAATGGAAACCATACTTAAGGAGAGGATTGTGGAACATCTAAAATCCCATGGATTGAAAGATGAAAAACAGCATGGGTTTACTTCAGGGAGATCATGCCAAACTAATCTTATTGATTTATTTGATTGGGTGACTAAAATAATAGATGGTGGAGGTGCAGTAGACATCGCTTATCTAGACTTTAGTAAGGCTTTTGATACTGTCCCACATAGAAGGCTTATCATTAAATTGTCTATCACAGAAGCCAACTACCTAAAATATAACTTTTAATCAAAATCGGCTAAAATAAACACATAATCCCTCACTTGGGGACTGATAGACAAACAGAAGACATATACAGACAAAAATAGAGCCAAAACAAGGACCAGGTAAGGGAGGGCCAATATGGTGATATGGCAGGACCGGACACACATGGGTCACTAAATGTATCCCTGTGATGTCCCTGTGTTGTTCTTAGCCTGGAGATGAACCCTGATGGTGGGAACACTCCGTCCCCGTACCTAACCTGATTGTCCTTGAAAAGCCCTAATCTCAAAAAAGACCCATATAGATGTCCGGGTCCTGAGATAACTACTATACAAACAAATAAAGTGTCCTATCAGACAATCCAGAAAGAAAGACCCGAGACCCGGTTTCAGAGCGCCATTTAGTAGCTTTTTGTAGCTATTTGTATTAGTTGTGACTCTGTCTCTAATATCCAGACATCTTTCTGGATTGTCTGATAGGACACTTTATTTGTTTGTATAGTAGTTATCTCAGGACCCGCACATCTATATGGGTCTTTTTTGAGATTAGGGCTTTTCAAGGACAATCAGGTTAGGTACCCTCCCTTACTTGGTCCTTGTTTTGGCTCTATTTTTGTCTGTATATGTCTTCTGTTTGTCTATCAGTCCCCAAGTGAGGGATTATGTGTTTATTTTAGCCGATTTTGATTAAAAGTTATATTTTAGGTAGTTGGCTTCTGTGATAGACTTCCTACTTACAACTACCAATTCAGTATTTAGTTAGGTTTATACTTTATCAATAAATTGCAGTCTTTGGGCTTGGACTCCCATATTGTTGAATGGATTAGGCAGTGGCTGAGGGACAGACAACAGAGGGTTGTAGTCAATGGAGTATATTCAGACCATGGTCTTGTTACCAGTGGTGTACCTCAGTGATCTGTTCTGGGACCCATATTGTTTAATATCTTTATCAGCGAAATTGCAGAAGGCCTCGATGGTAAGGTGTGTCTTTTTGCTGATGACACAAAGATTTGTAACAGGATTGATGTTCCTAGAGGGATACACCAAATGGAAAAGGATTTAGGAAAACTAGAGGAATGGTCAAAAATCTGGCAACTAAAATTTAATGTTGATAAGTGCAAGATAATGCACCTGGGGTGTAAAAACCCAAGAGCAGAATATACAATCAGTGATACAGTCCTAACCTCAGTATCTGAGGAAAGGGATTTAGGGGTCATTATTTCAGAAGAATTAAAGGTAGGCAGACAATGTCATAGAGCAGCAGGAAATGCTAGCAGAATGCTTGGGTGTATAGGGAGAGGAATTACCAGTAGAAAAAGGGAGGTGCTCATGCCGCTCTACAGAGCACTAGTGAGACCTCATTTGGAGTATTGTGCGCAGTACTGGAGACCATATCTCCAGAAGGATATTGATACTTTGGAGAGAGTTCAGAGAAGAACTACTAAACTAGTACATGGATTGCAAGATAAAACTTACCAGGAAAGGACTTTAACATGTATAGCTTGGAAGAAAGACAAGACAGAGGGGATATGATAGAAACTTTTAAATACATAAAGGGAATCAACAAGGTAAAAGAGGAGAGAATATTTAAAAGAAGAAAAACTGCTACAAGAGGACATAGTTTTAAATTAGAGGGGCAAAGGTTTAAAAGTAATATCAGGAAGTATTACTTTACTGAGAGAGTAGTGGATGCATGGAATAGCCTTCCTGCAGAAGTGGTAGCTGCAAATACAGTGAAGGAGTTTAAGCATGCATGGGATAGGCATAAGGCCATCCTTCATATAAGATAGGGCCAAGGGCTATTCATAGTGTGCAGTATATTTGGCAGACTAGATGGGCCAAATGGTTCTTATCTGCCGACACATTCTATGTTTCTATGGTCATGCCCTTTGGGTTAAACAATGCTCAAGCGGTTTTTCAACACTTTATCAATGACATCTTTCATCATCTGGTGGGGAGATTTATTGCTGTATATCTGAATGACATACAAATTTATTCTCCAGACATGGAGACTCATAAGTATCATGTGAGACAGGTGTTACAGATCCTAAGAGAGAATACATTTATGCGAAGATGGAAAAATGTGTTTTTGCTGTTCAGGAAGTGCAATTCCTGGGTTACCTGCTCTCACCCTCAGGTTTTTGTAAGGATCCCGAGAAAGTCAGTGCGGTGTTGGACTGGGATCGACCCGAAAATCTGAAAGCGCTTATGCGGGTTTTGGGATTCACAAACTACTACCGTAAATTCATCTTGAACTATTCAGCTGTGGTTAAACCTTTAACAGACATGACTAAGAAGGGAATTGATTTTTCTGTTTGGTCTGAGGTGGCATTACAAGCCTTTTCTGCTGTGAAGGAATGTTTTGCTTCAGCCCCTTTTCTGGTGCAACCGGACGTGTCTCAGCCATTCATTGTAGAGGTTGACTCATCCGAGGTAAGGGTGGGAGCAGTTTTGTCGCAAGGTCCTTCACCTAGTAAATGGCGCCCATGTGCTTTTTAGTCTAAAAAACTTTCGACTGTTGAAAGAAATTATGACGTGGGCAATAGGGAATTCCTGCCCATTAAGTTGGCTTTTGAAGAATGGCGCCATTGGTTGGAAGGAGCAATTCATCCTATTACGGTAATTACTAATCACAAAAATCTGGCTTACATTGAGTCAGCTAAATGACTGAATCCAAAGCAGGCCAGATGGTCACTGTTTTTTACCAGATTTAACTTCATTGTCACCTACCGCCCTGGGGTTAAGAACGTCAAGGCGGATGCTTTGTCACGCAGCTTTCCTGGGGAGGGGGGGTGATTCTAAAGATCCTAGTCTTATTTTGTCTGAAGGGGTAGTCATATCTGCCCAATATCCTGATGTTGAGGCTAAGGTGTTGGAGGCCCAAGAGGATGCTCCGGACTCTTGTCCTCCAGGGAAATTGTTTGTTCCTTCAGACTTATGTCATAAGGTATTTGAGGAACATCACTGTACTGTATTGGCTGGACACCCTGGGAGTAGATATACTGTCGATCTTATCTCGCGCAGATTTTGTTGGCCGGGGCTGCGTAAGTGTGTTGAGGACTATCTATCAGCCTGTTGTACCTGTGCTCGTGCTAAGGTGACTCATACTCGGCCTTCTGGATCTCTTCTTCCGTTACCCAGACCTTGGATGCATTTGTCCATGGACTTTATCATGGATTTACCGAATTTTTCGGGAAAAAACGTGATCCTGGTGGTAGTTGATTGGTTTAGCAAAATGGCGCATTTTATAGCATTGCCTGCTCTACCTAATGCCAAGCCTCTTGCACAGGTGTTTGTCAATAACATTGTGAAACTACATGGCATTCCCTCTGATGTGGTGTCTTATCGAGGGACTCAGTTTGTTTCCAGATTCTGGAAAGCGTTCTGTACTCGACTAGGGGTAAAATTGTCCTTTTCTTCGGCTTTTCATCCTCAGTCGAACGAACAGACGGAGCGCACCAATCAGAATCTGGAGACTTACTTGAGATGTTTTGTTTCGGAGAACTAGGAGGAGTGGTCTTCATTCTTGTCGTTAGCTGAGTTTGCCATTTATAACCGTAGACAGGAGTCCACTGATAAGTCGCCGTTTTTTGGAGCATATGGATTCCATCCACAGTTTGCCACATTTTCTGGTTCTCAAACTTCCGGTATTCCTGAGGAGGAACTATTTTCCTCTTCTTTGTCTTCAATTTGGCGGAAAATTCTAAATAACCTGAAAAAGATGGGCAATAGGTATAAGCGTGTGGCTGACAGGAGACGTATGAATGGTCCGGACCTGAGAGTGGGTGATTCTGTGCGGCTGTCCACAAGAAACATTAAGCTTAAGGTACCTTCTTGGAAGTTTGGCCAAGATTTATTGTTCCATATAAGATCACTGCCATTATTGACCCTGTAGCCTTCCGTCTTGAACTTCTTCAGGCTTTTTGAAAATTCATATCGTATTTCATAAGTTGTTGTTGAAGAAATGTGTTGAACCTGTTGAGCCGTCCTCCTTGCCTCCTGCTTCTGTCATGGTGGACGGTAATTTTGAATTTCAAATCAGCAGGATTGTGGACTCCCGAGTTCTCTATAGATCCCTCCAGTATCTCGTCCACTGGAAGGGTTACGGACCAGAGGAAAGGATGTGGGTTCCAGCGGCCGATGTTAATGCAAATCGTCTGGTGAAGGCCTTTCACATAGCCCATCCTGATAAGGTCAGTCCTGGGTGCCCAAAGGTCATACGTAGAATGGGGGAGTACTGTCACGGTCCCTCAGGTGACTGATGTCAGGAAATCAAGGAGATTGGCTGAGCGTGGAGGAATCTAACAGCCTCCTTGATTTCTCTTGATTCAGTGTTGATAGGGTTAATGACCACTTATTTTTCTCAGCTGTTGCTCAGTGGTCATCACTTATACCCTTTATAGTCTCACCCCACCCTTCTGACTATGATAGCTTCATTTGGGTTTGGCTGAGCTGGTGTGAGATCCTCTCTGGTGTTCCTGTTCTTCCATCTGTACAGAAGTTAAGTGTCACATTTGTATTTGTTATATTCCCTGTTGTTGTATCTGGGCCTGAGACAGAGACTTCCATTCGTCCATCTGGGGAGGAATGGGTTGTCTCTGGTCCTATACTTATTCCAGGGCCTTATAGGGAAATCAGGGCCTAGGTATACTGCTTATGAATATTCCTACCTTCAAGGTCTATTCATATTGATAGGTAGTCAGGGCCCGGATTACGGTTGTCTAGGAGGTGACCTGTTTCTTCCCTAGTTTCCAGGCCCAGTTACTGTTCCCCTTCCCTCCTGTGTTCAGTGTGGAGTTTCCTCCTCACACTGATCGTGACAGTAATCATGTCTTTATTAATCACTATGGGCATTTAAGTATATACTTGACATCATTTGTTTGCTTGACAAAGGCCCCATTGAGTTGGGCTGAAACGTTGCTACATGGGTAATAAACGTGCCTCATCATTTGTCTTTTGGAGATATACATATATACAGTGGGGGAAATAATTATTTGACCCCTCACTGATTTTGTAAGTTTGTCCAATGACAAAGAAATGAAAAGTCTCAGAACAGTATCATTTCAATGGTAGGTTTATTGTAACAGTGGCAGATAGCACATCAAAAGGAAAATCGAAAAAATAACTTTAAATAAAAGATAGAAACTGATTTGCATTTCATTGAGTGAAATAAGTATTTGAACCCTCTAACAAAAAAAGACTTAATACTTGGTGGAAAAACCCTTGTTTGCAAGCACAGAGGTCAAACGTTTCTTGTAATTGATGACCAAGTTTGCGCACATTTTAGGAGGAATGTTGGTCCACTCCTCTTTGCAGATCATCTCTAAATCCCTAAGGTTTCGAGGCTGTCTCTGTGCAACTCAGAGCTTGAGCTCCCTCCATAGGTTTTCGATTGGATTAAGGTCCGGAGACTGACTAGGCCACTCCATGACCTTAATGTGCTTCTTCTTGAGCCACTCCTTTGTTGCCTTTGCTGTATGTTTTGGGTCATTGTCGTGCTGGAACACCCATCCACGACCCATTTTCAGTTTCCTGGCAGAGGGAAGGAGGTTGTCGCTCAGGATTTCACGATACATGGCTCCGTCCATTTTCCCGTTTATGCGAATAAGTTGTCCTGTGCCCTTAGCAGAAAAACACCCCCAAAGCAAAATGTTTCCACCCCCATGCTTGACGGTGGGGACGGTGTTTTGGGGGTCATAGGCAGCATTTTTCTTCCTCCAAACACAGCGAGTTGAGTTAATGCCAAAGAGCTCTATTTTGGTCTCATCAGACCACAGCACCTTCTCCCAGTCACTCTCTGAATCATTCAGGTGTTCATTGGCAAACTTCAGACGGGCCTGCACATGTGCCTTCCTGAGCAGGGGGACCTTGCGAGCCCTGCAGGATTTTAATCCATTGCGGTGTAATGTGTTTCCAATGGTTTTCTTGGTGACTGTGGTCCCTGCTAATTTGAGGTCATTAACTAACTCCTCCCGTGTAGTTCTAGGATGCTTTTTCACCTTTCTCAGAACCATTGACACCCCACGAGGTGAGATCTTGCGTGGAGCCCCAGAGCGAGGTCGATTGATGGTCATTTTGTGCTCCTTCCATTTTCGAACAATCGCACCAACAGTTGTCACCTTCTCTCCCAGCTTCTTGCTAATGGTTTTGTAGCCCATTCCAGCCTTGTGCAGGTCTACAATTTTGTCTCTGACATCCTTGGACAGCTCTTTGGTCTTTCCCATGTTGGAGAGTTTGGAGTCTGCTTGATTGATTGATTCTGTGGACAGGTGTCTTTTATACAGGTGACTAGTTAAGACAGGTGTCCTTAATGAGGGTGACTAATTGAGTAGAAGTGTCTAACCACTCTGTGGGAGCCAGAACTCTTAATGGTTGGTAGGGGTTCAAATACTTATTTCACTCAATGAAATGCAAATCAGTTGCTATCTTTTATTTAAAGTTTTTTTTTCGATTTTCCTTTTGATGTGCTATCTGCCACTGTTACAATAAACCTACCATTGAAATGATACTGTTCTGAGACTTTTCATTTCTTTGTCATTGGACAAAATTGCAAAATCAGTGAGGGGTCAAATAATTATTTCCCCCACTGTATGTATATCACACACAATAAATATATATATATATATATATATTATACCGTATTTTTCGCCCTATAAGACGCACCGGCCCATAAGACGCACCTAGGTTTTTGAGGAGGAAAATAAGAAAAAAAATATTTTTAACCAACAGGTGTGCTTTTGGTGGGTTTTGAACTAATGGTGGTCTGTGCATGACACTACTATGGGGGATCTGTGGAAGGCACTGTTATGGGGGGGGTGATCTGTGGATGGCACTGTTATGGGGGGGTGATCTGTGGATGGCACTGTTATGGGGGTTGATCTGTGGATGGAACTGTTATGGAGGGGATCTGTGGATGGCACTGTTATGGGGGGTGGATCTGTGGATGGCACTGCCATATATGTGTCACCTACAGATCCCCCACCCCATAACAGTGCCATCCACATATCCCCCACCCCATAATAGTGGCATCTACAGATGCCCTAATATACCGGAGCTAAACCTGTGGGAGAGGGGAGGGAGGAGGGGCCGGTGGCATGCAAATGCGGCGGGGCCGGTGCGGTCACTGTACTCCGGCCCCACCGCTCACTCATTGCTTTATTGCCTAAACCTTTTATAATAATAACTTTAATTGAAGTTCCAATCCCCAGCCCCATCTGTACTATTTACTAAATGTCTTGTAGCAGGCAGAGCAGGGCGGGCGGCCGTAACTCACTGATGTCACGTGCCAGCGCCGCCTACTTTATGAATGAAGTAGGGTCACACTCACAGATATCTTCGCAGACACGATTATAATGTCCAAACTCTTGCTTTATTTCAGACACTTTAGCAAAGCACAGGTTAAGAAGTCGCAGCTTCAACTTATCACGTGTGACATCCACACGAAATAACAAACCCTTGCCCGGCTTTCCTCAGCCAGCCATTCAGTCCAGCAACCTCCAGGCTGTGACACTTCAATACCTTTTGGGGGATTGTGGCCCAGTAGTCCTCCAAACTCTGGCCTCGTGATCCTTGTTTCACAGGCGTCACCCCGTCCCCCAAAGTTCAGGCTATCGCCTAGCCTCGTGGCCCCTCAGCCCACCCGGCTGAGACCACTCACACAGAGCCTCACCAGGACTCTGCTTCACAAGACACTCCAGAGTGAGACACACCCAAGATCCAGTAGCAGGATTAAATAGGATCCCTGGACATGAGCATGCCTCAAGTCCCGGACTGGAACCTGGGGAAACAACACCTCAATGTTGACATTGCCACATATCCCCCCCCCCTCTGTTCAAACCTGTGGGGGTGAACACATGTACCAACTGGATGCTCGTGACAGGGCATCCGCATTATACTGCCATCTTCCGGCTCAACATTCCCCCTGGAAGAGGTGGCCAGCGTCACATGCTTCCCTTTATTTTGCCAGACCCAGGCCATCAGAGCTTGGTTTGTCATAAACACTGCCTTCCTACCTAGACTACAGTGTCTAAGGGCCTCCTCAGTCTCCTCTTCGCTGGAGAACTTAGCTTTCTGGCTTGCTTCTTTTCTAGATTTCTTCTTAGGCCCACAACCTTTAACTTCCGCAACCTTTCAGCCGCATTTTCCACGGGGAGCTTCCGCCTCCTCCTTTTGTTGGAGATCCGGCTGGTCAGTTTTAAACCACCCTTCAGCCGCTCTGTCACCTGGTGTTCCCACTCACTTTGTTTCTTTATTCTATCACCAGATAGCACTTCTCTTTTTTCTTTAGTCCCCACTAGAGATGTCCCGAACTATTCGCCAGCGAACATCGCTTGTTCGCGTTCGCCGCGGCTGGCGAACATATGCGATGTTCGGTCCGCCCCTATACGTCATTATTGAGCAAACTTTGACCCTGTACCTCACAGTCAGCAGACACATTCCAGCCAATCAGCAGCATACCCTCCCTCCCAGACCCTCCCACCTCCTATCAAAAAGCAAGGACAGCATCCATCTTAGATTCATTCGGAAGCTGCAGTGTTAGTGAGAGCAGGAACAGTGCTGCTGCTGCTGATTTAATAGGGAAATCGTTAGCTAGGCCAGTGTTCTGTGTCCACTCCAGTCCTCAAAGTCTCATCTGATCTGCTGTAAGGACAGCGTCCTGACAGCACCCCAAAAAGCCCTTTTTAGGGCTAGTACATCAGTCTGCTTTTTTTTTTTTCTCTGTAATCTAATTGCAGTTGCCTGCCAGCGTGTGTCAGGCCGACAGCGTGTACTGTGCCTACTACTGCCAGTGCCCAGTGCCACCACTCATATCTGGTGTCACAGTAGCTTGCACGCATAGCACAACTAATTGAAAAGAAAATGACAGGCAGAGGCAGGCCACCCCGCAGGGGCCGTCGCCGTGGTGCTTTGGCTCTAGAATAATGCCCAGTGTTCAGAGGCCACGTACCCGAACTCGAAAAGCTCTGAGGACATAGTTGACTGGCTAACACAGGACACCCAATCTTCTACAGCTTCCGCTCAGAACCTTGACGCACCATCCTCCTCCAGCTCAGCTTCGGGCACCTCTCAAGTTACCACTCGCCCGCCTGCCGCCATCACCAACACTAGCACCACAGCTGCTTCACTTGATCTGTCAGAGGAGTTATTTACACATCAGTTGGAAGAAATGAGTGATGCGCAACCATTATTGCCAAAGGATGAAGATAACAGGGATATGTCTCAGTCAGGCAGCATTACACACATGGACGTACGGTGTGATGATGATGTTGTACCCGCTGCTGCTTCCTTGGCTGAGTTGTCAGATACAAGTGAAGCAGTTGATGATGACGATGTGTCCGTGGATGTCACGTGGGTGCCTGCTCGAAGAGAAGAAGAACAGGGGGAAAGTTCAGATGGGGAGAATGAGAGGAGGCGGAGACGAGTTGGAAGCAGGGGGAGGTCGCAAGGAGCTAGTGGCACAGTCAGACAGCATGTATCGGCACCCGGGGTCAGCCAGACAGCACGCCAATCAACGCATGCTGTTGCCACCACCAGAATGCAGTCATTGCAAAGCTCAGCAGTGTGGCATTTTTTTTGTGTGTCTGCCTCTGATAACAGCGATGCCATTTGCAACCTGTGCCAAAAGAAAGTCATGGGAAGTCCAACACCCACCTAGGTACAACTGCTTTGCGAAGGTACATGATCTCACATCACAAACGCCTATGGGATCAACACATGATGAGTACAAGCAGCACACAAACTCAAAGCCACCATCCTCCTCCTGGTCCAGCATCTTCAGCCACGTCAACCACTGCTGTCCTCCTTGCCCCCTCTCAACCATCCGCCACTCCGCCTCTCACCTTCAGCAGTTCCTGCTCATCTGCCCACAGTCAGGTGTCTGTCAAGGAAATGTTTGAGCGTAAGAAGCCAATGTCACAAAGTCACCCCCTTGCCCGGCGTCTGACAGCTGGCTTGTCGGAACTCTTAGCCCGCCAGCTTTTACCATACAAGCTGGTGGAGTCTGAGGCCTTCAAAAAATTTGTAGCTATTAGGACACCGCAGTGGAAGGTACCCGGACAAATTTTTTATTCACAAAAGGCAATCCCCAACCTGTACTCTATTGTGGAAAAGGAAGTCATGGCATGTCTTGCACACAGTGTTGGGGCAAGGGTCCATCTGACCACTGATACCTGGTCTGCAAAGCACGGTCAGGGCAGGTATATCACGTACACTGTGCATTGGGTAAACCTGCTGACGGCTGCCAAGCATGGAATGCGTGGCTCTGCAGAGGAGTTGGTGACACCGCCACAACTTGCAGGCAGACCTGCTGCCACCTCCTCTACTCCTCCTACTCCATCCTCTTCGATAACCTCCTCGGCTGAGTCCTCTTCTGCTGCTGCATCTTGCTCCACATCAACTGCACCCCCCCCCCCCCCAGCTCCCCAGGGGCTATTCCACATCCCGGATACGACAGTGTCACGCCGTCTTGGGGTTGACTTGCTTTGTGCATAAGTACCCAGGCTTCCAGGACGTCCTCAAGCAGACCAGGAAGGTGTGGCCATTTCAGGCATTCCTACACGGCCATGGCACACTTTTCCGATATTCAGCGGCGAAACATGCCAGTGAGGCGCTTGATTTGCGACAGCCCGACACGTTGGAATTCAACACTCCTAATGTTTCGACCGCCTGCTCCAACAAGAAAAAGCCATCAGCGAGTATTTGTATGACTGGGGTGCTAGGACAGCCTCTGCAGAGCTGGGTATTTTTTTGCCACGTTACTGGACGCTCATGTGCAATGCCTGTAGGCTCATGCTTCCTTTTGAGGAGGTGGCAAACCTAGTCAGTCGCACCGAAGGCACCATCATCCCATTTGTTTTCTTCCTGGAGCGTGCCCTGCGAAGAGTGCTGGATCAGGCCATAGATGAGCGTGAAGAGGAAGAGGAAGAGTTGTGGTCACCATCACCACCAGAAACAGCCTTATCAGCATTGCTTGCTGGACCTGCGGCAACGCTAGAAGAGGAGTCTGAAAAAGAGGAGTCAGAGGAGGAATGTGGCTTTGAGGAGGAGGAAGACCAACCACAGCAGGCATCCCAGGGTGCTCGTTGTCACCTATCTGGTACCCGTGGTGTTGTACGTCTCTGGGGGGAAGAACAGACCTTCAATGAGATCAGTGAGGACGAGGAACGGGACATGAGTAGCTCGGCATCCAACCTTGTGCAAATGGGGTCTTTCATGCTGGCATGCCTGTTGAGGGACCCTCGTATAAAAAGGCTGAAGGAGAACGACCTGTACTGGGTGGCCACGCTACTAGACCCCCGGTATAAGCAGAAAGTGCCTGAAATGTTACCGACTTACCGGAAGTCGGAAAGGATGCAGCAGTTCCAAAACAAGTTAAAAAGTATGCTTTACACAGCGTATAAGGGTGATGTCACAGCACAACGGAAATCTAACAGGGGAAGAGGTGAAAGTAATCCTCCTCATACCACGACCACGCCGGCAAGGACAGGACGCTTTACAGACGTGTTGTTGATGGAGGACAGAGCTTTTTAAGTCCTAGGCATCGACACAGCCCTTCGGGGTCCACCCTCAGAGAACGACTCGACCGACAGGTAGGAGACTACCTCGCCTTAACTGCAGATATCGACACTCTGAGGAGCGATGAACCCCTTGACTACTGGGTGTGCCGGCTTGACCTGTGGCCTGAGCTATCCCAATTTGCAATAAAACTTCTGGCCTGCCCCGCTTCAAGTGTCCTGTCAGAAAGGACCTTCAGCGCAGCAGGAGGTATTGTCACTGAGAAAAGAAGTCGCCTAGGTCAAAAAAGTCTAGATTACCTCACCTTTATTAAGATGAATAAGGCATGGATCCCGAAGGGACTGACAGTGGGGGATGCATTTGACTAAAAAAGGCCTGATGAGATTCCTTGGGCTATAAAATGGTCCACATGCTGCTGTATTTAATCTCTGCATGCCGGATGACTTGCGTGACTTCTCTGCCACCAACTAGGGTTCAAGCCGCAATGTTTTAGTGCACTTTCTGCCTGGAAAACATCAATTTTCCCGGCTGCTGCTACAGCAGCGGCTGCAACAATACCTGATTTTTCAGGCATGTGTACATGCATAATTTTTCTGGCCTCTGGTGCTGCACTGTGGCTGCAAAAACAAAACCAAAAAAAAAAGGCACATACATGTGTCAATCCCCTTCGTGATCGTTACCTTGTTGTGGTGAAGGGGCTTGCGTATCACAATGAAACGACCACCTCTATGAGTGTGTTGGCAATGTTGGCACACCCCAGATGAGAAGGTCGTTGCTTCATTGTGAACAGACCAAAAGCGATCGGCTGGATAATTTTGCATAGAAAAAAACATTAATTTTTTTTGTGATCATCTAAGGTGATCATTAAAGCCTACTAGGCCAACAATGGGCCCACACTGCAGAATCATTGTTTTCTGGGTCACTTAACTGTCACTGAACTACCTCAGTCAGCACGACCATAGACTTTAAAAAAAAAACATTGCCTGCAATCTCCCAAACGTGCGCACGAGCACAGTCATCACTACACCAAGATTGACGCATAGAGGAATAAAATTTATGTCATGAGTGTGTCAACTATTGACAACTCTTTGCGGATGTCTAAAATCTATTCCAAACACGTCCCCTGATAGGGGACGTAACAGGGTTTAAACTGATAGGAATAGTACTACTTAAACACACCACTCATATTGGGATTGCACAGTACATTACACGGCGCACGCGCAGTGCCCCAAATTGGAAGTAAGAGGACCGACCAAGCATCTTTTTCCATCTCCCGGTTCCTAAAATCTATTCCATACACGTCCCCTGATAGGGGACAAAACAGAGATTAAACTGTTAAGAACAGATTTTTTTTTTATTAAAAAAAAGAAGACCGCCCCTGCGGAGCTGGGTATTTTTTGGCCGCATTACTGAACGCTCATGCACAATGGCTCATGCGTCCTTTTGCGGAGGTGACAAACCTGGTCAGTCAAAACCCAAGGCAACATCATCGACCTCATCCCATATGCGTTTTTTTCTGGAACGTGCCCTGCGAAGAGTGCTGGATCAGGCAGTAGATGAGCATGAAGAGGAAGAGTTGTGGTCACCATCACCACTAGAAGCAGCCTTGTCGTCATCGATTGCTGGACCAGCGAGAGAGGAGTCTGAAGAAGAGGAGTCAGAGGAGGAAGGTGGCTTTGAGGAGGTGGAAGACCAACCACAGCAGGCGTCCCAGGGGGCTTGTTGTCACCTTTCGGGGACCCTTGGTGTTGTACGTGGCTGGGTGGAGGAAGAGACCTTCAATGACGTCAGTGAGGACAAGGAACGGGACATGGCTAGCTTGGTATCCAACCTTGTGCAAATGGGGAGTTTGCGGTTGTGCAAATGGACTGTTTGCGGTGCGTTAAAGGGAGTCTGTCACCAAAATATGATGTTATACACCACTTACATGGTTCTCTAGAACACCTATCCATGATTCTAATGGTACCTTTTGCAATTTTCTTCTGAGTTTCACCCGCAGGAAAAACGCTGTTTAATCCATATGCAAATGAGGGCTCGCAAGTGCCCGGGGCGGCGTTCTGTGTGTAGGAGCCCAGGCTGCTCTGCCTTCTTTTTACATTACTCCTCCCCAGCCTCTTCCTTGGCCTGCCCTGCAAGTCCCTTGCGTCATCCACAGGACCGGCCGATATCCCGCGCGTGCGCAGTGCACCGCCAGTGCGAGCATGCGCACTGTGATGCCAATTGTGGGCACGGCATCGCTACATGTAGTGCGCATGCGCCGGCCTCCAGTCCTCCTGTTTGCTTCTGGTCCGCCCCCTAGTCACTGGTTTCATGCCTGTGCTGGCGCATGCGCACTACATGTAGCGATGCCGTGCCCACAATTGGCATATGAGCTTCCATCTCTGCTCTGAGTTGCTTTTTCAGCCTCTCTAATTCATTTTGCTCCTCAAGCACTTCTTCAAGGGCTCTAGCCAAGGAGAGGGCCTTGGACTCTTTCTCCCGAGCATCAGCCTCCGCTCGGTCACGTTCTTCGGCATACCGAGCCGATATGTATTTCTCTATGTAGCCAGGAGCTGGCCAAACTTCTGTTCCTTCTTAGTTTTTCGCACTAACCTGTTGGAAGCGCCCCACTCTTGGGCCTCCTGTTCCAGCGGCTCTTTACTCTGTTCTGCGGCCGCATCAGCCGAAGGAGTACCACCCTTCTCCTTTAGACACTTTGTGGGATTTCCACCCAGGGACTCTTTAAGCCCATTGTCGATGGAGGCTTTCCTCTTCTCCGGGACACCAGGCAGTAGACCCTTCAGTTCACTCATCTTTTCCGGGGTCTCTTTTGACCCTTCTTCAATGTCTTTATGATGACAACTAGTCCCTTCTCTATCGTATCTAGGGACCGTGTGGAGAGAGAAATCATCTTCATGATTGCAGCTGTACTGACAGGTCAGGTCATCTACCGCTGCCTGAATATGGGTCTCAGACACTAGGCTGGCGTCTCCCCACTCAACTCTAGTCATGTCAGGTACAACTATCGTCTGGTTGCTACCCGTAACTACGTAAATTTTGCAAGAACTCGACATGGCAGCCTCTCTCTCTGAGTTGCTATCGGCCACGGCACATGCGTCACTTATATTACTTGTGTCATCATTATCAGTTCTGACCTCTAGGGGCACCAATGCGCTAGTACCCACATTGGACACTTCCCCAGCAACCAAAAAAACCCAGTGGGTACTGCACATCCACCTCTGGTACGTGTGGTACACCCTCTGGGCCAAATGGCCATTTGGCTCCAGGAGAAGTATATGGTGGGCTCAGCATGCATGTTGGTACTTGCATCCCTGGATCCGATGAAAGCTGTAATGGCACCGGACGGGGTTAAAAGCAGAGTGTGCTTGGCTTGCATGCTGACCTGCATTCCCTGGACTTTGTGTGGCTGTCATGGCCCATAAACAGGTAGGAACTAGTGTTAGGGACCACTCAAATGAGGCGACCTTGACGTGGTGAGTGGCTTATTACGCTTTGGCCAAAATGTACACCAATGTCTCATCCAGCATGGAGGCAGGGCAGAGTGCTGGATGTAGAGTGCGATCACATTTGCATTTTCCGTTTGTATATGTATTTCGCCATAGTGATGTGCACCTACATACGGGTTGTGCTGACTCAATTTCCCACATTTTTTCTTTGTAGTATATATTGGAGGCGTGGCGATCTCCTTTGAGTCATGCACACCTGACCAGTCAATCTGTCCTGGAGGCTGGTTTTAAAGTCAGTATAAAACTGAGTCTGCTTATATAGAACCTACCAGTAGCCATTTGGCTCCAGGAGAAGTATATGGTGGTGTCAGAGGCTGTATGTGAGCAACAATAGTATACACCGTAAAAGAGCTACTGACCGGACCCAAACTAGGGAGGATAAAGGGTGACCCCTGTCCGACCCTCAAAGCTCTCCCTATTCTGCTAAAGCACATGCCCGGATCCAAATGGCGGAACGAGGCATGCCCACGTGCCTAAGACTGATGACCACTGTAACCCCTACAATAGTGGAAGGGGCACGGCCACCGGTGCCCTACTCAGAATATGGAGGGAACCGTGGCCACCTCAGATCCAGTCAGAAAATAATCAGGTACACAACAATGTCTGTACACTTAGCTGAAGGTGTTGCAGCCGCAGAGAAGACGGATCCAAGGACAGCTGGCAATATCCGGAGTGCTTGCTGCAGCAGAACACAGGTCCAGTGAACTGATAGCTACAAGTGAAGATACTAAAGCAAGAGCTACAACTGAAATGAGAACTATAATCCACGCCCTACAATAGGAGGAGGGGTGATATAAAGAGAGGGAAATCAAACGCATGAGGAACAGCTGGGAGGAAGGAAACCAAAAGTAAACAGAGCAGTGAGAACTCCTCCCAGCTCTAGTAGTGAAATCATCACAGGGGTGGAGAAACAGAGCTGTGAGAACGTCCCAAAGCTCTGGTAGTGTCACGGAACCATGAACCAGACGTACAACAAGAGATAAGTGAAAATAAGAAGGCTTTATTGAAAATAAAGCTGTAAAGCAAAAGTCCAAACGGATGGTGAAACCGAGCAGAGTCTTTGCGAAGCCAGAGGTCAGGAACCAGAAGGGTAGTCAGACGAAGCCAGGATCAGGAACCAGCAGGGTAGTCAGACGAAGCCAGGATCAGGAACCAGCAGGGTAGTCAGACGAAGCCAGGATCAGGAACCAGAAGCAGCAGCAGTCTTAGAAGCATGTGAACACAAGAGGACCAAGCAAGGAACTGAAGCCACAGACCTCCTATATATATGAGCTAGGCATCCAGCTCCTCCCAGTGGGAAGGAGGAGCCGCAGGGTGGAAGGCTACAAGAAACCCAGAAACCAAGATGGCCGCCAGCACATGTCAAACGAAGGAGAACAGCAGGAAGGTAAGACCATGACAGTACCTCCCCCTCAAGGGCCCCTCCTCCGCGGAGCACAAAACGGTTTCTGAGGGAAGCGTGCGTGGAAGGCTCGGAGCAAGGCAGGAGCATGGACATCTGCGGAGGGAACCCAGGAACGCTCCTCTGGACCATAACCACGCCAATGGACCAAAAACTGCAACCGACCGCGGACCAGGCGTGAGTCCAGGATATTGCTCACCTCATATTCCTCACGATTGCCCACTTGGACCGGACGAGGCCGAGGAACCGAGGAAGTGAAACGATTACACACCAGTGGCTTCAACAGGGAGACATGAAACACGTTGGAGATCCGCATGCCAGGAGGAAGCGCAAGGGCATAGGCTACCGGGTTTACCCTGCGAAGCACTCGGAAGGGACCAACAAAGCGAGGCGCCAGCTTGGGAGTGGGCACTCGAAGGTTGAGGTTGCGGGTGGACAACCATACACGGTCTCCGACCTGGTAGGAAGGAGCAGGCGCTCGTCTGCGATCAGCCTGGAGTCTCTGGCGCTGCGCAGAGACCTCAAGGGACTTCTGGATCAGTACCCAAGAAGCACGTAGGACGGAAAGGTGATCCTCCACAGCCGGAATATCCTGGGGAGAGAATACCTCCGGTAACACGGCAGGTTGGAACCCATAATTGGCCATGAAGGGAGACGTCCCAGAGGAAGAGTTCACCGCCGTGTTCCTGGCAAACTCAGCCCAAGGCAGGAGGTCAACCCAATTGTCTTGGTGATCGGAGACATAGCAACGAAGGAATTGCTCCAAGGCCTGATTGGATCGTTCTGCGGCCCCATTGGACTGAGGGTGGTAGGCCGAGGAGAAGGAGAGATGAATCCCCAACTGGGAGCAAAAGGCGCGCCAGAACCTGGACACAAACTGACTCCCCCGATCCGACACAATCTCCTTGGGCAAACCGTGCAACCGGAAGACCTCCCTGGCAAAAATCGTGGCCAACTCTTGTGCAGAGGGTAACTTCTTGAGAGGAACACAGTGGCACATCTTGGAAAACCGATCCACAATCATGAGAATGACCGTATGGCCTCGGGATGCAGGGAGGTCCACAATGAAATCCATCCCCAGGTGTGACCATGGGCGCTCCCCGGTGGCTATGGGTTGCAGAAGGCCCAACGGAAGGTGCCGAGGGGACTTACTCTGGGCACAAACGGAGCATGCCGCTACATATGCGGCGATGTCGGAACGTAGGGAAGGCCACCAGAACAGACGTGAAACAGCCCAGGACAGCTGATTCTTTCCAGGATGCCCCGCGGTCTTGGAGTTATGGTAGGTTCGCAACAACCGAGTGTGCAACTCCTCAGGCACAAAACATCTGCCGTTGGGTCTCCCAGAGGGAGCACCAGATTGAGCCGCCAAAATCTGCTCACCCAGGGGAGAGGTCAGGCTGGTGCGAATGGCGGCCAGGATCTGATTCGGAGGTATGACCGAAGTCGGAATCGACTCCTCCCTGGACAGCTCGGAGTACTGCCGTGATAAGGCATCCGCCCTGATGTTCTTGGAACCGGGTAGGTAGGAGACCACGTAATTAAAACGTGACAAGAACAGAGCCCATCTGGCCTGACGTGGTGTCAATCTCTTGGCCTCAGAAAGGTAGGTCAGATTCTTGTGGTCCGTCAGGATGAGAACCGGAACCACCGAACCCTCGAGCAAGTGCCTCCACTCTTTAAGGGCCTGCACGATGGCCAATAACTCCCTGTCACCAATCTGATAGTTGCACTCCGCGGAAGACAGTTTCCGGGAGTAAAACCCACAGGGAAGCAGAGGACCCTCTGGTGTTCTACGCTGAGACAGAAGGGCGCCTACTCCCGTCTCAGACGCGTCCACCTCGAGGACAAAGGGCAACCCAGGGTTGGGATGCGACAGAATCGGAGCCGACACAAAGGCGGACTTTAGGGCCTCAAAAGCTCGGATGGCCTCGAGCGGCCAGACCTGGGAATTACTGCCCTTCCTGGACAGATCCGTGAGAGGCTTGGCCAGCATGGAAAAGTCCCTGATGAACTTCCGATAATAATTGGCGAAGCCCAAAAAGCGCTGCAGGGAGCGAAGACCACTGGGCTGGGGCCACTGTAAGACAGCCGAAACCTTCTCAGGATCCATGGAGAACCCCTCAGCGGAAATGATGTAACCTAAGAAGGTTACCTGGGATCGGTGAAATTCGCATTTCTCAAGCTTACCGAACAGCTTGTTCTCTCGTAACCGTTGCAACACTCGTCTGACATCCAGAATGTGGGCCTCCATGGATTCAGAATATACCAAGATGTCATCCAAATAGACCACCACACACTGCTGCAACAGGTCACGGAAAACATCGTTGATGAATTCCTGAAAGACTGCGGGCGCATTGCACAACCCAAAGGGCATAACCAAGGATTCATAATGACCGGTCCTGGTGTTAAACGCGGTCTTCCACTCATCGCCCGCCTTGATCCTTACCAGGTTATATGCCGCCCTCAGGTCGAGTTTGGTAAAGACCGTGGCCCCTTTAAGGCGATCGAACAGCTCGGAAATCAAGGGTATCGGGTAAGCGTTCTTTATCGTGATGCGATTGAGACCCCTGTAATCGATGCAAGGCCTCAACTCACCGCCCTTCTTTTTCACAAAGAAAAATCCAGCCCCTGCCGGGGACGAAGATTTGCGAATGTGTCCGCGTGAAAGCGCCTCCCTCACGTACTCCTCCATGGCCTCATTCTCCGCTACCGACAGTGGATAGACTTTGCCACGAGGAGGAACGGCACCAGATTGTAACTCTATGGCACAATCGTATGGGCGGTGCGGAGGTAGGGCAACCGCGCGCACCTTATCGAATACATCCCGGTACTCCTCGTATTCAGGAGGCAACAGAGAGTCCGAGGAAGTACACAGCAACTTGACAGACCCATGGATGCAACTAGCCCCACACTGCGGTGACCACGAGAGGATCTCGACCGATCTCCAATCGAAAGTCGGATTATGCTTCTGGAGCCAGGGGTACCCAAAGACCACCGAGTAGTGTGGAGACGAAATAACCTGGAGGCAGACCGACTCTCTGTGAACGGCACCAATGGCTATCCCCACTGGAAGGGTCTCATGAGTCACGTGTGGCGGCAGAAGGGGTCTGCCGTCTATCGCCTCAAGAGCCAGTGGGGAACCTCGAGCCTGCAGAGGAATGGAATTGGCGGCAGCGAACACACTATCAATGAACAAACCACCAGCACCAGAGTCCACCAACGCCTGGGTCGTCACCGAGCCCCCGACCCAGGAGAGGACAACAGTGATCAGTGGTTTGTCAACACGGGAAACCGCGGACGAGGAGACTCCACCCAAGATCTGCCCCCGACAGGATCTCAGGTACGAGCGTTTTCCCGGACGGTTCGGACATGCCAACCGAAAATGCCCACCGAGACCACAGTACATGCATCGGCCCTCGCGTCTTCGGAGTGCCCTCTCCCCCTCGGACAGGCGAGCAAACCCCAGCTGCATGGGTTCACCCCCAGACAAGTCATCCCCAGGAGGCGTGGGAGGAGAGGGAGGCACGGGTGGGACAGCAAACGTAGGCACCAATCTGTTAGAAGACCTCCGCAGGTTCTCCTTAAAGGAAGGTCTCTCCCTGAGTCTGGTGTCAATCAAAATCAGGAAAGAAATAAGAGACTCGAGCTCAACTGGTAGGTCCTTAGCTGCAACCTCATCCTTCAAGGCATCCGAGAGACCATGAGAGAAAGCAGCGACCAGAGCCTCATTATTCCAGCCCACCTCTGCTGCCAGGGTACGAAACTCAATGGCGTATTCAGCTACGGATCGTGAACCCTGTCTGATGGACATAAGGAGCTTCGCAGCAGAGGCAGCACGAGCCGGCACATCGAATACCTTCCGAAGAGAAGCAACAAAACCGGAAAACTCGGCAACCACCGGATTGTTGTTCTCCCATAAAGGGCTGGCCCAGGCCAAGGCCTTGTCCGAGAGCAGCGAGATCAAGAAGCCCACCTTTGATCTCTCAGTAGGAAAGGCATGTGGCAGCAACTCGAAATAAATGCCCACCTGGTTAAGGAAACCTCGGCACTGAGTTGGCTCTCCCCCAAAGCGCTGTGGAAGAGGGGCAGAACCGGTCATACCCCGAAACACTGCAGGCGCAACAACAGGTGTCGGGGTAGACTCTGGCGCAACAACCGGAGCGGCAGTAGGAGCGAGCCTAGGAGCGACAATGAGCCGTGCGTTCAAGCAGGGTTTGCAACGCCACAGCGAACCGACCCAACAGGTGATCCTGCTGATCAAGTCTGGCAACCAGCGTGGGTAGCGAGGATGGCCCTGTACCGTCAGAATTCATGGCTTGGTCCTAATGTCACGGAACCATGAACCAGACGTACAACAAGAGATAAGTGAAAATAAGAAGGCTTTATTGAAAATAAAGCTGTAAAGCAAAAGTCCAAACGGATGGTGAAACCGAGCAGAGTCTTTGCGAAGCCAGAGGTCAGGAACCAGAAGGGTAGTCAGACGAAGCCAGGATCAGGAACCAGCAGGGTAGTCAGACGAAGCCAGGATCAGGAACCAGCAGGGTAGTCAGACGAAGCCAGGATCAGGAACCAGAAGCAGCAGCAGTCTTAGAAGCATGTGAACACAAGAGGACCAAGCAAGGAACTGAAGCCACAGACCTCCTATATATATGAGCTAGGCATCCAGCTCCTCCCAGTGGGAAGGAGGAGCCGCAGGGTGGAAGGCTACAAGAAACCCAGAAACCAAGATGGCCGCCAGCACATGTCAAACGAAGGAGAACAGCAGGAAGGTAAGACCATGACAGGTAGTGACAGGTGGGCTCAGCATGCATGTTGGTACTTGCATCCCTGGATCCGATGAAAGCTGTAATGGCACCGGACGGGGTTAAAAGCAGAGTGTTCTTGGCTTGCATGCTTCCCTGCATTCCCTGGACTTTGTGTGGCTGTCATGGCCCATAAACAGGTAGGAACTAGTGTTAGGGACCACTCAAATGAGGCGACCTTGACGTGGTGAGTGGCTTATTATGCTTTGGCCAAAATGTACACCAATACATGAAACTACTTATCTGAACAAGCAGTAACAGAAGTCTCCAGCAGTGAACACTTCAATCCAGGAAGTAGTATAAACCGCAAAGTGAGGCAGTATGGGAGGGAATATAAAGGGAGGCAATTAGTATAAATATGTGACAGCTGGGAGAAGGAAAGGAGATGACAAAGTGAAAGCAAAACAAAGAACATCATGCAAGAGGTACAGAAGAACGTCTGCCAGACCTTCTCAGAGAGCTGGTGGTGACAGTTTAAGCCACAAGTCCACTTTTGCTGGGCTACTGGCCCTTTAATTCACTGCAGTTTTACTTGCACCACAGCAAAATAGTCCACACTCTTATGAGCAGCACCTGCTCCACTGGACAAAAAAAGAAGCTTCCGGCCCTTTAACTCCACACACAGCAAAAAAACTGCTTTTAGCAGCACCTGCAGTCTCAGCGTTGCCCCTAGCAACCGACCATTGCCCTTCTCTCATGGACAACTTGCCCGCATCCGACACCAATTGTAAGGGATCGTCTCTTTTCAGGGGGTCACACTCACAGATATCTTCGCAGACACGATTATAATGTCCAAACTCTTGCTTTATTTCAGACATGATGACAGCTATTGTCAGACCTAAGTTATTCCTTAAAGGAGTTATCCAGGAAAATATATTTATGATTTATCCTTTGGATATTTTATCAGTATTAGTGATGAGCGGCAGGGGTCATATTTGAATTCGTGATATTTCGCGAATATTTTGTAGAATATTCGCAAATTCGAATATTCGGTATATTCTACGATTTTTTTTTACTCGAAAAATCGGCAAGGTAATGATCGGGTAATATGCGAATTTTTGTAATGCGAATTTTAGTAATGCGAATTTTCAACTTACAACTAGTAGACAAAGAAGATTATAGCACTATATTAGCCAAATTGCTCTATATTCGTTTTTTTTTTTTTCGAATATTCGCTATATTGCTATAACTTAGTTTTTTAGAATATTCGTAATAGTCTAAAACAAGAATATGTAGCAATATAGCGAATATATTCGAAAAAAACAAACAAATATAGAGCAATTTAGCTAATATAGTGCTATAATCTTTTTTTTTATAGTTGTCATTTTTTTCCAATCTGAACTTCAGATGAGAAAAAAATTACAACTATTAGACAAAGAAGATTATAGCACTATATTAGCTAAATTGCTCTATATTCGGGGTTTTTTTTCGAATATTCGCTATATTGCTATATATTCTTGTTTTAGAATATTACGATTATTTGAAAAAACGAAGTTATAGCAATATAGCGAATATTCGGAAAAAAAAGAATATAGAGCAATTTAGCTAATATAGTGCTATAATCTTCTTTGTCTAATAGTTGTAAGTTGAAAAATTCGCAATAAAAATTAGCATCACAAAAATTCGCTATATCACTATATTCGCAAATATTCGCGAATTTTCAAAGTACCTTTATTCGCAATAAAAATTAAAAATTTGTGATCAACACTAATCAGTATCAGATCTGTGGGAGTGCGACACCCGAAATGCCTGCGGATCAGCTGTTGGAAGAGGCCTTGAGCGTAGAAGTCTCTTCCTAGGCCAGTGACATTACTGTGCATCGGTTACATGGCCTAGTTAGGGCTGAGCTGCAAAAGCAAGCAATGCCAGTATACGATGTACAGTGTTGTCCTTGTAAAGCCTCCGGGAGCCTGCATCGCTCACCTGCACTCGGATTAGCACAGCGGGTACCTGAAACAGCTAATCGACCAGGATGTCGGGACTTCGACCCCTGCTGATGTGATAATGATTACCTATTCTAAGGATAAGTCATCATTATCTTTTCCAGGATAACCCCGGCCGAGCGGTCTAAGGCACTGGATTGAGGCTCCAGTCTCTTCGAGGGCAGTGGCATGGCGTCCTAGTGCGAGGAGAAGCAGCTCGGAGACACCGTTCGTGGAGTATATTGAGGGCAACGCTAGTATCCGTACAGCACCCCTGGCTACAGCAGGATGGAATTGGCTAGTCTTCGGACAGCGTTCCACTACGAAGAGGAGGATGACCCGGACTGGAGGGATGCAGTCCGGAAAGGCGTCTGGCACGAGGCCCTGGAAGATGTACAGCATCAGCGGGGCGAGAGTCTCCCCAGTGAGGAGCAGCGGTTGCGGATGCGAGTGGCCCTGCGAATGCCCCTTCTGGGAGAGCATCCCCTGGAGGAGTTGGTGACAGAACTCAAGAGCCTGGTATGGAAGGAGCTTTGGTTAGACGACGCCTACCGGGCTCTGTGGTGGTATGTGATTCGGTACTCCCCCTGGATGGCTGAGCACGACAGACCCGAGGGTGAGGATTATGATGGCCCTGGCCTGTTGTTTGAGGCCTTCGCAGAACCGGAGTTCGGAGATGCTGGAGAGTCCCGGTTCTGGGATATCCATGACTACAGGGAGGCTATGCATGATTGGGCTACAGCGAGACAGGTGAGACAAGACCTGGCATCTCTAGTGACAATAAAGTGGGAGCTGGAGCAGGATTACCAATACTTCTTCAGCTCAATTTGGCCCCAATATACACTGCCAGAGAGCTGGGTGGCAGTCCTAGATCTACAACCCTACAGCTGGGAAGACCCGACTGAAGTATCCTCTGCTTCAGTACCAGCTGCGGAGGTAGGGGACCTCATAGATTGGTCCTGGGGGGAACCCCATATGGCAGGTGGAGATGGGACCGAGGTCGGCCCAGATCCCCAACGGCAGCCAGAGTTTCATGGAGTAGGGACAGCCGGTCCTGCTCCCCAGCGACAGTATGTCTTACAGGGACAGATGACAACCGGTCTCTCTCCCCAGCGGCAGACAGGATCACAGGGAGAGGAGATTGTCGGTCCCCCGTCCCTTCAGCAACCAGCATCACTGGGAGTGGAGATGGTTGCACCCACTACCCAGCACCAGGCAGCGTTACTGAGAGTCGAGACAGTCAGACTCCCCAGCGGCAGTGTGTTGTAAAGAGAGAAGAGACAACCGTTCTCTCTCCCCAGCGGCAGCCAGCATCACAGGGAGAGGAGGCAGTCGGTCTCTCTCCCCAGTGGCAGTGTGTCCTACAGGGAGTGGAGAATGCCGGTCACATTCCCCAGCAGCCGTGTACATTACAGAGAGAGGGTACAACCGGTGCCCCTCTCCAGTAGCAGCTGCTCAACCGAGTCCTGGGGGTAGTGGAGGAGATGATTATACCCACTGACCCCCTTCCAGCAGAAGAGCTGGCATCTGGGCAGAGCGCTGCAAGCCTCTGCCCTACCCTTTCCTTTAATCTAGAGCCTGACTGCTTACAGGTTGCCCTAGCAGAAGTGCTGGCATCAGGGCAGAGCGCAGTTGGCCTCTGCCCACCACGTACCTACAGCTCCATGCCTGGGAACACAAAGGAGATCAGGGGCAGAAGACGTACCCTCTGCAGCCTAGGACAGACCGAAAAAAGCTGGACACCCAAGAACTACAGGTGCAGTACTTGATTGTGGGTGGGCTTCTCGACTAACTCAGGTACTGACAGACAGGAGGTCAGGTACCTGGTTAGTCTCCCCCTGGGAGGGAAGATGTGTGACGAAAGCACCTTCGTCACTGGGAGTTGGAGAGGCCTGCTTGCCAGCCTCTTGCCCTGTGACTATGGCCCCTGGGACACTATTTGGGCATATTGGATTTCAAAGGCTCTGTTTCTGCCCCGTGGACTTTTTACTGGAACTATCAGGGGATGTAACTTTTATGGGGATATGTGGTGTTTTGGGGTGTTTTCTGTGGTTGGGAAAAATGTGTATTTTATGCCTGTGAGTAATTAAGTCCATTGTGTTTGTTAAATATATCATAGGCAGAGTCCATTGTGTTTGTTAAATATGTCACAGGCAATGCCATTGTGTTGTTAATTGCGTCACAGACTATGCCTATTCTGTTATTGATTAGTGATGAGCGGCAGAGGTCATATTCGAATTCGCGATATTTCGCGAAATATTTTGTAGAATATTCGTCGAATATTCGCAAATTCAAAAATTTGTTTTTTTTTTTTTTTTTTTTTTTTTTACTCGAAAAATCGGCAAGGTAATGATTGTGTAATATGCGAATTTTCGGAATTTGAATTTTTTTATTGCAAATTTTTCAACTTACAACTATTAGACAAAGAAGATTATAGCACTATATTAGCTAAATTGCTCTATATTCGATTTTTTTCGAATATTCGCTATATTGCTATAACTTCATTTTTTCTAATATTTGTAATATTCTAAAACAAGAATATATAGCAATATAGCGAATATTCAAAAAAAACGAATATAGAGCAATTTAGCTAATATAGTGCTATAATCTTTTTTGTCTAATAGTTGTAATTTTTTTCTCATCTGGAGTTCAGATTGGAAAAAAATTGCAACTATAAAAAAAAAAGATTATAGCACTATATTAGCTAAATTGCTCTATATTCGTTTTTTTTGAATATTCGCTATATTGCTATAACTTCGTTTTTTCGAATATTCGTAATATTCTAAAACAAGAATATATAGCAATATAGCGAATTTCGCAAACATTACTACTCCTAAAGTCAAGTATATTGCAGCCTTCTTATCGGCCCACAAGCTAGAAGCAGGGAGGGATCATGTGTACTGATTAAAAATAAAAAAATAAAAAAGGGAAAAAAAATATTCAAATATTCGAAATTACGAATATATATAACTATATTCGAAATATTCGCGAATTTTTGAAGTACCTATATTGGGGATAAAAATTCGAAATTCGAATATTCGTGATCAACACTATTATTGATTGCGTCACAGGCAATGCCTATTCTGTTATTGATTGCGTCACAGGCAATGTCATTGTGTTTGTTGAATGTATCGTTTTTCTGTTTAAACTGTAAAACTGTAAATGATTGGCTGCTATGTTATGTCCTCAGTTCCCAACAAGGTCCAGAGGGGTGGTACCCTTGTTGGAAAATGTGTATAAAAGGCAATGCTTGTGTGATCAATAAAGAGTTCCTGTTTTGGCCTTTAACATAGAGCCTCGTCTCATGTGTGTGGGGATTGCTATACGCTGTATACTCCCCTGGCTATAACCCCTAGCTCTTGTAAGAGCTGTTCCTGTTCCTTGTTCCTATGGTGGTTACGGTGTCGAGCGGAGTGCTTGGAGCCCTCAGGAAGCACTAGGAGTCAGGGTGCCAGGAGATCCGTTACAACCCCTTTAAATAAACTGCTACTAGTTACTCTAGGAACTCAGGTCTTATGATGACTTTGCAGAAGTATTGAAATCAATTCGTTATGGACCTTTCACCTCTGAGCTGCCTACACGTCTATTTATAGAAGGGTTTGTATTTCATAACCTTGCAGGTACAGTATTATAACTACTAAAGATCTTTTCACAAATTGTTTTAGTGCAGTCAGAATTAATGGTGTTAATCAGTAGAACAATGATTCACAATCACAGACAGATGAAAGATTTAATAAATTATATAAAGGTGCATCCTATTAAAAAAGTGCTAATTTATTTATTTTTTTCATTTTACATATATTGCTAACTCACCACCAGTATCCTAACAGTGTAATTGGTTACACCCTTAGGACACCTACACACGGTGGCAGGTGAATGCACATAAGATCCACACGAATTTAGGTGCGCATTTATGCAGCATATCCAAATCTGGAATTTGTTGCAGATGTGATACAGTTTTGACACAGATCTTGCCCTTCCATTGAAAAGGGTGACATTTTCAGCTAAAATCGCAAACAAAATTGACGTGCTAATTATTTTGAAATTGTGCAGCAGGTAAAATTCAGCATGGAAAAAAATCTGTAAGGCTACTTTCACACTAGCGTTCGGGTGTCCGCTCGTGCGCACCGTTTGAAGGGGCTCACGAGCGGCCCCGAACGCATCCGTCTGGCCCCAATGCATTCTCAGTGGAGGCGGATCCACTGAGAATGCATCCGCCTGCCAGCGTTCAGCCTCCGCTCCGCTCAGTGAGCGGACACCTGAACGCTGCTTGCAGCGTTCGGGTGTCCGCCTGGCCGTGCGGAGGCGAGCGGATCCGTCCACACTTACAATGTAAGTCAATGGGGACGGATCCGCTTGAAGATGACACTATATGGCTTAATCTTCAAGCGGATCCGTTCCCCATTGACTTTCAATGTAAAGTCTGAACGGATCCGCTCAGACAACTTTCACACTTAGAAAATTTTCTAAGTTTTAATGCAGACGCATCCGTTCTGAACGGATGCGAACGTCTGCATTATCGGAGCGGATCCGTCTGATGAAACATCAGACGGATCCGCTCCGAACGCAAGTGTGAAAGTAGCCTAAAGTGTACATTGGATTTGTGTAATCTCATACACTTTGCTGGTACTGTAATGCCGGCAGGTTGTTCCAGCACAGAGCAGCCTGCCGCATCCTCTACTTCACTGCCGGATCCCCTTTGACTGCAATGAGGTCTGGGGGTGATCCGGCTGATTTTCGGCATAAATTCAGGGTTTTGGCCAGACAAAAACCGTTGCAAGCAATGTTTTTTTTTTTTTTTTTTGTCTGTCTGAAAGCCAGTATTTGTGCCGGACCAGGCAGCCGGTTCTCTGAAACAGATGTGTGAACACAGCCTAAGGCTAGTTTCACACCTGCTGCAGAGAACTCCAGCATGCTGTTCCGGTACAGAACAGCCTGCCATACTTCTCTAGATCCAACATTGCCGGATACTACCACCTTCCCGCTGGACCCCATGGATTATAAAGGGGTCTGGCAGAGATCCTGTCGCTACCCGGCACATATGGCAATAATCACCAGACAAAAAATGCTGTGTGTATTTTCTGCATTCTCTGCCAGACCTGAACCCTTGAACACCCAGCTGCGGGTGTGAAAGTAGCCTCAGTTACATCCATATACTTTGAACCATTTTGTTATGGGAACCTGGTCAAGTGATCTAAAGTCTAATGTGTAAACAGGAGTTCAGTCTCTATACCCTGTGGCTGACTTCCTGTGAACTATGGGATGACATCATCTCCAATCAAATCCATCCTCACAGCTCTCAGGCTCCTTCCCTTCCTCTGTATATGATTGTATTCTAGTGAAGATGTATGGGGTCATTTATCAAACTGGTGTAAGTAGAACTGGTTTAGTTGCCCATAGCAACCAAACAGATTCTACCTTTCATTTTCCAAATGAGCTTTCAAAACTAAAAGGTGGAAGCTGATTGGTTGCTATGTACAACTAAGCCAGTTCTACTTTACACCAGTTTGATAAATGACCATAGTAATATCTATCTAAAAGCAGGGGTGCACAACCTGTTTTGGTCTGGGGGCCGCATTGTCACATCACTCTATTTCAAGGGGCTGCAGAAAAAAAAAAATGGTTAATCAGTGCTCGTCATTGCTTCCTCATTCAGTTCTATTGATTATTGGCAGCACATTCTTCATTACACAGGGAGATGTGCTGGCGGTTATCGTACATCTTTCATCCTGATAAAATATGCAAAACAGTGATTTCTTATTTATCGGCTGATCAGCTGCACGATTATAGCAGCCAGTTATCAGGAACGAGCGTCCCTATGAACACTTATTCCCAGTAATTGTCCTCAATATCGTGCAGTGCATAGGAACTCCGAGATTTCGCAATAAAAAATTTTTTTTAACATGTTCCTGCAGCATGGGCCTGAAACAGAAGATTCATACTTTCCTGCTCCCTGCCATCCGCTGTCTCCATCTGCTGGTTCCAGCGCTGTTTACACCCGGTTGTATATGGGCATAGTCACTTGTACCTCTCCAGCTAATGACTGGCCCCAGTGGTGATGTGGCCACAAGCAGCATTTCACCGCTGAAGCCAGTCATTTACTGGAGAGCTGCTCTGAGACAGGAGGATGGAGACAGAGGATAGCAGGGAGCAGGAAAGTGTCAGGAACCATGCTGCAGGAACTTGTTAAAAATCTTTTTTACTGGGAAACCCCTTTAAGGCCTCCTGCACACGACCGTTGTGTGCACCCGTGGCCGTTGTGCCTTTTTCCGTTTTTTTTCGCGGACCCATTGACTTTCAATGGGTCCGTGGAAAAATCGGAAAATGCACCGTTTTGCAGCCGCATCCGTGATCCGTGTTTCCTGTCCGTCAAAAAAATATGACCTGTCCTATTTTTTTGACGGACAACGGTTCACGGACCCATTCAAGTCAATGGGTCCGTGAAAGAACACGGATGCACACAAGATTGGCATCCGCGTCCGTGATCCGTGGCCGTAGGTTACTTTCATACAGATAGCAATATTAGAAGCATCATACTTACCTGCTGCGCTGTCTGTGACCGGCCGGGAGCTCCTCCTACTGGTAAGTGACAGATCATTAAGCAATGCGCCGCACAAACCTGTCACTTACCAGTAGGAGGAGCTCCCGGCCGGTCACAGACAGCGCAGCAGGTAAGTATGATGCTTCTAATATTGCTAAGTAACCATGGCAACCAGGACTACAGTAGTGTCCTGGTTGCCATGGTTACCGATCAGAGCCCCAGCGATTAATCTGGGACTCCGATTGGAACTCTCCGCTGCCACCAATGATCGGGGGGGGCCGGGGGGGGCCGCACACTGGCCACCAATGATATTAAAACAATAGAGGGAGGGAGGGGGGGCTGCACACTGGCCACCAATGATATTAAAACAATAGAGGGGGGCGGGGGGGGCCGCACACTGGCCACCAATGATATTCAAACTGGGGAGGGAGGGGTGTCGGATATGAGTTTCACGATCTAACTCAAATCCGATGGTATATTCTAACATAGAGGCGTTCCCATGGTGATGGGGACGCTTCAAGTTAAAATATACCATCGGATTGGAGAAAACTCCGATCCTATGGTAAATTAACTCCTGGCTTTACATTGAAAGTCAATGGGGGACGGATCCGTTTGCAATTGCACCATATTGTGTCAACGTCAAACGGATCCGTCCCCATTGACTTGCATTGTAAGTCAGGACGGATCCGTTTGGCTCCGCACGGCCAGGCGGACACCAAAACGACTTTTTTTTCATGTCCGTGGATCCTTCAAAAATCAAGGAAGACCCACGGACGAAAAAACGGTCACGGATCACAGACCAACGGAACCCCGTTTTGCGGACCGTGAAAAAATACTGTCGTGTGCAGGAGGCCTCAGTGGCGACATTTCTTTCCTACCTCCTATTCACAAATAAGCGCATTCCTTTACTGCGGAGGATGGTGCTCCCTGGTTCTTAGTGTCTCCTGCACCCCCAGATATACTGTAGGTGCCCTGCAATAACCAGTAAGCACTTTCCCTGAGGGTTCACGCACACGGCCATTGTTTTGGTCCGCATCTGAGCCGCATTTTTTTGCAGGTCGGATGCAGACCCATTCACTTCAATAGGGCCGCAAAAGATGCAGACAGCACTCCGTGTGCTGTCCGCATCCGTTACTCCATTCTGCAAAATTTGTGGACCGCAAAACACAGCCTGGTCGTGTGTATGGGGCCCTACTAGTGGGGAAAGCACTTATTAGTTAACCTTTTAATGACCAGGCCTGAAAAGGCTTTAATGACCAGTCACTAGACAATGTGATTTAGCGAACGTAGTTCAAACACTTTTAACTTTTTATTTGTTGGACTAACATAACCGTAATACATTTTGCAGCTTTTTATTACATGACACAGGGATTTTTAATATATATATTTTTGTTTTATTAGGGGGAAACAGTGCAAATTTTTTTTAAGTCATTTTTATTCAAACAATAGCTCATTATTTAGATATGCAAATTATTATAATTAGTTCTGTATATGTGTTGGATCGTTTATTATATAATGTATGATGTATATTGGGAGCTGTGATATTTGGGATATATATAAAACGCAATAGGGTCTTTTTAAGGACAGACTAGTCCTAGGTGCGTGGGCAGAGTACATCTACCATAAAGGTGTACCTCTGGGCTGATTGTGGAGGGTAAGAATAGGGACAGATAATTCCCTGTCCAGTATCCCAATACCTCAGCTTCACACCGCTTAGTAATAACCGTTGATAGCTTTCTTCACACTAAGGCTACAGGCACACGACCGTATGTGTTTTGCGGTCTACAAATTGCAGATCTGCCAAAAAATAACAGATAATGTTCCGCATGGCATCCGTTTTTTTTTTTTTTTTTGCGGATCCATTGTAATAATGCCTATCCCTGTCCGCAAACTAGAAAAAATGCACTATTTTTTTTGCGGGGTAACGGAACGGACATACTGATGACATACTGATGAGGACAGCACACGGTGTGCTGTCTGCTTTTTTGCAGAACCATTGAAATAAATAGGTCCACATCCAATCCGCAAAAAAACGGAACGGACACTGAAACAAAATACGTTCGCGTGCATGTAGCCTAAGGCCTCATGCACACGACCGTGCCATTTTTGCGGTCCGCAAACCACGGATCCGCAAAAACCAGAAGCAATTTGCGGAACGGAAGGGGCAGCCCATTGTAGAAATGCCTATTCTTGTCTGCAAAGCGGACAAAGATAGTACATGCTATATTTTTTTTTCAGGGCCACGGAACGGTGCAACGGATGCGGACAGCACACGGAGTGCTGTCCGCATCTTTTGCGGCCCCATTGAAGTGAATGGGTCCGCACACGAGCCGCACCACAAAAACGGTTGTGTGCATGAGGCCTAAGTAGGATGTTTCAATCCAAGTTTTTTATCAATTTTATATGAAGTACTATAATAAGGCTCACATCTGCAATTCCATTCAGCATTTTGCGGAACGGAATTGCGGACCCATACATTTCTATAGGGCGGCACGACGTGCGGCCCCGATCCGGAATTGCGGACCTGCACTTCCGGGTCCGCAATTCCGATCCTGAAAAAAATAGAACATGTCCTATTCTTGTCCGCAATAGGCATATTCTCCTAGTGCCGGCAATGTACGGTCCGCAAAATGCAGAACACACATTGCCGCTGTCCGTGTTTTGCGGATCTGTGGATCCGCAAAACACACACGTATGTGTGAATGGACCCTAAAAGTTACGTTTTAGGACATTGCCTTCAGTGATCTATATATATAATATTGAGAAAAATGTAATAGGAATAGCTCTCTCCTATGCAAATAGGGACCAGGTGCTCTAAACCAGGAGGACTGTATCACCAATACAGACAGGTATTAAAAATAAATAGATAAGGCCTTTTTACAGATGATACAGATGATATAAAGTCTGTGAATAATCTGCTTTAAAATCTGGAGCGCTCCAGTGAAAATTTTCTTCATATAGGATCCGCCGAGCACAGTTCTCACGATATTTCGCCATCAACCACAGATCAGAAGCACGCCAGTTCCCACGATACCTCGCTACAGTCTCGGACCAGAGGTACGGATCATAGACCACGTGAGACGCGGCGCACTCTGCGATACAGGCAACCTGGTACAAACTAAGCCAGAAGTACGCCATAGACCGCGCCATTCCAGCGTCCAGCTTCACCAAACGCGGGACTACGCTCACCATAGGAGTCAAGTAAGCGTGAGTCATTCTGACTTTAAACTACTATCCGGGTTAAGGTAAGACCCATTTTTCTTACCTCGGAGCACACAGCACTTTATTTATCCATTGAAGTAAACTGCTATCAAAGATATATTTTGTCTGTGTTCAAACTGTGGACAGGACTAACAATCACAGAATCTAGCGTTTTTGCCCCCTCCATACAGATATTTTTGAGAGAAAGGACAATATCCTATTTTTTGGTTTCCTATTCACGGAAATACATGCAGAAAGAATATTTTTTAACCCATTAGGACCCAATATAATTGGGATATTCTTATGAAACATTATTACATTATCAATATTATAGGATATTTGATTGCTAGAACCTTATATCATGAAAGTCTAAATTAAATAACATTTTAGTGCTGCTATCAATTTTTTGTGTTTTTATTACACATTTTATTCATTCGTGTGTATTTTATTGTGTTTTGAGTTTGTGAATTAAATTGTGTGATCACCTTATATTGTATTTTAGTTCATTTTTCCATATCTTACCACACATACAGAGTGCAAGCCTAATTTATGTATATATATAATATGTATAGTTTCACATAAATGGAGTGATAATTGTAATGGTTTTGGTTGGTGTGGGCTTTTTCTTTTATGTATTTTATTATTTTTTCTTTTTTTAGCTAATTTTTTTTTACTCCTTAAAGGGATTCTGTCACCTCTCAAAACCCAAATTCGGATTTTAAACCAGTCATGCTCCACAGCTGACCTTGAATCGGCTGTGCTGTTCTATATTGTAATCCGTCCAGTAGTTTTGCAGAAAAACTACTTTTATAATTATGCAAATTAACCCTGAAGGTGCCCAGAGGGGTGTTATGTTCCCCTTTGTGTGCCCAGTAACGCCCCTCTTACAGTGCCCAAAACGCCTTCCTCCAGAATCCCTAACCGCCCACAGCGTCTCATCCCTCTCCTCCCTGACGGCCGAGCGAAGTCTCGCGCAGACGCAGTACCCACTGAGGGCTGCGCCAGTACGATTGTCTTATGTAGGGTATAATTTTTTGTGGGATGAGGTGATGGTTAGATTGGCACCATGTTGGGTGGCATACACCTTTTTGATCGCTTGGTGTTGCACAGTTTTTATTTAATTTTTTTGACAGTGTTCACCTGAAGGGTTATGTCATATTATATTTTTATAGAGCCGGTCATTACGGACGTGGCGATACCTAATATGTATACTTTCTTTTATTTTTTTAAGTTTTACACAATAATATAATTTTTGAAACAAAAAAAATATCATGTGTAACGGTCGCGTACACACACACACAGGGGGAGGGAAGTGATCACTGCGCTCCACCCTTACCCCTGGTCCTGCCTGCTTGCCTCGCGAGTCCTAATGACAGGGGACAACTGGACGGCAATCCCTAGCTAGGAATAAGTGCAGGGATTACAGACAGACAAACAACAGAACGTGAACGGACCGAGTCAATACCAGGAAAGCTACAAAGTACAAATGGAGCAAGCAGAGAATTTTCAGGAGAAGCCGGGGTCTTAAATACCAGGAGAGTCGTGAAGTACCAAAGGAGTCAGCAGAGGATCGTCAGGAGGAGGCCGGGGTCAGAATACCAGGAGAGCAGCAAAGTACACAAGGAGCAGGCAGAGGATCGTCAGGAATTCAGCAGGAGGTAAGTACGCCAGGAAAGACAACATCACAGGTGGAACCTAAAATTAACAGGCAACCTGTGGCCAGCAGGCTGCCTGTATTTATAGTGGGGAGTGAGGGTCATGTGATGTGGCCAGCGTCACATGACCAACAGACCAACCAGTCGAGCACCGAGTGATCAGCTCGGCGCTCAAGGCAGACTTAGGAGCAGGGGGCCTCCCAGCTAGCAAAGCCGCCCTGGGAACGAGGTCAAACACAGATCCTTGCTCCTGAAGCTAAGCAGCAGGTCTGCGGCTTATGGGAGACCGAGTGCACCTTCGGAACCCCGTTACAGTACCCCCCCTTTTACAAGGGGCCACCGGACCCAAGACTTCAGGCGATGGCCTTTCAGGGTGTTCTAAATAAAATTTTCGATCAAGTCTAGGAGCATGAACCTCCCTGGCAGGTACCCAAGATCTCTCTTCAGGTCCATACCCCTTCCAGTGAATCAGGTACTGCAAGGAATTACGCACCTTCCTGACACCCACTATTTTAGATACCACATACTGGACAGCATCATTAACAAGAACCGGCAGAGGCGAGGCTTTCGATGGTACTACCGGTTCAAAATATTTTTTAAGAAGAGATTTATGGAACACATTATGAATGTGGAATGACTCGGGCAGCTCCAACCTAAATGATACCGAGTTAATCACCTCCGTGATCTTATATGGTCCAATAAAACGAGGAGCAAACTTTTTAGAATCTACCTTAAGAGAGAGATTCTTGGAGGACAACAATACCTTATCGCCAATCTGAAAATTCACCCCCCTTGAACGTCTCCTATCGGCCTTGAGTTTCTGAGAACTTTGAGCCTTTTCTAAGTTCGATTGAACCCGGGCCCAAACTGTGCACAGTTCAGAGGAGAGCCTATCCGCCTCAGGGTTAGAGGAGGAGACGGATGACCCAGAATGAAAATGGGGATGGAAACCATGGTTACAAAAGAAAGGTGAAACCCCAGCAGAAGAATTGACACGGTTATTCAAAGCAAATTCAGCCAATGGAAGAAATTTCACCCATAATTGCTGGTCATCAGCAACATACAACCTCAAGAATTGTTCCACAGACTGATTAAGGCGTTCATTTTACATTTTTGACAGAAGGCCCTCCAGAATTTTGACACAAACTGCACACCCCTGTCAGAAACAATATTTTCTGGGATACCATGCAATCGAACAATTTCTTTCACAAAAATAGACGCCAGAGTTTTGGCATTTGGGAGTTTAGACAGGGGAATGAAATGGACCATCTTGCTAAACCTATCGACCACTACCCAAACTACAGTCTTACCCTCCGCCGGCGGTAGGTCAGTTATAAAGTCCATCGAGATATGGGACCAGGGTCTACTGGGAATGGGTAGGGGTCGTAGGTTACCAGCAGGGCGAGTCCTAGGTGTCTTGGACCTGGCAGAAACCTCACAGGCTGACACGTAGGACTTGACATCCCTAGTTAGAGTGGGCCACAAATAAGATCTATAAACCAGATCCTTAGTGCCCTCAACACCCGGATGTCCACAAAAGGCAAAATCGTGATACTCACCCAACAGCTGGAGACGAAATTGTACGGGAACAAACAACTTATCTGTTTGGGGTGGATACCGGTGCCAGATGTTGTTCAGACCTAATGCGAGCCGAGATATCCTGGGTTAGAGCTGCTATGAAGATTTTTGCTGGTAGGATGGATTCAGGTGGTACCTCAGTAGGTTGAAAAGCATGGAAGCTCCGAGATAATGCGTCCGCCTTCACATTTTTACTTCCCGGCCTGAACATAATGGAAAAATCAAAACGAGTAAAAAACAGAGCCCATCTGGCTTGACGGGGATTCAACCTCTTAGCAGACTCGAGAAACATAAGGTTTTTATGGTCAGTGACAACAGTTACATAATGCCTTGCCTCCTCCAGAAAATGCCTCCACTCCTCAAATGCCCATTTAATGGCCAGCAGCTCCCTATTCCCTATGTCGTAGTTTCTATCCGTGGGAGAGAATTTCCTGGAGAAGAAGGCACATGGTCTCAGATTAGTTAGGCTAGCAGGACCTTGTGAAATGACTGCTCCTGCGCCGTCCTCGGACGCATCCACCTCCACAATAAAAGGTTTCTCCTGATCAGGCTGGATCAGAATGGGAGCGCTACTGAATGCCTTTTTTAATTTTTCAAATGAAGAAATGGCCTCAGTAGACCAATTCTCCAAATTCGCCCCTTTCTTAGTAAGGTCGGTCAACGGTTTAGCAATTACGGAAAAATTTATAATAAATTTACGATAGTAATTGGCGAAACCTAAGAACCGTTGTAAGGCCTTTAAGGATGAAGGTCTTACCCATTCCTTAATTGCTAGTACCTTACCAGGATCCATCTTGAAGGCGTGAGGAGTCAGAACATGCCCTAGAAACAGAATCTCCTGTACACCAAAGACACATTTCTCTTGCTTAGCGGATAGCTGATTCTCCCTCAACACCTCTAATACTTGTTTAACATGAGACACATGGGATTCGAAGTCAGGAGAGAATATCAAAATGTCGTCAAGATAGACAATAACAAATTTACCTAAGAACTCCCTAAGAATGTCATTCATGAAGTTTTGGAACACATCTGGGGCATTGCTGAGTCCAAAAGGCATCACCTGATATTCAAAGTGTCCTACCGGAGTATTGAACGCCGTCTTCCATTCGTCTCCCTCCTTGATTCGGATTAGATTGTATGCCCCTTTCAGGTCAATTTTGGAAAACCAGGTTGCCCCCAGAACCTGGTTAAATAAATCCGGAATCAATGGGAGGGATTCTATTCTGGACAGTGATTTTATTTAATCTCCGGTAATCGATACATGGCCTAAGACCCTCATCTTTTTTCTTAACGAAGAAAAACCCTGCCCCCATAGGAGAGACAGAAGGTCTAATATGCCCTTTACCAAGGCTCTCCTTAATATAATCTTCCATGGCCTTGCGTTCGGGCTTAGAAAGATTATAAATTCGCCCCTTAGGAAACTTGGCCCCCTCTACTAGCTCTATAGTACAATCATAAGGTCTATGGGGGGGTAGAACCTCCGGAGTTGGTGATGAGAACACATCAGAATACTCCCTACAACAGTGGGTAAAGTATCAGACTTTACTGAGACCCCAGCCTGTACCACGGACAAGCACGAGTCACACTTAGGCCCCCATCTCACCAACTCCCCATTGGACCAATCTATAGTGGGGTTATGTAGTCGGAGCCAAGGCAACCCTAGTACCACCTCAGCCGGTAGGTTCTCCAGGACTAAAAGGGAACATCTCTCTGAGTGGCACACACCCACGGTTAGAGAAATCTCTGAGGTACATGAGCTCACCGTACCACCAATAAGAGGAGTAGCATCAATAGCCATGACATGGATAGGAGTTGGTAACGCAAACATTAGAATACCCAATCTTACAGCATACTCAGAGTCAATAAAGCTGGCCGCTGAGCCAGAATCAATAAAGGCCTTACCCGGCCATTTATCTACTCCCAGAGAAATCGTAATGGGTATCAAAAGCTTACATTTAGAAAAATCAGGGAGTACCTGGTGTTTAGGTTGCCTTGCCTTAGGGGACTTGAAAGAGAGGACCTTCTTAGGACACTGGTTGATCCAATGGTCAGGATCTCCACAGTAAAAGCATTCTCCACGTCTGCGGCGAAGATTCCCTCGGGTCATGCCAACCTGCATGGGTTCCTCGGTGGAGACCTCAGCATTGTCTCTGGGATAGGCCTCTGGCTGGACCACCATCTGGGAAGAGAACTGTAGTTCCTGTTGTCTCTCTCTAACCCGTCGGTCAAGTCGGACAACAAGGGTCATCATCTCCTCTAAGGTCTCTGGAAGTTGATAACTGACCAGAAGATCCTTTAAATTATCAGACAGACCTGACCTGAACTGACTCTTCAGGGCTGGTTCGTTCTATCCTGAGGGGACACACCACCTTCTGAATTGGGTGCAATAATCCTCCCTGAACCAGTGCCTTTAGAGCCGTCTCGGCTACTAGAGCCCTGTCTGGTTCATCATAGAGGGTACCCAGGGCCTGAAAGAACCCCTCCACAGAAGATAAACAACTGGCGCCAGCAGGTAAAGAGAACGCCCAGTCCTGGTGATCACCCTGTAGTCGGAAAATGATAATGCCCACGCGTTGACTCTCGGGGCCAGAGGACACGGGGCGCAAACGGAAGTAAAGTTTGCAATTCTCCTTAAAAGAGAGAAACTTCTTCCGGTCTTTAGAAAAGGGTTCTGGGAGCTTAATCTGGGGCTCAAAATGCAGACTGGAGGCCTGAGGAGTGGAAGAACCTTGCCCTAACTCAAAAGAACTGAGTTTTTCCCCTAACTCCTATACCATCTGCGTCAGATTAGAGACATGGTCAGTCAGGGTCACCAGAGGATTCATTATACAGTGGTTATTGGGCCTGTTAATCTGTAACTGTCGCGTACACACACACACAGGGGGGAGGGAAGTGACGACTGTGCTCCACCCTTACCCCTGGCCCTGCCTACTTGCCTTGCGAGTCCTAATGACAGGGGACAACTGGACGGCAATCCCTAGCTAGGAATAAGTGCAGGGATGACAGACAGACAAACAACAGAACGTGAACGGACTGAGTCAATACCAGGAAAGCTACAAAGTACAAATGGAGCAAGAAGAGAATTGTCAGGAGAAGCCGGGGTTATAAATACCAGGAGAGTCGTGAAGTACCAAAGGAGTCAGCAGAGGATCGTCAGGAGGAGGCCGGGGTCAGAATACCAGGAGAGCTATCCAGGACTCCACAACACAAGAACACAGTCCACACTCTGCTGCCAATCATTCTGTGTCCAATCCCCATCAGAGCTGTGTTACCTGATCGGACTAGAATTAAGTGCGCAGAACAACATTACACCAATGTTGTCTGTCCGCCCCAGTCCCCAGTATAACACAGCCCTACCGAAAACCTTGAGCAAAACAGTGTTACCTGTATCGATCAGAGACCTTGGTTGCTCATTGTGACATCCCACTTAACTGTGTTCCAATGTCACCCATTCCGCAATCCAACAATTTTCTCGATCCACAGTATAACACAGTTTTACTCAAAGGGGACACAAGAATGATTCAAAAACAGCAGCAACTGGACTCCCAGCAAGGAATCTAAACTACAAAAATCAGCAGGGTGGAACACATTCGTAGACAAGGACTACCACCATCAACATCAAGAAAAACATACAACAGATAGCAAAAACACATAACATGGACATACACAGGGAACAAACAGTGTAACAAATAGTACAGGGGTTTCAAATGTTGCCTAGCCTAGCTTGGCCATTCTGACCCCTCAGCACCTGGTGCCGCTGAGAGGTAACCCCTTTATGGCCAAGCTGACTAGACCCCACTGCACAATTTGTTACCTGGATACTGTTGGACACATTGCAATTACTTGCACAAGGGCAATTCCTTGCAATGTGTCCTTTGTTCCCAGACCTGAAACATGTGACTTGGTTTCTTGTCCTGTGTGTTATGTTCCTATTTGCGTTGCAGTGTCTCGCTATATGACCTAAGCCACCACATGCAAAACATCTGATGTTTGCCCTGCATGGCTTAGGTCTGTTTACACTGCAGCCGTGCTCCCATCTCTGTTCCATCCTCAGGGACGCACTCTTCACAACAGTTCTTTTTCCCAAAGTCAGGGAAAAATCTCTGTTAGTCTGGACAGGCTTGATCTGATGATTTGACCAGTCACAGACTACTCTATCCCCTTTTTGCCCTGGACAGGGCAAGATTTTGGGAGATTCCAACCCTGACTTTATGGAAAAAGAAAGGGCCGGCACCAAATTGGTGATGATGACCTGTTGCATGCCAGACATTAGCTGGGACCTTACAGCAACCTCAGCCTTCAATTTGGCTAACGTCACGTTAGTAGAGGCAGTCCGCTCCTTGAAGGCTTTGACCTCAGTATACAGGGAGTGCAGAATTATTAGGCAAGTTGTATTTTTGAGGATTAATTTTATTATTGAACAACAACCATGTTCTCAATGAACCCAAAAAACTCATTAATATCAAATCTGAATATTTTTGGAAGTAGTTTTTAGTTTGTTTTTAGTTTTAGCTATTTTAGGGGGATATCTGTGTGTGCAGGTGACTATTACTGTGCATAATTATTAGGCAACTTAACAAAAAACAAATATATACCCATTTCAATTATTTATTTTTACCAGTGAAACCAATATAACATCTTAACATTCACAAATATACATTTCTGACATTCAAAAACAAAACGAAAACAAATCAGTGACCAATATAGCCACCTTTCTTTGCAAGGACACTCAAAAGCCTGCCATCCATGGATTCTGTCAGTGTTTTGATCTGTTCACCATCAACATTGCGTGCAGCAGCAACCACAGCCTCCCAGACACTGTTCAGAGAGGTGTACTGTTTTCCCTCCTTGTAAATCTCACATTTGATGATGGACCACAGGTTCTCAATGGGGTTCAGATCAGGTGAACAAGGAGGCCATGTCATTAGATTTTCTTCTTTTATACCCTTTCTTGCCAGCCACGCTGTGGAGTACTTGGACGCGTGTGATGGAGCATTGTCCTGCATGAAAATCATGTTTTTCTTGAAGGATGCAGACTTCTTCCTGTACCACTGCTTGAAGAAGGTGTCTTCCAGAAACTGGCAGTAGGACTGGGAGTTGAGCTTGACTCCATCCTCAACCCGAAAAGGCCCCACAAGCTCATCTTTGATGATACCAGCCCAAACCAGTACTCCACCTCCACCTTGCTGGCGTCTGAGTCGGACTGGAGCTCTCTGCCCTTTACCAATCCAGCCACGGGCCCATCCATCTGGCCCATCAAGACTCACTTTCATTTCATCAGTCCATAAAACCTTAGAAAAATCAGTCTTGAGATATTTCTTGGCCCAGTCTTGACGTTTCAGCTTGTGTGTCTTGTTCAGTGGTGGTCGTCTTTCAGCCTTTCTTACCTTGGCCATGTCTCTGAGTATTGCACACCTTGTGCTTTTGGGCACTCCAGTGATGTTGCAGCTCTGAAATATGGCCAAACTGGTGGCAAGTGGCATCTTGGCAGCTGCACGCTTGACTTTTCTCAGTTCATGGGCAGTTATTTTGCGCCTTGGTTTCTCCACACGCTTCTTGCGACCCTGTTGACTATTTTGAATGAAACGCTTGATTGTTCGATGATCACGCTTCAGAAGCTTTGCAATTTTAAGAGTGCTGCATCCCTCTGCAAGATATCTCACTATTTTTGACTTTTCTGAGCCTGTCAAGTCCTTCTTTTGACCCATTTTGCCAAAGGAAAGGAAGTTGCCTAATAATTATGCACACCTAATATAGGGTGTTGATGTCATTAGACCACACCCCTTCTCATTACAGAGATGCACATCACCTAATATGCTTAATTGGTAGTAGGCTTTCGAGCCTATACAGCTTGGAGTAAGACAACATGCATAAAGAGGATGATGTGGTCAAAATACTCATTTGCCTAATAATTCTGCACGCAGTGTAATACTGAGTCAACTTAGCCTCAATTTCCTCCTTCTGCCTCTGCAGCTCTACTAACTGTGACTCTATCCTAGCAACCTGTGCATCTCGGTCAACAGTAGACTGCACATTCTCTGCCAGCTGTGCCTGCAATGCCGAAACCTGGTCCGAATTACTGGCACAGCATTGGCAGTGAATGTTCGGAGGAATTGTCTCCGTTGACCGAGACACCAGCGCAACTTCCTTTGGCTTGCAGATGCTAACCTCAAATTTATGCACAAGTTTGGCTAGCATCCAAAGCCGTTTGGTGGCTTTGTTCAACACCATCCGTTTGTTAACACATAGCTTGTCGTAACTACAAGCCTGTGCTAACAAATCGGACCACAGCATTTCTGCTGACTTGTGAGTTGTGGGGAGGATGGGGTTAAATGTACTATGTTTTGCTAGGTGTTGTAGTGTGGAGAAGTCCATACTTACGTTTTGATGAGAGGCCATCTTCCTTGGTGCTGTCCTTTGTTGTCCCTTGTGTGCTGCGTGGAGAAGGTCCTGCAGTATCCGGAACGCCTTCTCCCACTCAGCTGGACTTCTCTGTTCAGCTCCAATGGTGATGGTCCTCTCTTCAGTGACGTATGTGACGACTTCTATCCAGTGTTCATAGGGCGTGCAAGGCAATCAGAAAATCGTTACTACACAAAAATTAAAAAGATTTTAGTTCTATGCTGTAGATTTTGCCTTCTGTCTGGTTCTGATTGAAGAAAACGCTTTACCTGTCCAAACTATCAGGCTCTGGACGCTCAGAATCCACTGACCGCGTCCCTCCCGCCTGACTAGTTCACAGCATAAGCAATTTTCTTCACCAAACCAAACACAGATACAAATTCCTAGCAGTGGGCCTGGCTCGCCAATATTAAAGGAAATATTAATTATTGAAATGTATGCAAATCTCAATAATTAATATTCATAAAATAGGCGTGAGTCGTCTAGTGATGACTCTGCCTATTTATGCCTAAATACAGAAATCTAACTATGTTATCTAGCTAATTGATTGACTAACTAGCTACCTCTGTCGCCTATACACTCCAATGAACTACTGATTGCAAACGGTAAACAGATGGCTCACTCTGGATAACCACAACTGGTGCTCAGGTTCAAAGAAACACCCCTAGTTCTTGAGTATGAAATAGTTTAAGAAGTTGAACCGGCACTCAGAACAATTGGAGATCATGTGGAATAGTATAAAATGGATTTATTATTAACATAAAATATATATCTCTACATCAAACATGTATACATTAAATAAAATTCACCAGAGATTATAAATATATAAAAATATATTTTAAAAAAAGGGAGTATGGATATATCCAAGACCTGAATTTTGCAATAATATGAAATCGTTGTGTTCAAGGTTCGCTGAATCAAAAAAACTGTATCCGTTTACTCCCAGTGGGGATGGTTCTCATGGATCACAGCTAATGTGGTAGAGTGAGATCCCACCTTGGATGACGTATACACCGGTGTATTTTTGGTTGCGATACTCATTATACTAGCAGGTGATATACATAGTATAAATTCAACATGTTCAAATCTCGTGCGGCGTACAGTTTCTTCAAAATAGTTAAATTCATACAGTGCATCAGGTAATGGATCACTGTGTATAAGTATAACTCCACATTAAACAATGTTCAAACAATACTTCTGTTTCGACTCTCTCAGGAATCGAGGCACACCATACATAAGGTTCCAAAAGTATGGTCAGTGTAGTCAACCCACATGTGCAGAGCTTTTGTTCTTTTATATCGGAGATTTATTCTCTATGTAGTCCCAATTCAGTCTGCCCGTATATGGAACATAAGTTGTTTCGAATTGTGTTTTACTCTGTACTCACGGTATACCTCGCTGGTCCACCTTAATCAGTGTGCGGAGATTCCTACTGTGGCGTCCCACAGCTACACACTCCAGCCGCTCTCTGCTCCGGCGGCGTTGGTTTAGGTTTGCAGCTTCGCCGGGATCTCGTCCCAGTTCTCGTGAGAGTTCGTTCGTGTCTTATTTTCGTCAGTAGAGTAGAAAGCTACTGCGCTTCTTTAACAATATGCTTTAGTACATGGCCATGTATATTCGAGACTGGTTATCACACAGGTATTCCGACCAGACGCGTTTCGAGATGACTTATCTCTTCCTCAGTGGGTAACCTGTGGTCTGTATCGTATCGATTTTTATGTTCCCCTCATTAGTGGTTAATAGGTTCCATTAAATTGGCAGACGTTGGGAATTATGTTGCAATGCTAAAAACTTGCTGTCTGTTGGTCTTATAAATAATCATCATGGTTCCGTATGTTTCTATACTTGGAATATTTTTCATTTCACGAGACGTAAGCATATATCCAACATAGAATAGTATGTTGAATAACATAGTATAGGCTGATATATATATATATATATATATATATAAGGTCAAAAGAAAATCACTGCAGCTCTCACCTACCACCTCCCAGTGGAGCACGGAAAATCAGACCCGGACTGAGTCAGGTGCAAAATATGAAAAAACAATGGAATCCAGCTCCTCTGAATAAAAATGCTTTATTCGACTTCCATAAATTCCGACATCAAATAGGACACTTTGCTGTTACGCGTTTTGGGCTACAACATCTTAGCCCTTCATCAAGACAAACAAATAGACTTAAAAACCTCCATTTTATACACAGGCAAGAGACATGCCCACTTGATTGAATAATCCCCACCACCTGGAATCAGCACCTGATGGCTGGTCAAATTTTGACAGAAGGGAGATTCAGTCAAGTGGAACGGAGACTCAATACTGATGAAAAATATATCATTTATATTGTAGGGTTAAGTCATGCTTTTTATTCAACCCCTTTGGTATGCATGTTCCAATATTAAACATCCAGTATGTCTCTCTACTGAAAAGTTTCTGTTTACGATCACCCCCTCTAATTGGTGTGGTAACTCTTTCAATACCCTGCACAAAAAACGCAGAGGTATCGCCTTTATAGACTATCGCAAAGTGTGAGGTGGCTGCTGATACATTTTGCGTTGAAATATGCGGGACATCACTCAAGTGTTTGCAAATTCTCACCTTGAGCTGGTTCATAGTACATCCCACATATTGCAACGCACAAATTCGACAAGTGATGACATACACAACATATTCTGTATTGCAATTGATATATTGTCGCAGTTCATGTGTACTGCCATTCGATGTGGATACAATGTTTCTACTAACTGACATATGAGAACAGCAAATACACTTTTTGCTTCCACATTTAAAATTGCCCTTTGTAGTCAGCCAAACTGGTTCACAAATAGTGTTCTCCGAAAATAAGCTGGGACTTACTTTTTGTCCAATAGTCGGTGCTTTCTTCTCTATGCATTTAATGCCTGCCTCTGCAATATCTCCCCAGCCCTCATCAAAACCTATGACTGGGAAATGTTTACGTAGAATGTTGCAGCTAAGGGGATATTCAGCACTATAATTTGTGACAAAAGTCACAGGTTCACTCAAATTTCGAACACAAAATCGATCACATTTTTTTTTCTTATATTTTTTCTTATGGATTTGTTTCATGCTCTTGATTCGAGTAAACACAAGAGAATTTCTATCCATGATTATCGCATGTTCTCTCGCCTTGCGAATATTTTCCATCGAATATCCCCGTCTGCAACCTTGCTGAGATGTCAGAAGCTTCCCTTAGAAATAAATCCAGGGTGGAACAGTTACGTTGAGCCCTCATCATTTCCCCTCTAGGGATGTTTTTGGCTACATGAGGGGGATGGCAGGATGATGCATGAAGCATGGTATTGCCCGCGGTAAATCATATATTTTTCATTAGTATTGAGTCTCCGTTCCACTTGACTGAATCTCCCTTCTGTCAAAATTTGACCAGCCATCAGGTGCTGATTCCAGGTGGTGGGGATTATTCAATCAAGTGGGCATGTCTCTTGCCTGTGTATAAAATGGAGGTTTTTAAGTCTATTTGTTTGTTTTGATGAAGGGCTAAGATGTTGTAGCCTGAAACGCGTAACAGCAAAGTGTCCTATTTGATGTCGGATTTTATGGAAGTCGAATAAAGCATTTTTATTCAGAGGAGCTGGATTCCATTGTTTTTTCATTCATATATATATATTAGATATATATATATATATATATATATATATATATATACAGTGCTGCCCATAATTATTCATCCCCCTGGCAAATTTTGACTTAAAGAGGACCTTTCACCAGACTAAAGTATCTAAACTGACTATACAGACGTGTAGCCTGGCTATGAGCTGAGCGCTGCGATTGGCCAGCGCTAAAGCATAGGAGAAGGAGACCGCAGCAGGTTCCCCTGGGTGGAGCCTAACTATGAAGATACCGAAGGCTATAACCGGAGAACGGAGCGGCGCCCGGGGATAACAGTAAGTGCAGGGGGATCCCTGGGCGCCGCTTTACACGTCTGTATAGTCAGTTTAGATACTTTAGTCTGGTGAAAGGTCCTCTTTAAAGTTACTTTTATTCAACCAGCAAGTAATTTTTTGATGGGAAATGACATAGGTGTATCCCAAAAGATAATAAGACGATGTACAAGAGGCATTATTGTGGAAAAAAAACATTTCTCAGCTTTTATTTACATTTGAGCAAAAAGTGTCCAGTCCAAAATTGTTCATACCCTTCTCAATAATCAATAGAAAAGACATTATTGGCTATTACAGCAATCAAACGCTTCCTATAATTGCAGACCAGCTTTTTGCATGTCTCCACAGGTATTTTTGCCCATTTATCTTTAGCAATGAGCTCCAAATCTTTCAGGTTGGAGGGTCTTCTTGCCATCACCCTGATCTCAATTGGATTCAAGTCTGGACTCTGGCTGGGCCACTTCAAAACGTTAATGTTGTTGTCTGCTAACCATTTCTTCACCACTTTTGCTGTGTGTTTTTGGTCATTGTCATGCTGAAATGTGCAGTGGTGCCCAAGGCCAAGTTTCTCTGCAGACTGCCTGATGTTGTCGTTGAGAATCCTCATGTATTGCTGAAATGACCTACGTCACGCACAGGGAGGATAAAAGGGAAAGCCCTGCCCAAGGGAGAGGGAAAAGTGGTGACCCCTAACTCACCTTGCGGCTGGCACCTGACTGCCCTGACGTCCCTAGACGGGTTCCTCACCCGTGCGGCGATCACGTGCCTAAATCCTGGTTTTCCCTAAAATGAGCCCTAGATAGTGAACGGGCTGGTGGGATCGCTAGTCCGCACCACTATCACTAAGAGGGAAACACCAGGGAGAGGACAGACAAAACAGACAAACACATACACCCAGGTGGGCGATCACAATAGACCACAAAGGTCCAACAGGGATCCGGAGGGTAGCGTTCTGGACCAACTACCAGAGAAAGCAGCAACACAGCTCCAGAAGGTCAGAATAGATGTCCAGGCAGGAAGTTCTATCTCTGGCAACCAGAGAAGTGTGAGAGAGGAATATAAGGAGGTTTGGGAGTGCTGGACAAGGAACAGCTGAGGAGAAGGAGCTACGGATCCCTGAGTGAGCCAAAAGGGTTTGCAAAGCAAACCCAAAAAGCTACAATAAGGAAAACAGCCCTATCTTAAATAGAGCGTGCAGCCAACCGCTGCGACTTCCTGACCCCTGGTATAACGGAGTCAGGCGTGGTTCTTGACACCCTCGTGACAATTGCTCTTTTTTCATGGAGACGTTTACTGTGATTAGGTTCCCTGGTCCATTGGCTGAAAAACACCCCCAAAGCATTAGGTTCCCACCTCCATGTTTGACAGTGGGTATGGTGTTCTTTGGGTTGAAGGCTTCTCCTTTTTTTACGCCAAATGAAGGAAACATCATTGTGACCAAACAATTAAATTTTTGTTTTATCTGACCATAACACAGAAGACCAGAAGTCTTCTTCTTTGTCCAGATGTGCTTTTGCAAAGGCCAAGTGAGCTTTTCTGTGCCTTCTCTGGAGAAGTGGAACCCAGCAGTGTGCAGTGTCTGTTGGATTGTCTGCCTTGAGAAATTGCCACCAGCAGACCCCAGATTCACCAGGATGGACTTGGTGGTGATCCTTGGATTCTTTTTCACCTCTCTATCCTCCTGGCCAGCAGAGGTGTCACTTTTGGCTTCCGACCACGTCCTCTGAGATTTTCCACAGTGCGGAACATCTTGTATTTTTGGCTCAAATGTAAATAAAAGCTGAGAAATGTTTTTTTTTTCCCACAATAATGCGTCTTGTACATCGTCTTATTATCTTTTGGGAAACAATTATGTAATTTCCCGTCAAAAAATTACTTGCTGGTTGAATAAAAGTAACTTTAAGTCAAAATTTGCCAGGGGTATGAATAATTATGGGCAGCACTGTATATTCAAAGATCACCCTTCCCTCTACAAGTGTTAATAGTTTATTTTCATCAATTAACAAATGCACAGTGAATGAGCAAAAAAAATCTAAATAAAATCACTATTTAGTGTGACCACCCTTTCCATTGAAAAAAGCATCAATTCTTCTAGGTACACTTGCACACAGTTTTTAAACTTGTGAAGGAGGATGTTCCAAACATCTTGGAGAACTAACCACAGATCTTCTGTGGATATAGGCTTGCTCAAATCCTTCTGTCTCTTCATGTAATCCCAGACAGACTCAATGATGTTGAGATCAGGGCTCTGTGGGGGCCATATCATCACACCCAGGACTCCTTGTACTGCTTTACACTGAAGATAGGGAGTCATTTACTATTCTGAAATACGCCTAAATTAGGCAAATTTCGTCCCGCTCATGCAAGGTCTAAAATTGTGGGCAGGGAATGGGACAGGCCCGTCTCATTCATCATTTTCTACACCTGGATTAGGCGTAGAAAATGGTCAAATGTAAGACAGCTCGGAAGCTGTCTTGCATTTAGACTGGTGCTGGATGTGTCGACAGTTATGGAGAGGCCTGCGCTTCTTCATAACTTCGGCGGAACCACCACCAGCTATGGGGTTTTATTAAGACCGGAGTCTTAATGACATTGACTGTATGTTTAGAGTTGCTCCCTGGTAGTATTGCAAGATGGATAAGCATCTGCCTATATTTCACAGCATTGAGGACACTATTAATCCTGACCATATCCTCAACTCCATTTGTTGAAAACTTAGCACAGCAGATGAAAGGCACACCATGCTTATTTCCCTTTTAAATTAGAAGATGTCGAGCAGAACCATCAGTTCAAAACTGGCAGAAGCCGGTGGGACCCAGGTACACTTATCTTCTATTGATAGAAGTCTGGCCAGACATGGTTTTTATGGAATAACTATAGCCAAAATGCCATACCTTTGATGTGGAAACAAGGTCAAGATTAAATATGCATGAAAACATATGAACTGGGAGGCATGGCCAGGCAGCAGAGGACGATGGCTTCATGATTGTGCAGCTCCCACACTCAGCGACTAGGTAAGCCACTTGGCCCGACATTCACCCCTCTCACTGTGGCTCCTGACACACCAAAGTTAACCTCCGGAGAACTCCTCCTGCCATGATGGGAAAGACCAGAAGAACTCTTCACAAGCCAGATCCTGACCTGCAGCAATTCTTTGATCGATGGTGGCAAAGATGGTGGCACAGCCCGTTCCTCACTTCGCTCCTCTCCTATCCTGCAAGAACCGGACCGCATCCACACACCCATGGAGCAGTCAGTGCCAGTGAGTGAAACCTCCCACACATATGAAGACTGAGCTGCCTTTACTCTCCATCACACAGCAATAGCCACAGCTTCTCCTGAACGAGAGCTCAATCAGGCAGCAAGCCATGACTCATGGCCGTGATTGCCATTACCGATCATATGTGACCCCCTTAGCACACAGCGGGGTCTGGGACCTTCTGCAACCCCCAGAGCTCTGACCTCTCTGAACACCCCTCTCCCCAAAACCATGAGGCCTCCTGTGATGCAGCAGATGCCCTAACAGCAGAACTAGTTTCACACACTTGAAACACAGAGAGGAAATGCACCAAACAGAAATGCTACTGACTATACTGGGAAGTCATACATGCAGGTATTAAAAGCTGAGACTTTCGCCAATATGTTCCAGTCAGGAAGATATCGGAGCCCATCAATGCACCACGTCACGGTCACTCAGCATGGCAAAGGGTCCTAGCCGCTACTCTAACTATGGTGTGAACATGGTCTGGGGGTGATATAATTCAGCACACAGCCAAGCCTCCACACAAAGGCCCAGCATGAATACTGTGGCAGTGCAATGTGAATGAGGCCAGGCCGTGAGCCACACCTATACCAGACCATGTGATGGAGGTTACCAGGTGCAACAGAGTGTCCAAACACACTCAAATTTTTTAGTTTCACACACTCCAGTATCTGAACATGCTCTGAAACGCATGCTACTTGCACTGAAATCTTCCCTCCATGAGGACATCACAACTCTGATAACACCTATATCTGCATCCGTTCAAGCTTCAGACACTAGGGTGGTGCTTATTGAAACGAAAATGGGAGAATTTCCAGAATCAAAATATCATAATTAATGCCCATAATGAAATGGCAGATGAATTAGAGCAAGTGAAACCTAAACCTAATCCTAGAATCTGTCCCTCCAGCTGGACTCACCTCTTATATACAAAAGCTATTTCGCTCTCTGCTTCCAGACCTGAGGGCTCCAGACCTGATCATCAATCGGGCCCATCGAGTTCCCAGACCTGCGCACTTAGCAGGAATGGTGTCTAGAGATACATTAGCCAGAGTGCACTTTTTTCACATCAAAGAAGCTGTACTATCTTCTGCCCAAAAGATGTTCTGCCAGACCCATTTCAAAATGTTAAGCTTTATACAGATCTCTCAGCTATTACTCTCCCCAGAGGAAGCTACTGGCTCCTATTACTACTACCCTATGGCGCCAAAAAATACCGTACTGCTGGGGCTACCCGGTGAAGATTTTGATAACAAGGAATGGCGCCGTTCACACCATCAAAACACTGGAAGAGGGTAAAAAGCTACTGTCTTTCTGGGACCTCATCCTGGAAACATCAGAGTTGGCTCTACCAAAGTCACTACCTTGGAGAGACGTAGAATGACGTAAGACTCTACTTATACCAAATGCTTTGGGCCTAGTTGTTTTCCATATACTACACCTGTATTTGAGACTTTCTACTGTGATGGTTCTCTTTAAAATACTGTTTTTACAGTTTTCTGTTACTTTGTTTTTATTTCAGCCGTCCTGATTCGATACACTTTGCATTTAAGTACCTTTCCAATGGTGCTACATTTTATGTCACCTAACATGAAGGGTCTTAACTGTCCACAGAAAAGAGCATATTTGTGGAGGGAAGCGTTATCGCTTTACACTGATATTTTGTGCGTACAAGAGACGCACATTGTCCAGAAAGATGCACATAGAGTGAAACACCATTTATTTCTGATCATCCTTCAGTCCCATTCGGAGAAAAAAAGTAGGGGTGTGTTGATTGCCATTAGAAATCTGGTTGCCTTTACACAACTTACGCAAATAGTCGACGATGCGGGTCACTATGTGATTCTAGTATGCTCCCTTAATAATGTTCTTTATACTATTTTTAATCTCTATGCACCCAACCGCAGACAAACCTCCTTTCTGAATAAGCTCATGAAAAAGATCCATAAGGTCAAACAGGGCCATCTCCTGCTACTGTATGTGGAGACTATTGTAGATTATTCAATGGATACTAGCAACCCTATCAGACAAACAGACAATGGGCTATCAACATTCATGCACTCAGAAGAGATTTTCGATGTGCAACACTGTGCTGAGAGAGATTTCACCTTTTTCTCAAAGAGACATAAAACATACTCCCATATAGATCTATTTCTTGCAGACCGCACTTTACTCTATAGGAGCCGCACTTCCACGATTGACCTAATCAAATGGTCAGATCACGCGGCCATCACACTTATAATTCATGAAGGAACAAATATTAATCCTGACAGAATATGGAGAAATAATACATTTCTTTTGGGCCACTCGGTCTATGGAAGGGAGATAGAAACAGCCACTACAGAATTTTTTAGGTTTAACTCAGGGACGGCCTCTAGTGTATACTAAGAATGGTTGGTGTACAAAGCTTATATACGGGGTATACTGATGAAAATTTGCCATAGGGACAGGAAAATAAGGGAGCAAAAACAGACCGATTTATTGTCTGAGTTAGAGAAGCTAGAAAAGACAAACAAGCAAAACCCCACTCCAACTATTTCCCAGTCCATTCTAAATATATGCAACCAACTAAGAATCCTGCTATTGCATGAATATGAAAGTTCTTTGGTGAAGACTAAAGCGAAATACTATGCCCAGAACAATAACGCGGGTGGTATGCAAGCGGGTGTGGACCCACTGCGCCACTGACTGTGTATACTCTGGAGGGGCGTAACTAAGCCACTACCTGGTCTTCACTAGAGCCTCTGATGGTGAGGATAGGCTTGGGCTGTTAGGCCTCTTTCACACGGGCGTCATGTTTTTTGCCCGGATAAGATGCAGGTGCGTTGCGGGAAAATGCGTGATTTTTACGCGCGAATGCAAAACATTGTAATGCGTTTTGCACGCGAGTGAGAAAAATCGGCATGTTTCGTACCCAAACCCGAACTTCTTCACAGAAGTTCGGGTTTGGGTTAGGTGTTCTTTAGACTGTATTATTTTCCCTTATAACATGGTTATAAGGGAAAATAATAGCATTCTTAATACAGAATGCATAGTACAATAGGGCTGGAGGGGTTAAAAAATTTTTTTTTTAACTCAACTTAATCCACTTGTTCACGCAGCTCGGCTTCTCTTCTGTCTTCTTTCTTCAGGACCTGGGTAAAGTATAATAATGATCCAGTCTCCATCCTGATCGTCTCCTAGCAACCGTGCGTGAAAATCGTACCGCATCCGCACTAGCTTGCGGATGCTTTCAATTTTCACGCAGTCCCATTTACTTCTATGGGGCCTGCGTTGCGTGAAAAACGCACAAAATTGAGCTTGCTGCGATTTTCACGCAACACACAAGTGATGCGTGAAAATCACCGCTCATGTGCACAGTCCCATAGAAATGAATGGGTCCGGATTCAGTGCAGGTGCAATGCGTTCACCTCACGCATTGCACCCACGCGGAAAACTCGCCCGTGTGAAAGGGGCCTTAGGGTAGTTGCCAAGGGCTACTCCAGAGCAGTCCCCGAGTCAGTGGCAGCTGACCAGGGGGTCAGAGTACTCTGTGCAAGCACCGAGGGGACTTGCATGGCCAGGAGGTTCCGGGTCTGGACAGGTGGCAATCACTCGAAGTTAGTAAGCGAAGTCCCCGAGGTCAGAGGCAGGTGGTAAACAAACAAAGTCCATAAACGAGATCTGAGGTCAGGGGCAGGCGGCAAACAGGCAAAGTTCATAAACGAAGCCTGAGGTCAGAAGCAAGCGGCAAACAGGCAAAGTCCAGGAGTTCAATAAGCAAGGTCCGGTACACAGCGAAGCAGACAAGAGAGACACCTTAGCACTTCGAGATAGACAAGCTAAAACCATGAGGTTGCTCAGGCATCTTCCTGTGATAGGAAGCGCCTTTAAATACCTGCTTCAATCCAGCCATAGGCTGATGAGACAGAGGGCGTGTATGTGCTGCTTCATAGGTGGAGAGAGACAAATTTATGCAAGTTCAAACACCAGTAAGAGTCTCCAGCAGGAAGGAAACTCTGGCATGGAACACAAATACTATAGTTAAGCTATCTGCTGCCCCGCGCTTGTCAGCACGCTGCATGGCGGCAGGGAAAAAGGGAGCCTGGCGCCCTTGCCCGCGGTTAGGGGCAGCAGCATAGGCACGGACTGTTGGGCTATCAGTATCCCCACCCCCCTTGCGCCCCCTCTCCTCAGGCCTGGTCCTGGATAATAATTTTTCCAGAAGAAGAGGGGCATTGACGTTTTCTCTAGGTTCCCAAGATCTTTCCGGGCCAAACCCCTTCCAATCCACAAGAAACCTCTACTCTTCCTCATCCCCAGAATAGCTGTCACCTCGTAGATGTTTTCATCACTGACTGCAACAGGAGCTGAGACTGGTTTTTTGACAAAACGATTCAGAATAAAAGGTTTCAGCAGGGAGACGTGGAATGAATTTGGTACCAGAAGAGAGGCTGGCAGCTTAAGCTTGTAGGAAATATCATTAATTTGCTTGAGGATCTTAAATGTACCAATGAACCGTGGCCCCAATTTGTAAGAGGGCATTTTAAGCCTAATGTATTTGGAGGCAAGCCACACTTTATCACCAGGATGGAACTTAGGAGAATCTCTACGTCTTTTATCAGCAGCCTCCGTCATGCGCATGAAAGCCTCTTTCAGAGCTGCCCTGGACTCCATCCAGATTTTAGAGAACTCTCTTAAAGTTGCATCCGCTGCAGGGGTACCAGAAGTAGAAGACACCGGGAGTGGGATGTTAGGTTGTTGACCGTAAACAACCAAAAATTGTGATTTCTTGGAAGACTCACTGACATGATTATACGAAAACTCAGCCCATGGTAATAACTCGACCCAGTCATCATGATGGAGGTTGGTTAAATGTCCGAAAAAATTGGTCAGAATTTGATTGACACGTTTCACTTGACCATTAGACTGCGGATGATAAGCTGAAGAGAAATCCAGAGACACATTCAAAAGATTACAAAGAGCTCTCCAGAACTTAGACGTGAACTGCACACCTCTATCTGACACGATATGGTGGAGAAAACCATGGAGGCGAAAAATGTGTTCAATACATTTTTTTGCCAGTTGAGGAGCAGAAGGAAGACCAGCCAGAAGGACGAAGTGCGTCATTTTGGAAAACCGATCCACCACAACCCAGATCACAGAACACCCAGAGGACAAGGGTAGGTTAGTAATACAATCCATGGCTATCTGTTGCCAAGGAGCTTCAGGAACAGGAAGAGGAAGTAAGAGACCCGCTGGACGTTGCTTGGAGGTTTTATACTGCGCACATGATGGACAGGCGGCGACAAACTCTTGGATGTCTTGCCGCATGGATGGCCACAAGTACCTTTGAGCAATGAATTTGAAAGTCTTTCGTTGTCTGGCATGACCTACAATTTTTGAGTAATGACCCCAGACTAGAACTTGCTTCCTGAGGTTCTGCACAACAAAAGTCTTTCCGGGCGGAATCTCAGACAACTTGACAGGACAAACAGCAATTTTTTCGGGTTCAATGATGTGTTGAGGCTCCTCTTCCCGGTCAGTAGCATCAAAGGACCTCGAGAGAGCATCTGCTTTGATATTCTTCTCTGCAGCACAGAAATGAAGAACAAAATCAAAATGGGCAAAGGATCAGGACCATCTGGCTTGTGCAGACTGCAAATAGGTCAGATTTTTGTGGTCAGTGTAGATCACCACAGGATGAGATGCTCCCTCTAGAAGGTAACGCCATTCCTACAGTGCGATTTTGATGGCTAATAACTTCCTGTCCCCAATCGAATAGTTGTGCTCAGGAGCAGAGAAGGCCCTGGAGAAGAAACCACAGGTTACCATCTTACCGGAGGAAACTTTTTGTGAAAGGACCGCCCCAGCTCCAAGAGACGATGCTTCCACCTCCAGGTATGTTGGGCATTTTCATATGTATACAATATTATCTAATGACATTATAATCAAAAGGAATGCTCATCTCATTGCCTTTAAGAATAAGATTCAGCTTGAACCAAAATTATATTATGTGGCTGAGGAGGCCAAGATGAGTTCATGGCAAGTTCAGTCTATATAAAAAAAAATATATATAATAATTGTGAACATAGATGGACATTGTATTTAAAAGTTATTACTATAGATATGAGACCATCTGGTAAGGAGTATGCCAACCCCCTACAACATGTCTGTCTGGAGGGGACGTGGTTACTTGATAAGGACTCATGTCCTTGGAGCACACCTGCTGTATGAGGATTATATATTCATAATTATATATATATATCTTTGCATGGTATATTTAGTTTACAACATATGTTAATCAATAATTCATATAATGTGTTATCTATGTGTAACAATGTATCGATTTATATATATGTTATACCATGTATTTACCATTTAGAAGAAACAACTACAGAAACAAGTAAGTTTAAGTTAATTGGATTTCAAAACAATAGTTATTCATGGGAGTACATAAGTGAAATCTACAAGTTCCGATGCCCAGCATCAAAGCCGCTACAAAAAATTTTCATCAAGTCAATCCATATTTCAAAAAGATAAGAGAAGACAGTCAACTCCAACAAGTCCAGGATATAGGTAATTAAAAGTGTAAGGAAAAGACCTTCCTCAGTGATTTATGGTAGAAAGGTCATTGAGGTCCTGTGAAAGTATTATTAGATATTTAATTTTAATGCTTAAAAAGTTGTTATATTCACCTACAGTACCGCAGTGCCATCTGGAGTCCGATGGGCAACATTATATTATTTCATTATTTGCTCTATACCATTTTAGGAGTTGAGATCACGTCATGATGTTATTAGCATGCGAATACACCCACCCTACCTGATTGGGAATCCATAATCTAAAGGGGATGATTCTTAGATAAGGGGGGGAATAATTACTCGTGTGCGGAGTAGAAGGGGCTAGTCAACAGAAAAGAAAGCTAGCTAGTAGAGGAGAAGTTGAGGTGTATCAAGATGGAAGCCATAATGAACCACCCAGCTTTCCTAGGAGCAGAAGTGAGATTCCTGCTAGGACTTGGTAAGAGACACAGAAAATGATATTTCATTTTATTAAGACTAATTTGATAGTGTGGGTGAAATTATACCATCTAGATTGGCGAATAAATAAATGATTAAATAAATTGATCATCTCCACATTGAGATGTAGTCTTAGGATATTGTGAGGCTTCATTCTACCTGCAGAAGAATCTAGACTCATAATCTAGCAAAGCATTAAATAATTGCTTATATATATATTGATATTGATAGAACATTCTTCGCCAAGCTAAGTGATGGATTCCCACCGGAAAGACGTCAAGTCCTTCCCATTTAAGATCCTAGATCCCTGTTATTTGTCTTAATAGTCTTACCAAAGTCACATATATGTGAAAATAGTCCAGGATGGGGAGGAAGGATATAGTTATCTCTTCTAAGTTATATCCTTGGATGGATTTGCCCATCTTGAAGTCATGTGATGTGTAGTTGGTTGGGGGGGGGGGCAGAATGTATTTAGCATTCTATATTGATGTCTAGGATTAGACATGCCCATCCTGATATCATGAGGTTTTCTCTGAACAGAAGTAATGTATATAACTTATGTTCCTACTTTGATATCCTAACCTTATAATAGCTTGGTTATAATGTCACAAGTTATTTCCACTCACATGTATTGTTAAGCTTGTAATGCTTTATATTAACGCTATATATATATTCATTTGCATGTATCATTGTGTTTATTTACTTATATATGTTTATAATCTTGTAACCAATAAATCTGCATATTTTTATAATACCTGTGTATTATTGTATAATGCAAAACTACATTTTATCATTAACGTCATCTCACGTCAAAAAGAACTTATTTATCTGAGGAAATAGTCGGACTCAGATGCGAATTGTATCAATTAGGTTGTCTACAATTCACCAGGTCATGATTTTAAGAATTTATGACAATTTTTATAAAAAATTTTTTTTTTTATGGTTAATTATTTTTATGACCATAATTAATAATTCTTAATTGAATTATTACCCCCCGACAGGTAGAATTGCTTGTTAGCATCAAGGTGATGGAGAACCGGAGCTGCAGAAAAGGCCTGCTTCAAGGCCTGGAAGGCCAATTCAGCCTCAGCTGTCCAATTCTTAGGATTTGCTCCCTTACGGGTCAAGGCGGAGATGGGAGTAGTCAAGGACAAGAAGTGCATCACAAACTGGTGGTGGTAGTTGGCGAATCGCAGGAACCGCTGGATTGCTTTTAAACCTGAAGGACGAGGCCACTTTAAAATCTATGACAGCTTCTCAGGCTCCATCTGCAGACCAGTAGCAGATATTATGTATCCTAGGAATGGCAGAGGACTGCTCAAAGGAACATTTCTCAAACTTGGAGTACAGACGATTTTCTCTTAGCCTTTGAAGGAACAGACAAACCTGCTTCCAGTGCGTAGTCAAATCTGGAGAAAAAAACATGGATATCATCTAGGTACACCACAACACAGGAATATAGCAAATCTCTGAAGATATTGTTAACAAATTCCTGGAACACTGCAGGGGCATTGCTTAGTCGAAAGGGCATTACCCGGTATTCATAGTGACCATCGCGGGTGTTGAAGACGGTCTTCCACTCATCCCCCTGGCGAATCATGAACAGGTTGTAGGCCCCACGTAGGTCTAATTTGGAGAAAATTTTAGCCCCCCTGAGGCAATCAAACAATTCATAATTTAGGTGAAGAGGGTACTTATTTTTTACGGTTATCTTGTTAAGACCCCTGTAGTCGATGCATGGACGTAGTGAGTCATCTTTCTTCTTCACAAAGAAGAAACCTGCACCGGAGAGGAAGATTTGCGGATAAATCCTCTGTCGAGGTTTTCCTTGATATACTCAGACATGGATTGAGTCTCTGCTGGTGACAGGGGATAGATGCGTCCCCGAGGAGGCGAGGGGCCCGGAACCAAGTCAATAGGGCAGTCATACAGCCTGTGAGAAGGTAGCATCTCAGATTCCTTCTTGTCAAAGACATCCGCATAAGCATGATAGGCTGCTGGCAGACCCTGGAGATTGGGTGGTACCCGAAGTGACCGAGCTGACTGAACAGAAGAAAGACACTTCCCAAGACAGGACTGTCCCCAACGAAGCACCTCTCCGGACCTCCAGTCAAGGACAGGTTCATGAACACGAAGCCACGGAAGTCCCAGGAGGAGAGGATGAGACAGACTTGAGAAGACCAGGAACTAAATCTCTTCAGAATGAAGCGCTCCCACCTGTAATTTTACAGGTTCCGTGATGAACTGTACAGACTGAGATAGGGCCTTTCCATCAACGGACGATACCGTCAGAGGACTCTGCAGGTGTCGAACAGGTATCTGATGATGATCCACTAAGCATTGTTGCAGGAAGTTCCCTGCAGTTCCGGAATCCAGAAGTGCTGTCTCCGTAAATCAAACATTGCCTAACGACAAGGTTACTGGCATAGTAAGAGGAGGAGAGGAATTGTCTTCACCTAGGGTCGCCTCCCCAACAGACCCTAGGCTTTAGAGGACAGGAACAGAGAAGATGACCAGCACAGCCACAATAGAAGCAAAGTCCCCTTGTACGACGGTGACCACGTTCTTGCTCAGTCAGCCTGACTCGGTCATCCTGCAAGGCTTGTGGCACAGCCGCAGACGTAGAAGGCTGAGGGACTGAAGACACTGGATGATATGGTCTTCTCTCACGTGCTACCTCCTTAGCACGCTTCTAGAAGCGCAGATAAATCTGGGTGGCCAGGGAAATAAGGTTGTCCAGGGTAGAGGGAACATCCCGACCGGCCAGTTCATCCTTAGAGACCCTCCCAAAAGGCAGCCACTAAGGCTTCCATTATTCCAGCCCAATTCAGAGGCCGGTGTCTGGAACTGGACTGCATATTGGCCCATGGACTGACTTCCTTGGCGCAACCGCAGTATAGAAGACGCAGCTGCGGTGGTGCTTCCTCACTCGTCAAACACCCTATGAAAAGCTTCTAGGAAGGTCTGTAGATTCATAACGACTGGGTCGCTCGTCTTCCAGAGTGGGTTGATCCAGGCCAGAGTTTCTCCTGTAAGGTACGACATTAAAAAGGCGACCTTGGCTCGGTCAGAAATAAACTGATGCTGCATCAGCTCAAAGTGCAGAGTGCACTGATTAATGAATCCCCTGCACTGTTTAGGGTCTCTATCAAAACGTAGCGGAGCTGACAAACGAGGACTAGAACATGGCACATAGGGTGTTGACGGAGCTGGTACCAGGTTAGCCGCTGCAGCGGGAGCTGGAGGTGCAGGGTTGGTGGCGACAGGTCATTAAGGTGCATGTTCATATTCCGCAGATAGGACAGAATCTGAACCTGACATTCTCTCTCCTGAGCCAACTTCTGGCACAGTTCGGTGAGGATTGGTGGGTTCAGCGGGATCCATGGCCTGAGCAAACTGTTATGCAAGCGGGTGTGGACCCACTGCACCACTGACTGGGTATACTCTGGAGGGGCGTAACTAAGCCACTACCTGTCTTCACTAGAGCCTCTGATGGTGAGGATAGGCTTGGGCCATTAGGGTAGCTGCCAGGGGCTACTCCAGAGCAGTCCCCGAGTCAGTGGCAGCTGACCAGAGTACTCGCTGCAAGCACCGAGGGGACTTGCGTGGCCAGGAGGTTCCGGGTCTGGACAGGCGGCAATCAATCGAAGTCAGTAAGTGAAGTCCGAGGTCAGAGGCAGGCGGTAAATAAACAAAGTCCATGAACAAGATCTGATGTCAGGGGCAGGCGGCAAACAGGCAAAGTCCAGGAGTTCAATAAGCAAGGCCCGGCACACAGCGAAGCAGACAAGAGAGGCACCTTAGCACTTGGAGATAGACAAGCTAAAACCATGAGGTTGCTCAGGCATCTTCCTGTGGTAGGAAGCACCTTTAAATACCTGCTGCAATCCCGCCATAGGCTGGTGAGACAGAGGGCGTGTATGTGCTGCTTCATAGGTGGAGACACACCTATGAAAGTTCAAACACCAGTACAAGTCTCCAGCAGGGAGGAAACTCTGGCATGGAACACAGATACCATAGTTAGGCTATCTGCTGCCCGCGCTTGTCAGCACATGGCATGGCGGCAGGAAAAGAGGGAGCACGGCGTCCTTGCCTGCGGTTAGGGGCATCATCGCCGGCATGGACTGCTGGGCTACCAGCGGGCAAACTCTTAGCATCTAAATTAAAATCACAACACGCCCCTTCCAAAATCCCTTATCTTAAACACCCCACCACTGGTGTCAAGCTCACATACCCTAGAGATATTGCAGCACAGTTTAAAGATCTGGGAACAACATCCCACCTCGGAAACTCCATACAGGATTTTTTAACAGCCGCACCATTACCTACATTTACGGAAGAACATTTGACCTCTCTTAGTGCCCCTATTACTAAAACTGAAATTCTCATTATTATAAAACTATTTCTGTCAGGGAAATCCCCAGAACCAGACGGCATTTCAAATGATTTCTATAAAAAGTTCCCTACATTGATTTCCCCAAGTCTGGAATCAATGTTTCAGCAGGCTATGCAGGGATCCCCCTTCCCATCCGAGATGCTATCTGCATTAATAGTCACACTACCTAAACCAGGGAAATCGACAGATGCTCCCCAAAACTTCCGCCCCATATCTTTACTAATTATAAATTATATGCTAAAATACTAGCCTCCAGGCTGTCATTAGTAGTACCGTTGCTGGTTAAGTTCGATCAAGCTGGATTTGTCTCTGGACGGCAGCTGTATGACAACACCGGGCGAGTTTTAAATATTTTTGACTATGCAGGGAAACACAATGTTCCGATGGTGGCGGTTACCTTAGACGCTAAGAAGGTCTTTCGCCTTCTCGGTGTTACAACATATGGGATTCAAGGGGGACATTCTATCTGCCATTCAAAACTTATATACTACCCCATCGGCTAGAGTGTTCTCCAATGGAGCCCTTTCTGAACCGTTTCAAATAGCGTCAAGGCTGCCCTTTGTCCCCTTTGATTTTCGTTCTAACCATTAGCCCAACATCTGCGTTTAGATGACACAATTAAAGGAATTACCATAGTGGGCAGACAGCATCTCATTTTATTATATGCAGATGATATCATTCTTACACTGACACAACCAGCTATCTTGCTACACCGCGCTTAATCTCAGATTTTACCCTTCAATCTTCCTTGGGAGACCTTTAGCTCAATGAAATCCACCTTTCACTTGGACTGGCAAAACACAGGGATACAACACTTAGGCATCCATCTGACCAAATCCCAAAAGATGTCATACCCCCAGAATTACGAATCTCTCGAGGACGATTGAACAAGATTTATCTAACTTCGCTAAACACAACATCTCTTGGGGTGGCAGAATAGTTACCTTTCAAATGTTTACCTTGCCAAAAGTGCTGTACATCTTTCATACCCTTCCCCTACCCCTCCCAACCAGATTCTTTCAGAAATCCAGGCAACTTATTAATAGGTTCATATGGGACAATAAGAAACCAAGAATTTTGCATTACCTTTTGACTCGGAAAAGAGGAATGGGAGGACTAGGGCTGCCTTGCCTCCGTCATTACTATATGGCAACCAATTTCTCCATTTTGAAGGACTGGTGGGCTAATTCCACAGACAAGCACTAGGTTCAAATAGAACAAAGTGTGGTAATGTCCCGGGATAGAAACATAGAATGTGTTGGCAGATAAGAACCATTTGGCCCATCTAGTCTGCCCAATATACTGAATACTGTGATAAGCGATGTCTACTGCACCTCCACCATCTATTATTTTAGTCACCCAATCAAAAAAATCTATAAGATGAGTTTGACATGATCTCCCTGAAGTAAACCCATGCTGTTTTTCATCTTTCAATCCATGGGATTTTAGATGTTCCACAATCCTCTCCTTAAGTATGGTTTCCATTAATTTCCCCACTATTGATGTCGGGCTTACTGGCCTATAGTTGCCCAATTCCTCCCTGCTACCTTTCTTGTGAATGGGCACAACATTTGCAAATTTCCAATCTTTTGGGACGACTCCTGTTACCAGTGATTGGTTAAATAAATCTGTTAATGGTTTTGCGAGTTCACCGCTAAGCTCTTTTAATTGCTTTGGGTGTATCCCATCAGGCCCCTGTGACTTATTTGTATTCATTTTAGACAGCTTCCTCTGTAAAGAGACATGCAATAAAAGATTCATCAGTCTTTCTTCCTAACTGAGGTCCTTTTCCTTCATTTTCCTTTGTAAAAACTGAACAGAAGTATTCATTGAGGCAGTCAGCTAGTTCTTTATCTTCTTCCATATAACTTTCTGCTTTTGTTTTTAATTTGGTAATTCCTTGTTTTAGTTTCCTTTTTTTGTTTATGTATCGGAAGAATGTCTTATCGCCTTTTTTCACTGACTGAGCTAATTTCTCTTCTGCCTGTGCTTTAGAAGCTCGTATAACTTGCTTGGCCTCTCTCTGCCTAATCTTATAAATTTGCCTGTCATCCTCGGTTTTTTTTTATAATTTCTAAATGCTATATTTTTGTTTTTAATGATTTTGGCCACTTCTGCTGAGTACCACAGTGGTCTCTTCCTTTTTTTGCTTTTACTGACAAGCCTAATGCAATTATCTGTTGCCTTCAATAGTGCCACTTTTAAGTAGTCCCATTTCTCCTGGACTCCATTGAAACTGTTCCAATCTGATAGGGACTCGTATACCACTAATCTAATTTTAGAAAAGTCAGTTTTTCTAAAACATAAACTTTTGTTTTTGTGGGGTGTGACTTAGGGTACTTTCACACTTGCGGCAGACTGATCCGGCAAGCAGTTCCGCCTCCGGAATTGCCCGCCGGATCCGACAAAACGCACATGGCCGCACATTTTTAACGCAACGGATCCGTCGTTCCGTCGACGACCATAAAAGCCGGATCCGTCGTTCAGTTTCATTCCGTCGACACTTTTTGACGGATCCGTGCGCCGGATCCGTCGTAAAAGCGGATCCGTCTATTCCGTTTTCTTCCGTTTTTAAACGGAAAGACGGATCCGGTATTAAAATTTTGGAGATAAAAGATGCAATCTCATAAAGCAAATACTACAACTGGCTATAAAAGAAAACCGAAGGTCACTTACCACTCAGAAGTTCCTTCTAAAGATTGCAAAGATGATGCCGGACCATATTCGTTTTGGATTTCAGGCTCTAATTCTTGTTTCACGCTGGAGAAGACGTCTTCGAGCCAGACGTCGTAGAAATCGTCGCTATTGGGTGCATCCAATAACCTCTGCAAGAGTAAGAAGGGGAGTTTTTGAAACTCTGTTTCCTGAATTGAGGGATTATCCTGAAAAATTCTTTAACTACTTACGGATGACGGTAGAAAGTTTGATGATCTTTTACAACGTGTGTCACCTCACATTCAAAGACAAGACACCACTTTCCGTCGCTGTGTTTCCCCAGCAGAACGCCTATTGTTGACCATAAGGTAAAGTACATACTTATTACATATAGTACTAATATTCGGTCTAAATTTATTAAAGCTGCTGTTTGTTAGTGTGAAGCCATAATTTTTTGATCCTAAATTTGCTAAGTTTTTCTGGGATCACTGTACAAAGTGCCTATTTTTGGCCCCAATTGATGCTCATCATTATTATTTTTCATTGTAGATCTTGAATGTAAAAGTTTTAAGCAATATACTCGTCATTAACGATGTAGAATGAACTGTGATGAATATTGTTAATCATGGTGAAAAAGCATTTATCGTTGAATTTTAATAAAAATTATATCCGCCACAGAAAAAATCTTGACCAAACTAATATATGTAGGGGTGCCATACAATTTCGTCAGATTGATCTACCTTGTATATTAGGTTGTTTGAAAATCTTTTTAATACCCTAACTTTTTTTAATTTTTAGGTTTCTGGCAAGTGGAGAAAGTTTCAGCTCACTCCATTTTCAATTTCGCATTGGGATATCAACTGTCTCCATAATTGTCAAGGAGACATGCCGTGTTTTGGCGGAACAACTGCATGATGAATTTATACCACATCCAACTAGACAGCATTGGACAAAATGGCCCAAGATTTTTGGACGTTTGTCAGTTTCCCAACTGCATAGGTGCGGTAGACGGGAAACATATTCTGATTATCAAGCCCCAAGGAACCGGATCAGAGTTTTTCAATTACAAGAAATATTTTTCGATAATCCTAATGGCCATCGCAGATGCACAATATCGTTTTGTTCCCGTCGACGTAGAGGCCTATGGACGCACCAACGATTCTATGGTATTTAAAAATTCTAATATGGGCTGTAGTCTATATAACAGACAATTCGATTTTCCTCTCCCTCAACCACTGCCAGGTACTGATGGCCCACCCATGCCGTTTGTATTGGTTGGTGATGAGGCCTTCCAAATGTGTGGAAATCTGATTAAACCGTATTCAAGCCACGGATTAGATTTAAAAAAACGCACATACAACTACCGCTTGACCAGGGCTCGAAGAATGGTTGAATGCACATTTGGAATTTTGGTCGCAAAATGGAGGATTTTTACTAAACCAATTCAGATGAAGGTTGAATCGGTCGATGAGGTTGTAAAGTGTGCTGTGGTGTTACACAACTTCCTACTTAAAAAAGAACGGCTCAATTTGGAACAGGTACCGGAGGACAGCGAGATCGCAAGCATTCAAAGTTGTCAATATCGGTCAACTGTAGCGGTTGCACGGATGAGAGACTCTTTTGCAGATTATTTCTGCTCTGAAGCAGGAAGGGTGGACTGGCAGGACCGATTTGTTTAAACATTTTGTGATTCATTTTCAAATAACCGTTAATTTCTGTTTGTTTGTTGGTGGTTACAGTGTGTTGTATTTTATTTCAATTGTATTTTTGGTTCAATAAATATTGTTTTTACGTAATTGAGATTTTATTTTAATATATTGATGTGCCCACCCTTGAGGGCGCTGGTAGATTTAATTAGGCCTGTTATGGAGACTGAGGTTAAATCTGCCCACGCTAGAGGAGCGACACATAGTTGTTTCGCTCCACTGGCGCCGGTAGATTTATTCAGGCCTGTTATGGAGACTGAGGTTAAAACTGCCCACGCTAGAGGAGCGACACATAGTTGTGTCGCTCCACTGGCGCCGTTAGATTTATTCAGGCCTGTTATGGAGACTGAGGTTAAATCTGCCCACGCTAGAGGAGCGACACATAGTTGTGTCGCTTCACTGGCGCCGGTAGATTTATTCAGGCCTGTTATGGAGACTGAGGTTAAATCTGCCCACGCTAGATGAGCGACACATAGTTGTGTCGCTCCACTGGCGCCGGTAGATTTATTCAGGCCTGTTATGGAGACTGAGGTTAAATCTGCCCACGCTAGAGGAGCGAATAGTTGTGTCGCTCCACCAGTGCTGGGAGATTATGTCTGGCCTATTATACACCTAGCTTTCACACAATCTCCCAACGCTGGAGGAGCGACAATTAGTTGTGTCGCTCCACCAGTGCTGGGAGATTATGTCTGGCCTATTATACACCTAGCTTTCACACAATCTCCCAATGCTGGAGGAGCGACAATTAGTTGTTTCGCTCTGCCAGTGCTGGGAGATTTAAATTTTATTAAATAAAAATATCTATCTTTTAAAAATAAAAATAAACAGTCATTGGATTTTTTAAATAACAAAAAGATTTATTATAAATAACAATAAAAGAAATAAAAGAAATAATTACAAATTAAGGAAGGTATGGTGGGGGGTGGAGGGAAGTGATTGGTTTGGGTCCACTCTGTCCTGTTGTTCTTCTGCCACTGTGGACAACAAAGTGCGTGTTGGTGCAAGTGGCACAGAGGGAGTATGAAGAGTGGATTGGGCAGGAGAAGGAGTTTCCCGAGCAACAGTAGAGGGAGTGGTGAAAGAGGTAGGAGCATAGTAAGAAGGAGGAGAAGAAAAGTGTTGAGAAAAGAACTCTGGGGTTTGAGATGGGGGTGGGTTGTGGGAAGGGGGAGGGGGAGGGTGGGAATGCTGAGCCTGTGGAGGCTGGAAAGATGGATAGGTGTGGGATGGGGGATAGGTGAAGGATGGGGGATAGGTGTAGGATGGGCGATAGGGCAGGGGTGGGGGAATGGTTGTGGGGCGGTGTGCCATTTGCCACAAAATGCTGTCTATCTGTCTTCTGGCCTCATAATGCTGGTCGGGTGATAATCGTTCCAGCGCAGGTAACAACGATACAATATAGTGATGCATCGGACTCATCTGTGTCGTCAACACCGCCCCCTCCTGAAGACGACGCAAATGATCCTCCACATATGCAACCCTATTTGTGATCCCCACCAAGGACTCATACATGAGCCTTGTGAGTTCTTCGTAGTCAGCCTGGCGGCTCCTACCTGACCTCTGGCGACGCATGAGGGCCTCAAAAAGTGGAGCCATCGCTGACATTGTTGCGTCGCCAGAGGGCACAGGTAGAGGAACAGGTTGGGAAACCTGGTGTTCCTGACCAGCAGTAGGAGCAGGATGAGAGGGACCCGCGGTGGCTTGCTCTTCAGGGACCGCCTCCTGAGGAACTTCGGGCTCCAGAGTGCTGCTGGCTGTTCTGTGAAGCAAAGAAAAAAAATAATTAGCATTTTTTTTGAATGGGAGAAACTGTGGAATAGAGGTGAGCAAAGAGCCTTCAGAAGCTACATAGGAGGTTACATTCCAAAAAATAGAGAAACATACTGAGCATAGATAGAGGCCATGAATTAAATGAATTTTCAAGGCAGTGTCAATGTACAGTATAGCCTTTTTTTTTGGAAAGCAACTTCAAATGAAAAATCAGAAGCACACATCGCTCCTCTCTACTCCACGAAATACAATGTGTATGTCCAAGACAAAGTGCCAAATGACAGTCTGCCTGGGCCATACACCTAGTTGGAAAAGTCATTTTTTATAGAAACCATATATCTTACCTTCGCATCTCTAGGGTTCTTCGTAGGAACCCCAAGGCGGCAGAATAGCGGTATTCACGCCTCGAGGTTCCTCCCGACCCACTCGGGCGCCGAAGTTCCTCATTAAAGGCCTTCTTGTAGCGGTCCCTGATTGAGCGCCACCGAACCATGATCGTATCCCCTATAAAGAAATAAATAAAAAAAGGATGTTTAGTATAAAAATCTGTGGTTTAATCAAAGTTGGTTTACAATTTAATTGAAAGAGCCACAAGAAAAAGAAATTTTTAAAAAAAAATTTAAGTGGCGGTGATGAAAATAATAAACTGTAAACCACTTTTGCTAAAAAATTTTTTTACGTTTCTGCTCTCTACAAATTAAATACTTTATACTTATGGCATTGGCCCTGTTGCCTTTCTCTGAGGTCATCCCAGTTGGGCAGAATGGCCGCACATATCTCGTTCCAGAGGAGCCGTGTTAGATGATGGTCTGCATGGCGGCGGTCGGTGTGGCCCCACAACGGTGTACGCTCCTCCACCTTTTGGATGAGGAGGTCATTGTCGATATAAAATTTTTCAACGTCCTCCTCATGCCTTCTGGTGGAGATTTGGGAACCCTAAAAGAAAAGAAAAAAAATAGAAAAGAAATTAACTTTTATGTTTGATAAATTTCTTTTTAATAAAAACCATAACTTTACAATACTCACACGACCACGACCGCCGCGTGCTCCACGGCGTCCTCTGGAAGATCGTTGATGACCTGTCTGACTGGCAACAGGACGAGATGGCTAAAAAAATATATATATATATATATATATATATATATACAGTACAGGCCAAAAGTTTGGACACACCTTCTCATTCAAAGAGTTTTCTTTATTTTCATGACTATGAAGGCATCAAAACTATGAATTAACACATGTGGAATTATATAATAACAAACAAGTGTGAAACAACAGAAAATATGTCATATTCTAGGTTCTTCAAAGTAGCCACCTTTTGCTTTGATTACTGCTTTGCACACTCTTGGCATTCTCTTGATGAGCTTCAAGAGGTAGTCCCCTGAAATGGTCTTCCAACAGTCTTGAAGGAGTTCCGAGAGATGATTAGCACTTGTTGGCCCTTTTGCCTTCACTCTGCGGTCCAGCTCACCCCAAACCATCTCGATTGGGTTCAGGTCCGGTGACTGTGGAGGCCAGGTCATCTGGCGCAGCACCCCATCACTCTCTTTCATGGTCAAATAGCCCTTACTTTCAAAGTTTTCCCAATTTTTCGGCTGACTGACTGACCTTCATTTCTTAAAGTAATGATGGCCACTCGTTTTTCTTTACTTAGCTGCTTTTTTCTTGCCATAATACCAATTCTAACAGTCTATTCAGTAGAACTATCAGCTGTGTATCCACCTGACTTCTCCTCAACGCAACTGATGGTCCCAACCCCATTTATAAGGCAATAAATCCCACTTATTAAACCTGACAGGGCATACATGTGAAGTGAAAACCATTTCAGGGTACTACCTCTTGAAGCTCATCAAGAGAATGCCAAGAGTGTGCAAAGCAGAAATCAAAGCAAAAGGTGGCTACTTTGAAGAACCTAGAATATGACATATTTTCAGATGTTTCACACTTGTTTGTTATGTATATAATGCCACATGTGTTAATTCTCTAAGTATTTGAGCATGCGCAGTCTTATGATATAAAGGGACGGCGCAAATATATGACGAAAAAAATGTATTGATAGCATCGGATTGGTTTGCCAAACTGTCACACGAGTCCCGAAGCAGGGATTGGCCACAGGATGACCAATGACCCACCCCCATCAGTTATAAACGCTTACTTGCAAAGCACTCGTGTTGACAGTAGCTCCATCCCCCTGAAGAAGCCACAGCTAGTGGTGAAACATGTTGGGGGAGCTATACTTTGTTTTTTAAATTAGGTGCATGTGGGATATAGTGTCTTAGTGGCGAGTATCTGCAGACTCACCATATTTAGACACTCTAGCGGCAGCAAGTCGCATCAAACGTTGTATAGACAGGGAATTATCCTAAAGCGACTTGATAGGTGATCCTCCAATATGCAATATATTCAGACACATGAACTAGTGTTGATTAAAGGAAATAGAAGGGAAGAAGGACGCATTTAAAGGAGACAGCATACATGGGTGTAATAACCCCATTTGTCTGCCGCTTGTATCCATATAGCACCTTTAAATTTTAAAAGCATTTTTTTCTTCTTTTTTCTCCTGTTTTGTATTACTCTACAATTTTCATAGTCATGAAAATAAAGAAAACTCTTTGAATGAGAAGGTGTGTCCAAACTTTTGGTCTGTACTCTATATAACATTAAAAATAAAAACAACAATGCATAAAACTTTGAAAAGTATCAAAAATATTTTAACCAACCGTTTCTCCTCCACCCCCAACTTCCTCCTCCCCTGTTCCTCTGGGTCTGGGTTGACCGGGACAACTCTCCTCCATAGAGTCTGACTGATTAAACAAAAAAATATATATTTTTGAATAACAACACAATATACAGTTTGGAATGCTAAGGAACTTTATATACCACATGCTGGTGGCATTGTGATCGGGGAGGAGAGCTCCCGGCCTCGCTTGAAGACGAAGATATGCCTATAAATAAAAAAATAATAGAATATTTGAACTTTAAATAAAATAACAGACCGACAAAAAAAATATTTACTGGTCATTTTATTTTTAATAATTTGCTGCCTGGCTGGGTTTGGTTAGAAGTGAGTGGCTAGCTGGCTGGCTGAATTTTTTTTTGTTGATCTAAAAAAAAAATATAAAAATTTTGACAGGTGGTCATATTGTTGAACGAAAACATACTCATGCACTGTGTGGTTATATTACCTGCAACCCCTATGGTACAGTACATATGGATTTGCAGTTAATATAAGCACATAGTGGATGCTAGGAGTAGCAGTAGACAGGACTACTACTCCTAACATGCACTGTGTAGTTATATCACCTGCAACCCCTATGGTACAGTACATAGGGATTTGCAGTTAATATAAGTACATAGTGGATGCTAGGAGTAGCAGTAGACAGGACTACTACTCCTAACATGCACTGTGTAGTTATATCACCTGCAACCCCTATGGTACAGTACATAGAGATTTGCAGTTAATATAAGCACATAGTGGATGCTAGGAGTAGCAGTAGATAGGACTACACTACTCCTAACATCCACTGTGTACTAACAGCTACTATGTACTTATAGCTCCTATGTATAAGTACATAGGAGCTGTTTATATGACTTTTTTCTGTAAAAAAATAAGAAAAAAAACACATATACTCACCTTCTCTGGCTTGCACCCGACTCCCTCGCAGGCAGGATCCAGACAGGATGGCGCGAAACTTGTGTCACGACCGCTACCCCAGCAGCAGTCGTGTCGCACCAGACGGAGGGGAAGGGGGACCCTTATCTACGGATGGGAATAGTATGGCCACCCCTGACTTACCCTAAGCTGGCACCTGTCTGCCCTGATACCCTAGACGGGGTGTGAACCCATGCGGCGAGCAGGATGCCTAAACCCTCAGTCACCCTAATCAAGCCTAGAGTAGGGAAAGGCCGATGGGAGCACTAGTCACCATCACTCATGTCTAGGAGAACAGCAGGGGAAGACAGCAACAAACAAACTATATCAAAGATAGACTTATCCAGTCACGAGCAGAGAAGGCGAAACCCAGATGACATACCCTGAACCACGGAGCAAACTCACAAGCTATCGCGAGTAGCAAGTCGCTGCGACCTTCTCCTCCCAGACCTGTCTGGATCAGTCACAGTCGTGACAGTACCCCCCTTTCTACGAGGGGCCCCTGGACCCTCAAGACCAGGCCTCTCCGGATGGGAGCTATGAAAAGCCCGAATGAGTCTGTCCGCTTTTATCTCTGATGCTGGAACCCACATTCTCTCTTCGGAACCATAACCTTTACAGTGCACCAGGTACTGAAGAGAGCGGCGAACATATCGTGAATCAACAATCTTTTCTACCTGAAACTCAAGACTGCCATCAACAACCACCGGTGGAGGCGGTAGTGGCAATGGTTCAGGAGGTTCTACATATCTCTTAAGCAGAGATCTGTGGAAGACATTATGGATCCTTAGAGTCTGAGGTAGCTCCAGACGAAAAGCCACCGGGTTAATGATCTTAATTACCCTATAAGGACCAATAAATCTTGGACCTAATTTCCACAAGGGAACCTTCAACTTGATATTTCTGGTAGACAACCACACCAAGTCATTCACCCCAAGGTCCGGACCTTCAGAGCGCTTCCTATCAGCCGCACGTTTGTATCTACCACCAATTCTCTTCAAACTTTCTTGCACACTCTGCCACACTGAAGAAAGTGAAGACGCAAATCGTTCCTCTTCGGGAATCCCAGACGGCCCCCCCTCACTAAACGTACAAAACTGAGGATGGAAACCATACGCACCAAAAAATGGTGACTTATCGGTGGATTCTTGACGACGATTATTAATGGCAAACTCGGCTAACGGTAAATAAGATGACCATTCCTCCTGATTTTCGGAAACAAAGCATCTCAAATATGTCTCTAGGTTTTGATTGGTACGTTCAGTCTGACCGTTGGACTGTGGATGGAAAGATGAAGAAAACGACAGATGAACCCCTAAACGAGAACAAAAAGCTTTCCAAAATTTAGAAACGAATTGGGTACCACGATCCGAAACAATATCGGAAGGGACCCCGTGAAGCTTCACGATGTGGTCAATAAAAACCTGAGCCAGTGTGTTAGCATTAGGCAATGCGGCAAGAGCAATAAAGTGCACCATTTTACTGAATCTGTCAACAACTACAAGAATAACAGTCTTCCCCGCTGATACTGGTAGATCCGTAATGAAATCCATTGACAGGTGCGTCCAAGGCCTGTTGGGGATGGCCAGAGGTAAAAGACGCCCTGCCGGACGAGTATGATCTACCTTAGAACGAGCACAGGTAGCACATGGAGACACAAAATTCAACACCTCCTGGCGCCATTTAGGCCACCAGAACCGACGAGACACTAACTCAGAGGTTGCCCTACTACCTGGGTGTCCTGCCAGTGTGGAGTTATGGTGTTCTTTTAGTATCTCCAGTCGTAAATTTTCTGGCACAAACAGTTTACCCGAGGGGCAGGAGGCCGGGGCGTCCCCCTGAGCTTCCAACACCCTCCCCTCCAAACCTGAGTGTAATGCAGAGACCACCACCCCCTTTTGCAAAATGGGCTCTGGTACCTCAACATCACCCCCTCCAGGAAAACTTCGAGACAATGCATCCGCCTTAGTATTTTTTGCCCCCGGGCGATAGGTTATTACAAAATTAAACCTAGTAAAAAATAACGACCACCGAGCCTGTCTAGGGGTGAGACGTTTAGCAGACTCCAGATATAATAAGTTTTTGTGATCAGTAATCACCGTGACGGGATGAACCGCCCCCTCCAAAAAATGACGCCACTCCTCAAAAGCCAACTTAATAGCCAAAAGTTCCCTGTTGCCAATATCATAGTTCCTTTCTGCAGTAGACAATTTCTTCAAAAAGAAAGCACACGGACGCCATTCACCAGGGAACGGGCCCTGAGATAGTACCGCTCCCACCCCCACCTCTGGAGCGTCAACCTCTACGATAAAAGGAAGCGAGACATCTGGCTGTACGAGAATAGGGGCCGAGGTGAATCTCTCCTTCAGAGATGCAAAGGCAGTTTTGGCTGCATGTGACCATTTGGAAAAATCGGATCCCTTTCGGGTCATGTCCGTCAGTGGTTTGACCACCAAGGAATAGTTTTTTATAAACTTTCTATAAAAATTGGCAAACCCCAGGAAGCGTTGCAATGCCTTCAGGTTCTCAGGCAGATCCCAGTCTATAATCGCCCGGACTTTCTCTGGATCCATGCGGAAACCTGAATCTGACAACACATACCCCAGAAATGGCAGTTCTTTTACAGCGAACACACATTTTTCTAACTTAGCAAACAATTTGTTGGCCCTTAATATCTGCAGCACTTGTCTCACATGGATCTTATGTGTATCCAGATCCGGGGAATAGACCAGGATGTCATCAAGATATATCACAACAAATCTCCCGATAAGGTGACTAAAAATATCGTTGACAAAATGTTGGAATACCGCAGGCGCATTAGTAAGACCAAATGGCATGACCAGATTTTCATAATGCCCTTCCGGAGTATTAAAAGCCGTCTTCCACTCATCCCCCTCTTTGATACGAACCAGGTTATAGGCTCCTCTGAGATCCATTTTGGAGAACCATTTAGCACCAGCAACCTGATTAAAGAGGTCGGGAATGAGAGGAAGAGGATAAGGATCTCGGATAGTTATCCGGTTTAATTCCCGGAAATCCAGGCAAGGACGTAGGCCCCCATCTTTCTTTTTAACGAAAAAGAACCCCGCAGCCACAGGTGAAGAAGAGAGTCTGATGTGTCCCTTAGCCAAACTCTCCGAAATATAATCTTTCATAGCCTTCCTCTCCGGGCCGGAAAGATTGTATAACCGGGTTTTAGGTAGTTTGGCCCCAGGTAGTAGATTAATCGGGCAATCATATGGACGATGAGGTGGTAACCCCTGACAACCCTTCTCAGAGAACACATCCATAAAATCTGACAGAAAGGCAGGTAAAGATGTTACAGAGAGTGTAGAGCACCTACTACTCAAGCAGTTTCCTTACAATGTTCACTCCACTCCACAATCTCCCCGGCCTGCCAATCCACCACTGGATTGTGAGTCACCAGCCAGGGAAGCCCCAATACCATAGGAGCCGGAAGACCGTCCAGGACATAACACGAGATATGCTCTTTATGGAGGTCCCCTACCTGCAGATGGATATTATGAATAATCTGAGTTAACTCTTTCTGAGTAAGAGGGGAGGAGTCGATGGCAAAAGCAGGAATAGTTCTGCGTATCGGTTCTGGAGTAAAACCCAGAGCCTGAGCAAATCGTGAATCCACCAAGTTGACCCCCGCCCCACTGTCCAAAAAGACGGAACAGATCTCAGTCTTATTGCCCGCCTCAACGGTAGCGGACAACAAAAACTGAGACATGCGTATGGAGGAAACGAATACGCCCAGACTGTTATCCTCCGCACAATCTGGGGACTCTAGTTTTCCGGCGGCTCCTTTGTTTGTGGTCCTTTGGGTTCTGAGGGACAAACCTTTACAAAATGACCCCTCCCCCCACAACGAAAACAAACCTCTGACCTACAGCGGAACTTAGGAGGATTCACCCGTCTAGTGGCGCCCCCTATTTGCATTGGTTCGACTGGATCATAACAAACCAATCCCTGCCCTATAGAGGCCTCCGTAAAATTTTATAGTCTCTCCCTGAGTCGTCTGTCGATTCTTATGGACAGAGACATAGCAGCCTCCAGAGACCCAGGGACCTCGTATACCGCCAGCGCATCTTTTAATTTTTCAGACAACCCCTGGCAGAACTGACTCCTAAGGGCCGAGTCGTTCCATAACGTATCAGTAGCCCACCTACGGAATTCGGAACAATATAGTTCAGCAGACCGGTTCTCTTGCCGAAGTCTACGTAGCTTAGACTCAGCCAGTGAGACCCTGTCCGGGTCATCATATACGAGACCCAGAGCTTTAAAAAACTCCTCCACTGATCGTAAGGCCAGAGAGTCTGATGGTAGGGAGAAAGCCCAAGCCTGCGGATCTCCTTGCAGGAGAGAAATTACAATACCCACCCGTTGTTCCTCACCGCCGGAGGATCTAGGGCGTAACCTGAAGAACAATTTGCAAGCTTCTCTGAAGGTTACAAATTGGTCTCTCCCTCCTGAGAACCTATCAGGTAAAGCCACTTTTGGCTCAGGAGTACCTTGGTTTCCCGTAGCAACGGTGGAACCCAAGGATTGCTGCTGCAGCACTGTTGCTTTTAATCCTGCCACTTCAAGGGATAACCCCTGAAATTGTTTCGCCAAAACCGAAACCGGATCCATAGTGGAACAGACAAAAATACAAAGCAAAACAGCAAGCAACAAAGAGAAAAAAAAAAAAAAAAGAAATGTCAATTTTTTTTTTTTAAAAGGCCAGATATACTGTCACGACCGCTACCCTAGCAGCAGTCATTTCGCACCAGACGGAGGGGAAGGGGGACCCTTATCTACGGATTGGAATAGTATGGCCACCCCTGACTAACCCTAAGCTGGCACCTGTCTGCCCTGATACCCTAGACGGGGTGTGAACCCGTGCGGCGAGCAGGATGCCTAAACCCTCAGTCACCCTAATCAAGCCTAGAGTGGGGAAAGGCCGATGGGAGCACTAGTCACCATCACTCATGTCTAGGAGAACAGCAGGGGAAGACAGCAACAAACAAACTATATCAAAGATAGACTTATCCAGTCACGAGTAGAGAAGGCGATCCCAATCACGACAGTCCACGTCGGACAAGAGCTCCACAGCAACACCATCAAACGATCTCCTTCAAAGGTCAGAATAGAACTGGAAGTAAGGACTATATCTGGCAATGACTGCAAGTGAAAGTGAAACTAATATAGTAGCTGGGAGTGGCAGACAGGACTCACCTGAGAAGGATGCCTACAAACTCCCAGTCAGGACAAAAAGGTTCACAAGGCAAAACCCAGATGACATACCCTGAACCACGGAGCAAACTCACAAGCTATCGCGAGTAGCAAGTCGCTGCGACCTTCTCCTCCCAGACCTGTCTGGATCAGTCACAGTCGTGACAACTTGCTCCTCTATCCGACGCAGGCACAGAGAGGATATCCGGATCAGTCGTTGCGTCGTTCGCCCGAACATTTTAAGCCGGATCCGTCCTTAGTACAATTCAATGGGAATTAAGGACGGATCCGGCGTTACGGCAAATGCTACAGCTTTTGAGACGGAGAAGAAAATTATTCATGCTACGGTTTTTCATTTCGACGGAAACATCGAAAAGACTGAAGCGGAGCAATCCTGATGCATCCTGAAGGACGGACTCTCCATTCAGAATGCATGGGGATAAAACTGATCAGTTCTTTTCCGGATTTGAGACCCTAGGACGGAACTCAACGCCGGAAAAGAAAAACGCAAGTGTGAAAGTACCCTTAGTCACTGTACTTATAGTAAACCACACTAACTGGTGATCACTAGATCCCAAGCTCTCTCCTACAGTAATATCAGATACAAAATTCCCATTTGTGAATACAATACTAAATCTAAAATGGCCTCCATCCAGGTTGGCTCCTCAACTACTTGCTGTAGAGATAATCCCAGTAGGGAATTTAGAATATCTGTACTCCTGGTAGAACTAGCTATTTTGGTTTTCCAGTTTACATCAGGAAGATTAAAGTCTCCCATAATGATAACTTCTCCTTTCAATGTCATTTTAGCTATTTCCTCAACTAGTAGATCATCTAATTCTTTGACTTGGCTAGGTGGTCTATATATCACACCTACACGAGTTGCCTTATGATTATCAAGCTGCAACGTAACCCAAACTGACTCTAAATTAGTCTCGCAAATTTGTATTAAATTAGATTTTATGCTATCTTTCACATACAGGGTCACCCCTCCCCCTTTCTTGCCTTCTCTGTCTTTCCTATATAGAGAGAACCCTGGTATTGTTATATCCCAGTCATTGCTCCCACTGAACCATGTCTCAGTAAAAGCCACTAAATCTATATTCTCAGATGCCATTATAGACTCGAGTTCATTATTCTTATTCCCTAAACTGCGAGCATTTGTAGACAAGACTCTGAGCTTGTCATTTCTTAACCTATGTGCTACTGGCATCTTCTGGCATTGTTCCGGGGGCAGTCGAACTGCTGGATTATCACTCTTTTGCCCCCCTTTCCTAGTTTAAATGCTCCTTAGCAAATACTTTGAACTGTTCATTGAGGACATTCGTTCCCTTGAGAGAAAGATGCAAACCATCTTTTTTGTACAGTTCTTTTCCATTCCGACGAGAGCTAACATGAGACACAAATCCAAACCCTTGGTTCAGACACCATTCACAAAGCCATACATTGAATTCCTTAATGCGCATCTTCCTGTCATGCTGAAGGTTATGCACAGGCAAAACTGCAGAGAATGTAACAGTTGATATAACCTCCCGTATATCATTACCAAGTGTGTGAAAAGCTTCCTTCACATTTGAAACCTCATTGCAAGCCAGATCATTTGTCCCAACATGGACAATAACATCCACCTCCCTTTTCTGCTTTGCTTGCCTAACAATATTAAGGATACGTAGTCTGTCCCTGCTAGCGGTAGCACCAGCGAGACATCTCACAAAACCATTTTCCTCAAACTTCACACCTCTTATGATAGAATTGCCCACCAACAGCTGCTTACTATTAGTTCTCACCTTATCTTTTTTGTCTTTGGCTGCAGTCTTGCATACTTTAGGCATAGGAGATGATTGTTCCTTACCCACTGTGCCTGTGAGCCATCCTTCATGTAGCGCTCTGAAAGTTCTGCAAATCAATTATGGAGAGCCACAGACTGTGGGACATGTCTTCTATCCACAACTCTAAGTCTACCAGAACCTGCAGTAACCCATCTTTCATTTCTAGGGGGCCTATGTGGCAGTGGCATTGCAACATTCCCAGCCTGAGTTTGTTTAACAGTTAATTTACAAATCTCAGATTTCAAAAATGCAATTTTCCTGCTGCATTATGGAGAGCTGTCTACAGATCAGACAGCATCCAAACCTCCGAAGAGTGGAACCTGAAATAAAAGCACAATAATTCCTGCACAGAACCAGGTCTGCCATTTTAAAGAGGGGAAAGATTTTAAACAAACAAATCTTACTTTTTTAGGTTGTATCCACCTCCAGATTACCTCCTGAGTATCTCCTGAATATCTCAGATGCACTTATTAATGCTGCAAGCTAATACTATGTTGCTATATATACACACACGCCAACAAAAGCTCCTCCCCAACAACAAATTTAACACCTTAATCACCCTATGCTCATTTTCAATCAGACAATAGCAAAAACCTGTCTAACAAATTCCTTACCTGTTTTGAAGCACAGTGTCTGAGTAGACACCAAAAACACAGCTGAAGTTCTGCTGTTTTGAAGCCTAGTGTCTGAGTAGCCACCAAAAACACAGCTGAAGTTCTGCTGTTTTGAAGCACAGTGTCTGAGTAGCCATCAAAAACACAGCTGAAGTTCTGCTGTTTTGAAGCCCAGTGTCTGAGTAGCCACCAAAAACACAGCTGAAGTTCTGCTGTTTTGAAGCACAGTGTCTGAGTAGCCATCAAAAACACAGCTGAAGTTCTGCTGTTTTGAAGCACAGTGTCTAAGTAGCCAACAAAAACACAGCTGATGTTCTGCTGTTTTGAAGCACAGTGTCTGAGTAGCCACCAAAAACACAGCTGAAGTTCTGCTGTTTTGAAGCACAGTGTCTAAGTAGCCACCAAAAACACAGCTGAGGTTCTGCTGTTTTGAAGCACAGTGTCTGAGTAGCCACCAAAAACACAGCTGAAGTTCTGCTGTTTTGAAGCACAGTGTCTGAGTAGCCACCAAAAACACAGCTGAAGTTCTGCTACAGTGGAAAAGCTCTAAGTTAGTCTCCTGAATATCTCAGATGCACTTAGTAATGCTGCACTTTGAGAATGCTGCAAGCTGCAATGCTGCAAGTTATAATTACCAGATTTAAGAGCCCTACTGATTAGCTTGGTGCTAAACCCGAACGTAGAACTTGGAATGTTGTGCACTGTGCAACATTCTGTCGCACTTTGGCATAGATTTCACTCATCCATAGGCAAACCCAACCAGAATTATATATCCATGGCGCCTCTGGTATCCTTGGAAATGCTACTGGAAAATGTAACCCTATCCAGCTGGACATCCCGAGGCCTTAATATTGTCCAACAGCTATACTCGCAGGGGACCTTGAGATCCTTTACAGACTTACAAGATTCATATGGAATCCATCATAAGGATTTTTATAAATACCTGCAGATAAGACACATGCTTACATCTTTAGGTAAGTCTCCTCCTCCCTTCAACAACACTATTATTGATCCCTTCAAGATCCCCTCTAATATAGTTAAAATAATGAGAACAATATACGATCTGTTACTGCAATCCGCAACGTATTTTAAAACTACGCCCGTCCTGACTTGGGAGAAGGAGTTAGGTTGTGAATACACAACTGAAGCATGGAGTACAGCTATTCACTTCTCATCCAGAACCTTTAGCTGCGCCAACTACTATGAGATGGCTATAATATATGGTATTTTAGTCCCAATAGATTGCACACTATTTTCCGAAACACCTCGCCATTATACTGGAGACTTTGTGGTCAGAGGGGAGCTCTATACCATACTCAATGGTCATGTCCTGTCCTTCTTCCCTACTGGAAAGCAGTTTTTTCCTCTACTATCAGAAATTTCACATCACAGAGTAGAACCCTCTCCAGGTCTGGCCCTCCTTTCCCCCCTAGCAGTACGGGTCGTAGTACCGTAGGTCACAGCTTAGTAATAGTGAGACATTGGAAGTAATTTAAACCCCCGGATCTAAGGGAAGTGGTTACAACTCTTAATACCACATACACTTATGAAAAACTGCTCTCATACAGTGTACTTCATAACACAAAGTTGGATAATATTTGGCATCCATGGACAGTACACCCTTTATGTAAACACTAAAGATACCCTATATTCAATACAATATGTTGTGGATCTGAGATGGCACACTGTTTATTCTAGTTGCTATTGTTGTTGCTGTTGTGTTTATATTCTCATGACTGCCGCTGCAAAGTACAATATAAATGATATGCATATTGCACTCTGAATGCACCTATTTAATGTGAATTACTGTATTGAAAAAAACAATAAAAATTATTGAAACAGAAAACATATGAACTGGGGTGCTGAAAAATGGAAGCAGGTGCTCTGGACTGATTAATCAAAATTTAAAATATTTGGCTATAACAGAGGGAAGTTTACTTACCCCGCTCTCTGTGCTGCTGTGTCGGTGGTCCACACCCACATGCCGACCTCTGCTTACATGCAGTGGGCCTGGCGACAGGAGTCCCATGTTGCCTCCTTTGTTGCAGGCCACCCGAGCTCTCCTGTAGGTCTTGTGCAAATGCTCCCCGGCTCTTAAAAGCTAGTTTGCCTATCTCCGTCTGTTAATTATTTCTGTTACTCTGTTGTCTGCCCTTCCCTTAACCTATCTACCGTATTGACCTTCTGGTCACAAATCACTAAATAAAGTGGCCTTAATGGGATGAAATGCTCAGAACCCCAAATACTGTAGCGTATTTGTAACTGGGGTGCACAGCCTCCACATGTCATCCGCTGCTAACGGCAATCCCCAGCAAAAAATATATACAATGGAGGATGACGGCAGCGGACTACATGTGCCACAAAAACATCCTACACAAGATGGAATAATGTGTGGATGAAACTATGAGAGTAAGTAAATGAATCACTGCAAAGGTGCTCTGCAAAATATGCAATTGAAAACATAAGACTAATCCCTCACGCTAGATGTTAAAATGATATTTTAGCCAATATATTCCGGTCAAGAACATATTGGAGCCTGCGCACCCTGTCAAGGTATCTCAGTTGGCGTGGGACCTACTGCTAAACCTACCTCTACAGTCGTGGCCAAAAGTTTTAAGAATGAAACAAATATTAGTTTTCACAAAGTTTGCTGCTAAACTGCTTTTAGATCTTTGTTTCAGTTGTTTCTGTGATGTAGTGAAATATAATTACACGCACTTAATATGTTTCAAAGGCTTTTATCGACAATTACATGACATTTATGCAAAGAGTCAGTATTTGCAGTGTTTGCCCTTCTTTTTCAGGACCTCTGCAATTCGACTGGGCATGCTCTCAATCAACTTCTGGGCCAATTCCTGACTGATAGCAACCCATTCTTTCATAATCCCTTCTTAGAGTTTGTCAGAATTAGTAGGTTTTTGTTTGTCCACCCGCCTCTTGAGGATTGACCACAAGTTCTCAATGTGATTAAGATCTGGGGAGTTTCCAGGCCATGGACCCAAAATGTCAAAGTTTTGGTCCCCGAGCTACTTAGTTATCACTTTTGCCTTATGGCACGGTGCTCCTTTGTGCTGGAAAATGCATTGTTCTTCACCAAACTGTTGTTGTATTGTTGGAAGAAGTTGCTGTTGGAGGGTGTTTTGGTACCATTCTTTATTCATGGCTATGTTTTTGGGCAAAATTGTGAGTGAGCCCACTCCCTTGGGTGAGAAGCAACCCCACACATAAATGGTCTCAGAATGCTTTACTGTTGGCATGACACAGGACTGATGGTAGCGCTCACCTTTTCTTCTCCGGACAAGCCTTTTTCCTGATGCCCCAAACAATCGGAAAGAGGCTTCATCGGAGAATATGACTTTGCCCCAGTCCTCAGCAGTCCATTCACCATACTTTCTGCAGAAGATCAATCTGTCCCTGATGTTTTTTTTGGAGAGAAGTGGCTTCTTTGCTGCCCTTCTTGACACCAGGCCATCTTCCAAAAGTCTTCGCCTCACTGTGCGTGCAGATGCGCTCACACCTGCCTGCTGCCATTCCTGAGCAAGCTCTGCACTGGTGGCACTCCGATCCTGCAGATGAATCCTTTTTAGGAAACGATCCTGGCGCTTGCTGGACTTTCTTGGATGCCCTGAAGCCTTCTTAACAAGAATTGAACCTCTTTCCTTGAAGATCTTGATGATCCTATAAATTGTTGATTAAGGTGCAATCTTAGTAGCCACAATATCCTTGCCTGTGAAGCCATTTTTATGCAATGCAATGATGGCTGCACGCGTTTCTTTGCAGGTCACCATGGTTAACAATGGAAGAACAATGATTTCAAGCATCACCCTCCTTTTAACATGTCAAGTCTGCCATTTTAACCCAATCAGCTTGACATAATGATCTCCAGCCTTGTGCTCGTCAACATTCTCACCTGAGTTAACAAGATGATTACTGAAATGATCTCAGCAGGTCCTTTAATGACAGCAATGAAATGCAGTGGAAAGTTTTTTCCACTGCGATTAAGTTAATTTTCATGGCAAAGAAGGACTATGCAATTCATCTGATCACTCTTCATAACATTCTGGAGTATATGCAAATTGCTATTATAAAAACTTAAGCAGCAACTTTTCCAATTTCCAATATTTATGTAATTCTCAAAACTTTTGGCCACGACTGTAGTGTATGAACACTTTCTGATAGGTGTTGAGGTCCGACTCACAGCCAAGTTACCACAAACCTCCAAGGTAAGATCCCAAATACAATGGGAGGATGGAGGAGGCTTTGAGCCCCACCTATAACAGGCTAGTGTGACACAGGCTACCAGGTGCACCAGAATGTTACCAAAGATAAAAAATGGCACATTCCATACATATAAAAACAAATCGCTGAATAAAGTGGCCTTAATGGGAGAAAATGCTCAGAACCTCAAATACGGTAGCGTATTTATAACCTGGGGAGCACAACCTGCAGTGATTTATTTATTTATTTACTCTCAAAGAATGGTCACACCAAATACTCATTTAATTTATACTGTATTTCTTTGTTTATGCACTTTGCATTCCGTTAATTCGTAAAAATAAACTATCAACACTTTAAGGCTTCGTTCACATCACCGTTCAGCCTTTCCGTTCTCCTGCTCCGTTTCTCATGACGCTAAACGGAGTCAAACGGAGCCCTTAGGACCCCATAGACTATAATGGGGTCCATTATGTTTCCGCTCAGAAGATGATTTTTAAGCGGAGACAAAAGTTGTGCATGCAGGACTTTTGTCTCCGCTTCAAAATCATCTTCTGAGCGGAAATATAACGGACCCCATTATAGTCTAGGGGGCCTAAGGGCTCAGTTTGGCGTCAGTTATGTGCCTTATCCGTCCTTTCCGTTCTCCTGCTCCTAAACGGAGCAGGAGAACGGAAAGGCTGAACAGTGATGTGAACGAAGCCTTAGACCTCATGCACACGACCGTTGTGTGCATCCGCGGCCGTTGTTCCGTTTTTCGTTTTTTTTTTTTTGGGGACCCATTGACTTTCAATGGGTCCGTGGAAAAATCGGAAAATGCACCGTTTTGCAGCCGCATCTGTGATCCGTGTTTCCTGTCTGTCCAAAAAATATGACCTGTCCTATATTTTTGACGGACAATGGTTCACGGACCTATTCAAGTCAATGGGTCCGTGAAAAAACACAGATGCACACAAGATTGCCATCCGCGTCCGTCATCCTTGTCGGTAGGCTACTTTCACACAGATGGATCCGCTGATCCGTCTGCATAAAAGCTTTTTAGATCAGATTTTTCACTTTGTGAAAACTCAGATCCGACAGTATATTCTAACATAGAGGCGTTCCCATGGTGATGGGGACGCTTCAGGTTAGAATATACTAAAAGAACTGTGTACATGACTGCCCCCTGCTGCCTGGCAAGTGCTGCCAGGCAGCAGGGGGCAGACCCCCCTCCCTCCCCCCTTGTATTTAACTCATTGGTGGCCAGTGCGGCCCCCCTCCCTCCCCTGTATTTAACTCATTGGTGGCCAGTGCGGCCGGCCCCCCCTCCCTCCCTTGTATTTAACACATTGGTGGCCAGTGCGGCCGGCCCCCCCTCCCTCCCTTGTATTTAACACATTGGTGGCCAGTGCGGCCGGCCCCCCCTCCCTCCCCCCCTAATTAAAATGACCGACCCCCCATCATTGGTGGCAGCGGAGAGTTCCGATCGGAGTCCCAGTTTAATCGCTGGGGCTCCGATCGGTTACCATGGCAGCCAAGACGCTACTGCAGTCCTGGCTGCCATGGTTACTTAGCAATTTTAGAAGCATTATACTTACCTGCGATGTCTGTGACCGGCCGGGCGCTCCTCCTACTGGTAAGTGAAAGGTCTGTGCGGCGCATTGCTTATAGCACAGACCTTTCACTTACCAGTAGGAGGAGCGCCCGGCCGGTCACAGACATCGCAGGTAAGTATAATGCTTCTAAAATTGCTAAGTAACCATGGCAGCCAGGACTGCAGTAGCGTCCTGGTTGCCATGGTTACCGATCGGAGTCCCAGCGATTAAACTGGGACTCTGATCGGAACTCTCCGCTGCCACCAATGATGGGGGGTCGGTCATTTTAATTAGGGGGGGCCGGCCGCACTGGCCACCAATGTGTTAAATACAAGGGAGGGAGGGGGGGGCGGCCGCACTGGCCACCAATGAGTTAAATACAGGGGGGGAGGGGGGGTCTGGACTGTCACTGTCTGGCGTGGTCCTCGACGTGCGTTTCGCGTTTGCTTCTTCAGAAGGAATCCTCCTGAAGAAGCAAACTCGAAACGCGCGTCGAGGACCACGCCAGACAGTGACAGCCCACTCACACACTGCTAGATATCGGGTAAGAGAGATCTTGACCTCCTCGGGAAAACATATTATTTGCATCTTATTGCTGCATAGAAATGTATAATTAAATACCGAACCGGCCAGACCACATAGGTGTTATCTATACCCCATATAACTGCATTATATGTCTAAGACAGCTGGAGACAGCTTATATGATAGATATGCTGCTCTAGACACATAGCATGCAGAGTCTCCACACTTCTGCTGTGGATATTACAGTGATTTTCTATTACTTTGCTACAGTGTAGTTGTGAGCTGCTGCTGTGGGCACTTTGTATTGTCTCTACACATGTCTATTTGTATTTATGTTTTTATGTCTTAATAAAGATTTGATATTTTGGGTATTATAGAGTACCTGTTCTCTTTTGTTGGTATATATATTAAGGAGGTACACCCGTGCTAGCACAGGGCTGTGTTGATCCAGTTGATTATAATGATTTAACTTTGCAGCCTAATGGAGACTCACTGTGTTCCTATGGGGTCCTGCTACAGACAGGGCTCCATAGGAACTTTGTTATGGCAAGCCTTGGAGTGTTCAGAAGGCCTGATGCAGCCATAGCAACCAAGCAACTTAATTTCGTTGCAGAGGAACCATTCAGGCCCCAGGAGCTCAGAGCTCCTTGGAAAATATCTATGAGACGGCAAGGTCCATGTCCATGTCATCTGAGAGGTTAAAATTCTGTGATCGGCGCTATCACTGATTACAGACTTTGGGTCCATGTGCTTGCTGTTAGGCCACTTCCAGATGAGCATGTATAATAAAGAAAACACGCTCCATGTGGGAGTGTGATCTCCTGTTACAGACACCGCTCATTTCACAGGATCATGTGTCATTATAATGATTTATAATGCTGTGTGTGTTTGCATGACCTTGCATCTACTAAAATATACTGACATCATGCTATCAGTGTAATTCTGTAGAATCAAGACACACAGCATTAAGCCTCATTCAGACGTCAGTGTTTCACGGACGTGTGCTGTACTTGTTCTCCACGGACAGCACACGTCCCCATTTATTTTAATGTGTGTATTCAGACATCAGTGTTTTAGCACGGTCCGTGGGTCCATGTTTTTAGCACGGATGCATGCTCTATTTTGTCCATGTTTACGGATCCATCACGTCCATTATAGTCTATGGGTCAGTGAAAACCACGGATGCAACACGGATGCCATCCATGTTGCATCCGTGTTTCACGGATCATTAGGAAGAGATGCCTTGAAAATTATTTTTCAGGTGTTCAGTGTCAGTGAAACACGGATGCAACATGGACAGCAAAAAACGGACACACGGACCCAACACAGATCCTTCCCAGACAGCTTCACGGATGCATCACTGACTATCTGTTAACAGATTTGAGCACAAACACGAACGTGTGGATGAGGCTTTCCAAATCAAAATGGGTAATATGGGTGGCTCTTGAGTGGGCACCATCTTTAAAGACCCAAAATCTATAATATTTGTATGGTGGATTTCAGGAAACAGTTAATCCTTTTGCTGCCAGGTTTGGTTGGACATTTTACACCTCTGGTAGCCAGAACAATTTCTTAAATAAAAATTACATTAAAAAATAATAAATAAATAATACTACCCCCCTTCCCCCACATACCAATATATTTTCTAAAAGTAGATGCAATTTGCAAGTTAGCACCTTATGCACACAGACAACTTCATGCAATTTTGTGCCAAAGTGCAATCTTTCTTAAAAGTTGCAAACATGTTAGTTGCAAACATGTTAGTTAAAATATTCTGTGGACAGATGAAACCAAAGTCGAGTTGTTTGGAAGAAACACACAACACTATGTGTGGAGAAAAAGAGCACAGCACACCAACATCAAAACCTCATCCCAACTGTGAAGTATGGTGGAGGGGGCATCATGGTTTGGGGCTGCTTTGCTGCGTCAGCGCCTGGACGGATTGCTATCATCGAAGGAAAAATGAATTCCCAAGTTTATCAAGACATTTTGCAGGAGAACTTAAGGCCATCTGTCCACCAGCTGAAGCTCAACAGAAGATGGGTGTTGCAACAGGACAACGACCCAAAGCATAGAAGTAAATCAACAACAGAATGGCTTAAACAGAAGAAAATACGCCTTCTGGAGTGGCCCAGTCAGAGTCCTGACATCCCAAGAATATTGCTGAACTGAAACAGTTCTGTAAAGAGGAATGGTCAAGAATTACTGCTGACCGTTGTGCATGTCTGATCTGCAACTACAGGAAACGTTTGGTTGAAGTTATTGCTGCCAAAGGAGGTTCAACCAGTTATTAAATCCAAGGGTTCACATACTTTTTCTACCTGCAATGTGAATGTTTACATGGTGTGTTCAATAAAAACATGGTAACATTTAATTCTTTGTGTTTTATTAGTTTAAGCAGACTGTGATTGTCTATTGTTGTGACTTAGATGAAGATCAGATCACATTTTATGACCAATTTGTGCGGAAATCCATATCATTCCAAAGGGTTCACATACTTTTCTTGCAACTGTATATAAAATAAAATGCTTAAAAAGAAACATGTGCATTTAAATGCACACCCAACAACGTAAATGGAATATTGTATATTAAGGTGTCCACAGCTCATATATACCACACAAGTGTATACATGAACAAAAGATTGTGCTCTTAAAAACACCGAAGAGTGGATAATAGCTTAGTCCATTAAGGACACAATCGCACTTAGTGATCTAAAGTTGATGACAGACTAAAACTTTCATGCAAAGATTATCTATTACAAATTTGTTCGCTTACGATTGTTTACTCGCTTAATCGAGGATCGTTCAGTGTGTTTCAACAGGTATAGTAACAATTTACTTAAAACACGCCTGTTTTTACATTGTTCACATCCCCTAAGGATCATAAAATGTACGTTTATATTAGCATAGTTCAATAATGAAAAACAAAAATAAAATATAATATATATTATTATTTAATAAAAACAATAATTTATTAATTTGCATAAACGAGTTTACAAGCATTGAACAAGCATTTTGCTACATACATTTAAACTACAAGATTATCATCCAAAATGAACCCTTAGCAGGTCATTTATTATACTGAAATAGGCCTATATTAGGCCTATTTCAGCCACAGGTGGCAGTTCAACGGTTAGTTGCACTGCTGTTTGCAACTTTGCCCCGCTCATACCAGGTCTAAAATTGTGCGCGTGGGGTGGGCGGGGAAGAAGACGGGCCAGCAGGCCCATTTCACTCATCACCTGGCTTACATTTAGAACTGGCGCTGGATGCACTGAAGTTATGGAGAGGCCTGCCCCTCTTCATAACTTTGGCAGCACAACCGCCAGCTATGGGCCTTTATTAAGACCGGCGTCTAAAATGCCAAACTTAATAAATGAGCCCTTAGTGTTTGAATTGTTACAACTATCTACTCAACTAAATGTGCCGTAATACAAATTCTTTTTTGCTCCTGTATTATGGGCACAACATCTGAACCTCCTGCGTTTCATGAAAAAATTAGTTAGAGAGCCATAACTGGTTCTGATGAACTGCGGTGGTCCAGGTATTGCATTCATAATATGGGCACAAAAAAGCCACTTGTTTTATATCCATCTAGAAACTGGCTGTACTGTTTTTTTTTTTAACTAATTGAAAATGATCATTTATGCTAACATTCAATGACCAAAAATGTATTTTATGACTGGCGGAAATTTTTTCTATCTGTCAGAAATATATTAGATATTCATCTCTTGTAATAATCGTTATCACTATTACTGCAGTGTACTGTAGTGGGTGGGTATCACTATTATTTATTAATAAAGCGCCATTCATTTCATGGTACTGTACATATGAAAAGGGGTATGCATACATGATAAAAAAAAAATACAATAAGCATGAAAAACACAAGCTACAAACTGGTACAGAAGGAGAGAGGACCCTGCCCACAAGGGCTTACAATCTACAAGGGGTGGGAGAAGGATACGGTAGGTGAAAGTAAAGTTGATCATGGCGATAGAGTGGCAGCAGGGTTACTGTAGGCAATAGTAAGGCAGAGAAGGCAGTGGGGCACTGTACTAGACTAGTAAGGAGTAAAGCATAACTATAAAAGACAAGTGCAAACGACCAAATTAATCAGACTGTTCAAAATCTGGACAAAGCTTCAAAGCTTAAAAAACAAACTACACTGCGTGCAGAATTATTAGGCAAATGAGTATTTTGACCACATCATCCTCTTTATGCATGTTGTCTTACTCCAAGCTGTATAGGCTCGAAAGCCTACTACCAATTAAGCATATTAGGTGATATGCATCTCTGTAATGAGAAGGGGTGTGGTCTAATGACATCAACACCCTATATTAGGTGTGCATAATTATTAGGCAACCTCCTTTCCTTTGGCAAAATGGGTCAAAAGAAGGACTTGACAGGCTCAGAAAAGTCAAAAATAGTGAGATATCTTGCAGAGGGATGCAGCACTCTTAAAATTGCAAAGCTTCTGAAGCGTGATCATTGAACAATCAAGCGTTTCATTCAAAATAGTCAACAGGGTCGCAAGAAGCGTGTGGAAAAACCAAGGCGCAAAATAACTGCCCATGAACGGAGAAAAGTCAAGCGTGCAGCTGCCAAGATGCCACTTGCCACCAGTTTGGCCATATTTCAGAGCTGCAACATCACTGGAGTGCCCAAAAGCACAAGGTGTGCAATACTCAGAGACATGGCCAAGGTAAGAAAGGTTGAAAGACGACCACCACTGAACAAGACACACAAGCTGAAACGTCAAGACTGGGCCAAGAAATATCTCAAGACTGATTTTTCTAAGGTTTTATGGACTGATGAAATGAGAGTGAGTCTTGATGGGCCAGATGGATGGGCCCGTGGCTGGATTGGTAAAGGGCAGAGAGCTCCAGTCCGACTCAGACGCCAGCAAGGTGGAGGTGGAGTACTGGTTTGGGCTGGTATCATCAAAGATGAGCTTGTGGGGCCTTTTCGGGTTGAGGATGGAGTCAAGCTCAACTCCCAGTCCTACTGCCAGTTTCTGGAAGACACCTTCTTCAAGCAGTGGTACAGGAAGAAGTCTGCATCCTTCAAGAAAAACATGATTTTCATGCAGGACAATGCTCCATCACACGCGTCCAAGTACTCCACAGCGTGGCTGGCAAGAAAGGGTATAAAAGAAGAAAATCGAATGACATGGCCTCCTTGTTCACCTGATCTGAACCCCATTGAAAACCTGTGGTCCATCATCAAATGTGAGATTTACAAGGAGGGAAAACAGTACACCTCTCTGAACAGTGTCTGGGAGGCTGTGGTTGCTGCTGCCTGCAATGTTGATGGTGAACAGATCAAAACACTGACAGAATCCATGGATGGCAGGCTTTTGAGTGTCCTTGCAAAGAAAGGTGGCTATATTGGTCACTGATTTGTTTTTGTTTGGTTTTTGAATGTCAGAAATGTATATTTGTGAATGTTGAGATGTTATATTGGTTTCACTGGTAAAAATAAATAATTGAAATGGGTATATATTAGTTTTTTGTTAAGTTGCCTAATAATTATGCACAGTAATAGTCACCTGCACACACAGATATCCCCCTAAAATAGCTAAAACTAAAAACAAACTAAAAACTACTTCCAAAAATATTCAGCTTTGATATTAATGAGTTTTTTGGGTTCATTGAGAACATGGTTGTTGTTCAATAATAAAATTAATCCTCAAAAATACAACTTGCCTAATAATTCTGCACTCCCTGTAGTCAGACAGTGCAAAGTATAAATATAGCCCATAAGTGTGTAAAAATAAAGGTAAAATACCGACCAGTATAGTTCCGACCCCGACATGCGTTTCGCCTCAAGCTTCCTCATATAGAGGTACTATACCTTTCTATGCCTGCCAGGCATAGAAAATGATAAGTAAGACGAGCCTACCGACCCGCCCTTTTCCCCACCCTAGCCACACCCCTTTTTCAGACCTGGTGAGAGCATCAGAAAAGGAAAACGTCGCAGATTACAGCGTAAATATTCTTTGCACTACAATCTGCAAAAGATATATGCCAAAGAGTGGCAAGAACTACTTCTTTAGTTACCATTGGTTCCTTAGATAATCTGTATATTTTAAAGACTGGGTATAGATAGAATAGGGTCAATACAAAATGTAAACTATATTAATGTTTTTGTGTGTATTTCAAATATTTGGCGCAACCCATTTGAAGCTAAGATCCAGACGCTGGTAGACGTCTGGGTCACAGTGTTATTAAATAATCTAATTATATCCAGAGGGGTAACCTCACTCCTTTTATGGAAGATCCCCATATGTGACAATCAGAGAGGAAGTATGCTCTTTGATGGCATGGGGGATTGATAACATCTGGAAAATTTCAGGTTCCCCTAGGGACATGCACAGTTATACAGGGATAGAGGAGAATCTGTGTGTCTCCTATTCTCCCTGTAGCCTCTCAGCACATCCTCCACACTGACTGAGATCACAGCCCACCGAAGGGGGAAGGGGTTGATTAATTCTGCTATTCCTGCTTTAATAGGATTGAACTTTTAAAAGTTAATAAATGTAAAACATTAATAAATTGAAAACCTGTTGGCCCTGGCCCTCCAATCTTCTCTTGTCAGTTTTCAAAAGTGGACAGAGAAGTTAAAGGTTACAATCTATCATGCAAATATGACATGGGACAATGCACTTGATAATTTACCCCCTCCATTTGCAAATTTGTTCAAGAAATACCAAGGAGTAAAAAAAAAATCTGGTTGTAAGAGTTATTATATTCAACTGTCGTAGGTGTTATTTAATTCAATGAGTTTGGAATCCCAAAGACTCCAACTACCATTACCTTCACTCCTTGGCACCTATTCTATCCTCACCCTTGGGCTTCTGTGATGCAGGGGCATACACTGCTACTCTGTAGACATGGTGCCCACTGAGGGAAACACAGGGTGGAAAATCTGCTGTCCTCAGCCTTGAACATTTCCCTTAATTGCTATCACGTCTGATATGGCAGGTAACAGACGTGCAGTGCAGAGGGGAGGGAAGGATAGTACCCTTTCACTAGGGAGAGGGAGGAGTGGTGACCCCTAACTAACCTAGCACTGGCACCTGGCTGCCTTAACGTTTATAGACGGGCTAGCTGCTAACCCGTACGCCGATCACATACCTCGTCCCTGGCTTACCCTGAAATAAGCCCTAGGTAGTGAATAGGGCGGTGGAAGCACTAGTCCTCACCTCTGACACCTAAGGTAACAATAGGGAAAGGACAAACAACACAAACACCACAAACAATCCCCAAACGGAGACAACAAACAGGAGACAACAACAGGAGTGAACCGGAGATCTATATCTGGCAACATGGGAAGCAGAAAGGGAGAATATATTGTAACTGGGAGTGGCTGACAGAGAACAGCTGAAAGGAAAAGCTACAGATTCCTGAATTGGACAAAAAGGATTGCAAACCTAAGCAGGAAAACCTGGACCGGAATCCATTCACACCACTAGGCCATGGAGTGATCTCTTGAAACCGAGTGAGTAGCCACCCACTGCGACCTTCTGACCCAACAGGGTCAGCGATAGGTCGTGACAACCTCATGACAATTGCCTTCTGGGAAAGGCAATGAAGGGAAGACTACGTTGATACACACCAAGTGCCTATTGTTACTCTTTGAATGACTTGAGGACCATGCACTCCCTCCACGACATGTGATGAGGTGTTGTCAGAACCACATGGACATTCTTATATGTACTTGCTTTTACTGTTATCATTTGCAGAACAGTAGGTTGACCAGGGCTGTTTTCCAGATTGCTTTTGCCTCCCATATTATTATGACAAGACTTTCCCCATATAGTGTCTTTTGGGACCTATACTTTATTGTTATTAATAATCTCAACACACCACAAGGTTTGCTACTATGATGGCATCTGTTTAGCATCTTAAGATGGCTGCTGTTCTCTAGTTTGAAAGTACCAATACTGCTTTTTCAGATTTTGAAGGTTATGTATGAAAATCTGCATCACCAATTTTCCCTTTGGGCTCTTTCACACGAGCGGATGCTGTGCATGGAATCCGCTGCGTGAAAGACAGCCAAGCCCTGCTCTGGACAGCAGAGACACGAAGCATTAACATGATTGATAATGCTCCCTGCGACCTTCTTACTATATCCCCATCTAAGCTTGTAGCATGTGCATTAAACCCTTAAACACCTGCCTATATTGGGTTTTTTTTTTTTTAATCCTTATAATTCAAGAGCCATTACCTTTAAATTTTAATGCTGATGTAGCCGTCTGAGAGTTTGTTTTTTTGCAGAATGATTTTGGGGTATAGATACCACTTAAATTTTTCCACATTTTTCTACCTTATGCCCACAAAGTTAAATGTATTTTATTGCGATTTTAACACAACACAAACAGACCAACACAAAGTAGCAATTATGTAGCAAATATGTGTGAAGTGAAAAGAAAATGATACATGGCATTTAAAATTTTTAATAAATATATATCTGGAAAGTGTGGCGTGCATTTGCATTCAGCCCCCCCGAGTCAATACTTTGTGGGACCACCTTTCGCTGCAATTACAGCTACAAGTCTTTTGGGGTATGTCTTTACCAGTGTCACGCTCTAGTGTGGGTGGGAAACCCCACACTGAACATAGGAGGGAAAGGGAAAAGGAAATAGGCCTGAAGACTAGGGAAGGAAGATGGACACCTCCTAGTGAAAACCCTAATCAAAGCCCTGACTACCAGTATGAACAGACCCCAGAGGTAGGCGAGTTCATACACAGGAATACCTAAAGTCCATTCTAACCCTAAAGGACTCTGGTACTAATGACAGGAATGAGACATCTTGTTCCTCCAAAAGGAAGGATGAGCGGGAGTCTCTCTAAGGCCTAATACAAAAACGACAAGGAAATGCAACACACAGAAAAGCCAAAATACAAAGGGAAAGGTAACACTTAACTTCCAAGAAGCTATGGCAGCACCAGGAACTCAGCCGAGATCCAAACACCAGCTATCCACAGGTCCAACTGAAGCTATAAACCGCACAGCATTGTGGGAGAAACAACTATAAATAGGGAAAGTTAAATGACCACAATAGCAACATCTAGAGGTTAAGGGTATGGCCAGTAGCAGAAACAACACAGACGCCTATTGATCCACAAGGTAAATATGTCAAATCAAACCACGTGTTGCCAGTCTCAAAGATCTCCTTCCATTCACTGTCGCGGGGATGTCCGTTTGTCTAGGTACGTCCGTGACAACCAGCTTTGCACATCTAGAGGCTGAAATTTTTGCCCATTCGTCTTTGCAAAATAGCTCAAGCTCAGTAAGATTGGATGGAAAGCGTCTGTGATCACCAGTTTTCAAGTCTTGACACAGATTCTAAATGGGATTTAGGTCTGGACTTTGTCTTGGCCATTCAAACATATGAATATGCTTTGATCTAAACCATCCCATTGTAGCTCTAGCTGTATGTTTAGGGTCGTTACACTGCTGGAAGGTGAACCTCTGCCCCAGTCTCAAGTCTTTTGCAGCAGTCTAACAGGTTTTTAGCTCCATCTATCTTCCTATCAACTCTGACCAGCTTCCCTGTCCCTGCTGAAGAAAAGTATCCCCACAGCATGATGCTGCTGCCACCATGTTTCACAGTGAGGATGATATAGGGTGATATACTGTCTTAGTTTTCTGCCACACATAGCAGTTTTTATTTAGACCAAAAAGTTAAACTTTGGTTTCATCTTACCAGAGAACCTTCTTCCACATGTTTGCTGTGTCCCCTAGATGGCTTGTGGCAATATGCCAACAGGACTTAATTTCTTGCCACTCTTCCATAAAAAAAGATTTGTGGAGTACATGCAGCGTCCAACTAGCTTACGTGGGCACTGCAAAAGCTTGTTTTTGTCTTCTGTAATATCATGCTGTATTGTTTCCCTATGTGAAATCCCTGTTACCAGGCTATCAGGTGCACTAGAGATATTCCACCACTAGATGGGGGTAGCACAACATTATATATAGGATAGTTCAGGCCAAGTAAGGGGAGTTGGGAAGATGTAGTGGTCGAGTTTAGAGTGTGGGGGAGGAAGGAGAGGTCTTCTCTCCTCTCAGCTCTCTCTTGGGCTCCACGGCCCAGATGAGCCATCGTGTATCTCAGTATCAAGCCAGGAAGATTGGCAGAGGTGAAGCCTATATTCTACCATTCACTCTTCCGGAGTAGCAAGTGAATTTTGGTCAAGTTTATTGTTGGAGAAAGACAAAGGAAGGACAAAGCCATTATTCTTGGCTCTAGGCGCCTTTGTATCTAGGTGAAGGACTTATTAGCCTCTGGCAGCCTCACCGTTATTCTAAGGACAGATACAATTTCTGTTGCATCACTTGTGTGTAGAAGATTAAGACTTGAACTACCTCAACTGAGACTGAAGCAAGGCAAAGAGCTGAATATCAGTGAGTACATAACTAACTACCCTAGCCTGACACATTACCACCAGTACAGCCTGTTACTGGGATTAATCACATCCAACTTGCATGTGTATCAGAGACTGCTTTATTACTGGATGTAAACTCTTATCAAGAACCTGCTTATAGTAAAGTTTACCATTGGATTGAAACCTGCCTCATTCTTCTAACTGCATACTACTAAGACTCTCAACATTTTGTACCATCAAGGTGCTGGCGTCACGACAATACCTAAGTCAGGGGCCCAGCCACACAAGCACTCAGAAACCCAAGCACCATCAAGGGCACCTCAATCACCACCTGGCCGGTGTCCCGTGTAATAGAGTGTGCCCCAGAGAATTCAGTGCTGTTCTCCCCTTCACTGCACTGCCGGCCCAGGGAGGCGTCAGACTGGCACGTTGCATTCTCCTGAGCTGTGGATCTCTGCAGCTCCTCTAGAGTGACCCTGGGACTCTTGGCTGCTTCTTTAATTAGTGCTTTCCTTGCCTGGGCCATCAGTTTAAGTGGACAGCCATGTCTTAGTAGGTTTTCAGTTGTGCCGTACTCTTTCCATTTTCAGACGAACAGTGCTCCTTGAGATGTAGAAAGCTTGAGATAATTTTTTATAACTTAACTCTGCTTTACACTTCTCCACAACTTTATCCGTGACCTCTCTGACGTGTTCCTTAGTTTTCATGATACTGTTTAATCATTAATGTTTACTAACAAACCTCTGAGGCCTTCACAGAGAATCTGCTGTTAGATTGAGAATACATTACACACAGGTGGACTGTATTTATTAATTAGGTGACTTCGGAGGGCAATGGTCACAACTGATTTTATTTAGGGGTATCAGAGTACAGAGCGCTGAATACTAATGCACGCCAAACTTTTCAGATTTTTATCTATTAACAATTTTGAAAACCATATATGTTTGTTTTCACTTCTCTCATACTTGCTAATGTGTTCTGGTCTATCACATAAAATCCCAATAAAATACATTTAAGTTTGTAGGTGTAATGTAAAAAAAGTTCAAGGGGTATAAATAATTTTTGAAGGCACTGTAATATATATAAATATATTATTTAACTGAATATGTACAGTTACATTTTTAAATGTTTTAGTACTTTGCAAAAAAAAACATTTCATAGAAGAATGTAATTGTACTATTGCAGGTAACATAGAAACATAGTATATAAAGCCGAAAAAAGACATTTGTCCATCTAGTTGGGCCTGTTATCCTGCAAGTTGATCCAGAGGAAGGCAAAAAAAAAACTGTTAGGTACAAGCCAATTTTCCCCACTTAAGGGGGGAAAAATTCCTTCCCGACTCCAATCAGGCAATCAGAATAACTCCCTGGATCAACGACCCCTCTCTAGTAGCTATAGCCTGTAATATTATTACACTCCAGGCCCCTCTTGAATTCTTTTATTGTACTCACCATCACCACCTCCTCAGGCAGAGAGTTCCATAGTCTCACTGCTCTTACCGTAAAGAATCCTTTTCTATGTTTGTGTACAAATCTTCTTTCCTCCAGATGCAGAGGGTGTCCCCTCATCACAGTCAGTCCTGGGGATGAATAGATGATGGGAGAGATCTCTGTACTGTCCCCTGATATATTTATACATAGTAATTAGATCTCCCCTCAGTTGTCTTTTTTTCTAAAGTGAATAACCCTAATGTTGATAATCTTTCAGGGTACTGTAGATGCCCCATTCCAGTTATTACTTTAGTTGCCCTCCTCTGAACCCTCTCCAGCTCTGCTATGTCTGCCTTGTTCACAGGAGCCCAGAACTGTACACAGTACTCCATGTGTGGTCTGACTAGTGATTTGTAAAGTAGTAGGACTATATTCTCATCATGGGCATCTATGCCCCTTTTGATGCAACCCATTATCCTATTGGCCTTGGCAGCAGCTGCCTGACACTGGTTTTTACTGCTTAGTTTGCTGTTTACTAAAATTCCTAGGTCCCTTTCCATGTCAGTCACTGATTGCGTTTCCATTTAGTATGTACGGGTGATTTGCATTATTCCTTCCCATGTGCATAACCTTACATTTGTCAGTGTTAAATCTCATCTGCCACTTCTCTGCCTAAGCCTCTAATCTATCCAGATCCATCTGTAGCTGTATATTGTCCTCTTCAGTGTAAATTACTTTACACAGTTTAGTGTCATCTGCAAAAATTTATATTTTGGAGAGAGTTCAGAGAAGAGCTACTAAACTGGTACATGGATTGCAGGATAAAACTTACCAGGAAAGATTAAAGGAACTTAACATGTATAGCTTGGAAGAAAGACGAGACAGAGGGGATATGATAGAAACTTTTAAATACATAAAGGGAATCAACAAAGTAAAAGAGGAGAGAATATTTAAAAGAAGAAAAACTGCTACAAGAGGACATAGTTTTAAATTAGAGGGGCAAAGGTTTAAAAGTAATATCAGGAAGTATTACTTTACTGAGAGAGTAGTGGATGCATGGAATAGCCTTCCTGCAGAAGTGGTAGCTGCAAATACAGTGGAGGAGTTTAAGCATGCATGGGATAGGCATAAGGCCATCCTTCATATAAGATAGGGCCAGGGGCTATCCATAGTGTTTAGTATATTGGGCGGACTGGATGGGCCAAGTGGTTCTTATCTGCCGACACATTCTATGTTTCTATGTTTCTATGTTTCTATATTTTACTGTGCAAGCCTTCTACAAGATCATTAATAAATATATTGAAGAGAATAGGGCCCAATACTGACCCCTGAGGTACTCCGCTAGTGACAGTGACCCAATCTGAGTGTGTACCATTAATACCCACCCTCTGTTTTCTATCATTGAGCCAGTTACTTACCCACATACAGATGTTTTCTCCCAGTCCAAGCATTCTCATTTTATATACTAACCTTTTATGTGGTACAGATATACAACATCCATTGATTCACCACTGTCAAGTCTATAACTTAGCTCCTCATAGAAACTGATTAAATTAGTTTGACATGACCGATATTCAATATTCAATATTCAATATTCAATATTCAATTATTTTCCTTATAGTTTTTCAGTGCTTCCTCGCTTACCCTCCTGTTTTAGTGATTTATATGCTTTCTTTTTGTCATTTATTGCTTTATTTACAGGTCTATTTATCCACATTGGTTTATTCTTGTTCCTTAACCCTTTATTCCTATAAGGTATGTACCTCTCACAATTAGATTTTATGGCGGTATTTTTATTTTTGAGGACTTTGTCCCAGTTAGTTACGCCTTTGGCCTCTCTTAGTTGGCTAAATTTAGCTTTTTTGAAGTTTGGTATTTTTGTTCTTCCCTGTAGAAACGCTCGTTTGAAGGATAATTGGAAGGTTATTACTTTATGGTCACTATTTCCCAGGTGTCCCCCAACCTGCACATCTGTTGTTCTGTCAGGTCTATTAGTTAATACTAAGTCCAGTATGGCCGTCCCTCTAGTCGGGTTCTCAACCAGTTGGGAAAGGTAATTGTCTTTGGTTATTTCCAAGAACCTGTTTCCTTTATGAGATGTACAGCTTTCAGTTTCCCAGTCTATATCTGGGTAGTTGAAGTCCCCCATAATAACCACCTCATTATGATTTGCCGCATCGTCTATCTCGTTTAGTAGTAGATTTTCTGTGGACTCTGGTATATTAGGTGGTTTATAATAAACTCCTATTAGTAATTTATTATTATTTTTGCCTTCACTAGCTGAATGCCATAGTGAATCAGCTCCCTGCTACACTATGAAGCAGCCTGTGCTCTCCAGCAGCAACACATCATGCCTGCTGAGCTGTGTATAAAGAGTGTACAGGACGGGAGTCTGCCTGCCCACTCTCCAGCTCAGCAGGCGCGATGAAGAGAGAGTAAGGTATTCTTTACTCACGGGGGAGAGGAAGCTACGAGGTAAGTATTATTATTATTATTTTTTATTATTACTGGACTGGGGACACTAAGGGGGCAACACAATTCGATGGGGGAACTAAGTGGGCAAAACTACTGGATGGGGCACTAAGGGAGCAGGGCTACTGAATTCGGGGCAGAAGTAATGGATTGGGGACACTAAGGGTACTTTCACACTAGCGTTTTTTTTTTTTTCCGGTATTGACTTTCGTCACACTGGGTCAATACCGGAAAAGAACTGATCAGTTTTATCCTAATGCATTCTGAATGGAGAGCAATCCGTTCAGTATGCATCAGGATGCATCAGTTCAGTCCCTCTTATGTTTTTTTTGGCCGCTAGAAAATACCGCAGCATGCTGCAGTTTTCTCTCCGGTCAAAATTCCTGAACACTTGCCGGAATGCCGAATCCGGCATTATTTTCCATTGAAATGCATTAACGCCGGATCCGGCCCCAAGTGTTCCGGAAAAAACGGAAACGGTTTTGCGGTCTGCGCATGTGCAGACCTTTAAAAATGTGAAAAAGATAAATACCGGATGCATTTTCCAGATTACAACGGGAAAGACGATCCGGTATTGCAATGCATTTGTCAGACGGATCCGCATCCGTTTGCGTCTGGATTGCCGGATATGCCTGCCAGAATCCTCTGCCGCAAGTGTGAAAGTACCCTAAGAGGGCAGCAATATTGGATGGGGCAGTAAGGGGGCAGCTTTACTTGCTTGGGGCACTAAGGGGGGCAGAACTACTGGAATGGTTCAGCACTACTGGGTAGGAGCACTAAGGGACAGAACTACTGGATAGGGCACTAAGGGGGCAGAACTACTGAATTGGAGGCATAGAGGGGACAGCACTACTAGATGGGAGCACCAAGTTTATTTATTTTCAGAGGGCATAGCATGTGACATGACTATATAGTTAGGAGAACAGTGTATGCTGCTATTATATTGAGGGTGCAGTATGTGGCACTATATTATATAGGTATATAGGTTGCCAATGTGTTAATACATCTCAGTGGCAAACTCTGCAGAGACAAGTTATCATAGTGTCTGGACCGGATGGAAAGAGAAGAACTGGTGGAGACATCACCTGTAAGTCACTAAATGTTAATTTTTGTTCCGCCACTGACTGTGTCTGATCAGTGCTATAGTCACTTTTATGGTCTGATGGAGTGGTAGCATTCTCTTTTGTGATTCTAACACTCCCAGCATATCTTTACACCTGGTCAGGCTATGCTGGGACCTAAAGTTTCACATACTTATATGTTAAGGGCAAACCTGAATATGCAAATTATATTTGTATTGAGCTGTTTCTGAGCTGGTACTGTATATATAAGCAGTATTGGTCCTTGTGCTGTATTTACAGTATGTGATAAGCTTGGTTCTGGCGCTGTATTTATGTAATGGGCTTGGTTTTGGTGATGTATTTATGTAATGGGCTTGGTTCTGGGGCTGTATTTATGTTATACGCTTGGTTCTGGTGCTGTATTCATCTAATGAGCTCTGTTCTGTGCTGTAATTAGGTGATGAGCTTGATCCAGGTGATGTATTTGTGAAATGAGCTTGGTTCTGGTGTAGTATTTATGTAATAAAATTGGTTCTGGTGCTGTATTCATGTGATGAATTGGGCCCTGATGCTATATATATGTAACAAGCTTGGTTCTGGTGCTGTATTCATGTAATGATATTGGTTCTGGTGCTGTATTTATGTAATGAACTTGGTTCTGGTGCTGTATTAATGTAATGATCTTGGTTCTGGTGCTGTATTAATGTAATGATCTTGATCTTGGTTCTTGTGCTGTATTAATGTAATGATCTTGGTTTTGGTGCTATATTCATATAATGAGCTTGGTTCTGGTGCTGTATTCATCTAATGAGCTCTGTTCTGGTGCTGTATTCATGTAATGATCTTTGTTCTGGTGCTGTATTTATGTAATATGTGTCACAAACCAGCTGGTGTGAACCCACTGTGCCACGTGTCCTACCTGCCCTAAGAGCGTTATCTAAGTGTACCCCTCGATTCTTCACAGTACCCCTGATGGTGGGAATAGACTTTCCTGAGGGGAACACCAGGTCGCTACCTTTTGAGGAGGGTAGGCACACGAGGCAGCTGGTCCAGGCGGACCAGGAGGTACCTGAGTAGGTACCAGTAGTACATACATAGTCAAGCAGGCGGGGTCGTTACCAGGAGCAACAGTGCAGGACCGAGGGATGAGGCAGGGGCGTAGTCAGAGAGGCAAAAGGTCAGGGCAGGCGGCACAGGAACAGGTCAGGCAAACCGGATTGGCAACAGGAGAGTCAAGACAAGCAGGCAGGGATCAGGCTAGTGGCAGAATCCAGGAACAAAGTATAATGCAGGGGCACAAGTGAGGATCAGGAGCTTAAGAAGCACAAGGACCTTGACACTGAGGCATCTGGGAAGAGGGCTGAGCCACTTTAGTACCTGCAGGAGAGTCTGGGTCGGTCAGCGGGGTCACATGCAGTGGCGTACCTCCAATAGAGGTAGACTACGCAGCTGCTATGGGGCCCCTGGGGGAAGGGGGCCCTGCAGTGGAGGATAGGCCATGCCTACTAATTACACTTAGCTAGCTACCTGTGAGAGTTGAATATAGGATGTGGAGAAGGACCTCTGGTGATGTCATCATCATGTGACCAGTGCAGAGGACTGGTGAAGGACCTGTGGGATGTTGGAGCATTTGTGTGTTGCCTGGAGGAGAAGTTAGTGGTGTCCAGGGATAACCCATATAACATCCTATAAAAGCTGGGAGTTGTAGTTCTGTCCTAGTATATCTCTCTCCATGTTATTTTAACTTAAGCCCTAGTATAGTCTGGTAATAGTGGGAGTTGTAGTTCTGTCCTATTATATCCCCCATATGTAATTTCAACTTATGCCCTAGTACATTCTGGTAATGCTGGGAGTTGTAGTTCTGTCCTATTATTTCCCTCCACCCCATGTAATTTCAACATATGCCCTAGTACAGTCTGGCAATGCTGGGAGTTGTAGTTCTGTCCTATTATATCCCTTTCCATGTAATTTCAACATATTCCCTAGTACAGTCTGGTAATGCTGGGAGTTGTAGTTCTTTCCTCCTATACCCCCTATAGCCATACTGGGGGTTATAGTTATTTCCTTTTAAAGGGAGTCTGTCACCCCCACATGACCATATACAGTGCTTACATTGTCCTTTAGCACACCTATACATGAATGTAATGGTACCTTTGTTATTTTCTTTATACTTGCAGAAGCTGGAAAAACGACTTTTAATTCATATGCAAATGAGCACTCATAAGTGCCCAGGGGCAGCAATCACTGTGTAGGAGCCCAGGCTGCTCTGCCTCATTTCATTGTTACTCCGCCCCAGCCTCTGCTTATGCCCACCCTCCTATTTCCTTGCATCATCCTTCAGTCCAGCGCTTCATTTGCATATGAATTAAATGTAGTTTTTCCAGCTTCTGCAAGTGTAAAGAAAATAATAAAGGTACCATTAAATTCATGTATAGGTGTGCTATAGGACAATGTAAGCACTGTATATGGCCACCTCCCCTTTAACCACCTCCCGTCCGCCCGTTGACTATAAACGTCCGGGAGGTGGATCTCTATCTCTGAATGGACATTTCTGAACGTCCATTCAGAGATCGCAGCTGCACGCTAATCGTGCAGCTGCAGAGCGGGTTGCCCGCTGTCAGTGACAGCGGGCACTCCGTAGTGCTTCCGAGGGGTCCCGTCCCGTGTGGCCGTTTCGCGATTCCGGATTTGCGGACCCATTGAAGTGAATGGGTCCGCATCCGTGAAGCGGAATGCACACGGAACTGTGGCCATGTAAAAAAAGCTATGGGTCTCAGATTATGGAGACATTAAAACATAATTTTTTGGGTTTCAAAAATGCTATTATTGTGTAAAACTTAAATAAATAAGAAAAAGTATACATATTAGGTATCTGTAACGATCTGCTCTATAAAAATGTCACATGACCTAACCCCTCAGGTGAACGCTGTAAAAATAAATTTAATAAAAACTGTGCTAAAACAACCAATTATTTCGTTACCTTGCCACATAAAGTGTTATAATAAATGATCAAACAATCATATTTACCCAAAAATGGTACCAATAAAAACATCAACTCTTCCTGCAGAAAACGAGCCCCTGCACCAGACGATCGGCAGAAAAATAAAAAAATTTAATATGGTGTTCAGAAAATGGAGACACAAAACAAATGTTTTTTTTAAAAATGCTTTATTATGTAAAACAAACAAAGAAAGTAGACATATTTGATATCATTGCGTCCGTAACAACCCGCTCTATAAAAATAGCACATGATCTACCCTGTCAGATGAATGTTGTATAAAAACAGTGCCAAAACAGAAATTTTTTGGTTACCTTGCCTTACAAAAAACGTAATATTAAGCAATTAAAAACCCTCAAAATAGTACCAATAAAACTGGCACCTTATCCCCTAGTTTCCAAAATGGGGTCACTTTCTGGGAGTTTCAACTGTAAGGGTGCATCAGGGGGGGCTTCAAATGAGACATGGCATCTAAAAACCAGTTCAGCAAAATCTGCCTTCCAAAAACCATACGGCGCTCCTTTTCTTCTGCACCCTGCCGTGTGCCCTTACATCAGTTTACGACCACATGTGGGGTGTTTCTGTAAACCTCAGATTCAGGGAAATAAATATTGAGTTTTGCTTGGCTGTTAACCCTTGATGTGTTAAAGAAAAAAAATGAATTAAAATGGAAAATCTGCCAAAAAAGTGAAATTTAGAAATGTCATCTCCATTTTCCTTTAATTCTTGTGGAACACCTAAAGGGTTAACAAAGTTTGTAAAATCAGTTTTGAGTAACTTGAGGGGTGTAGTTTCTACAATGGGGTCATTTATGGGGGGGGGGGTTCCACTATGTAAGCCCAACAAAGTGACTTAAGACCTGAACTGGTCCTTAACCTCTTCCGGACACATGATGTATTGGTACGGCATGTTGTCCCGGTACTTAAGGACACATGACGTACCAGTACGTCATGTATAGTTCCAATCACCACCGCCCGGCGGGCGGTGATTGGAACTGGGTGCCTGCTCAAATCATTGAGCAGGCATCTTGGGTTAATGCCCAGGGGGGTCCTGTGACCCCCCATGTCGGAGATCGCAGCAAACCGCAGGTCAATTCAGACCTGCGATTTGCTGCGTTTCCGGGTTATTTGGGTCTCTGGGGACCCGATAACCCGGAGCAGGATGGTGATCGGTGGTGTGATAATACACCACCAATCACCATCCTGTGATCCGGAGAGGTGATGGTGCCTCTCAAATTACAGCAGCGCTCCACTCCTCCTCCTTTTCAGTCCGGGAGCCGAGGAGAGAGGAGCGCTGCACATCGATCTGCAGAGCCAGCACCCCCATCTGTTCAGGGATCATCAGCCAGCACCCCCAACACCACCAAGGTATTTAGGGAAAGGTAAGGTTAGGCAAGGATATTCAGGGAAAGTTTGTGAAAAAAAAAACTGTATTTGTTGCATCACCCTAAAAAGGGTGTCTGGGGTCCACAGCACAGCTGTGTGACCCTAGACCCACCTAGGGGTGCTGCAGCTTCCCCCCCTGCCCCCCCCCCCCACAACTTTTTTTGGGGCGAAAGCATATTTTTTTTTCTGCGTACGCTGACTGTGGCCGGCACTCTTAGCGTCCGGCCACTGTTAGCGCATCGCACACCCCACCGCTGATCAACTTCAGACGGTTGATCAGCGAGTTTGAATTTTTAGAATTTTTTGCCCTTTTTTTATTTAGTTTTTTTTTTGCCCCCACACACGCACACCAAATAAAGTTTATCACGCACGCACACACTCCCCTATGGCCCGCCGGCTGTTCTCGGCGAGAGTCCCAGTGAGGACGAGGATGACCCAATTTTCCTTTTGTCATCCGCGTCCTCCTCATCATCTAGTAATGATGATGAGCCCCCAAGGCAATGATGAGCCCCCAAGGCGGAGCAAGGGGACTGCCATGCTAGAGACACTGTGGCCCACACTAGTACGAGCAGCTATGGGGCTCATACTAGTTTTTCCAGCCCACCAGTTAAGTCCACCGGAGCCCCCTACCGGTGAACTTGTCTGGTATACCCCAGAGCGTTTTGAGCCCGTGATTCCTGATTTTGTAGGCCAACCAGGAATCCAGATTTCCACAGTGGGCTTTACTGAATATGACTATTTTAGTCTTTTATTCAGTGACAACTTTGTAAATCTAATGGTGGAGCAAACAAACCTGTACGCCCAACAGTTTGTTGCTCAACACCCGGGCTCCTTTTTGGCTAGGCCCGGTGGCTGGACCCCGGTCAGTGCAGCCAAGATGAGGACATTTTGGGGCCTCGAGCTGCACATGGGCCTAGTCAAGAAACCTAGTGTCAGGCATTACTGGAGTGGGGACGTCCTCTACCAGACCCCACTTTACAGTACGGCCATGACACGCTCCCGGTTTGAGGCCATCCGGAAATGCCTGCATTATGCAGATAATGCAGCATGTCCCCCCAAGGTGATCCTGCCTATGAACACCTGTACAAAATCAAGCCGGTCATCGATCACTTTGGGGCCAAATTTGTACAGTTCTATGTACCTGGAAGGGAGGTCGCGGTTGATGAGTCTCTCATTGCTTTCAAGGGGAGACTCCTCTCCACCAGTATGTTTCCTCTAAGCAGGCGAGGTATGGCGTGAAGCTGTACAAACTTTGTGAGAGTACCTCAGGGTACACTTACAAGTTTGTGTGTACGAGGGGCGAGATTCCAGTATTTAACCCCCAGAATGTCCCACCACTCTGGGTGTTAGCGGGAAACTTGTGTGGGACCTTATGCACCCACTGCTAGATAAGGGTTACCACCTGTACGTGGATAACTTTTATACTAGTATCCCCCTTGTTCCAGTTCCTCGCCGCCAGATCCACGTCCGTTTGTGGGACCGTGTGGAAAAATCAACGCGGCCTCCCTAACTACCTCCTCCAGGTACTTATCCCCAGGGGTGAAACCCGTGCCCTTACCAGTGGAAACCTGTTGCTGGTCAGATATAAGGACAAGAGGGATGTCCTTGTACTGTCCACAATTCATGGTAACGGCATCGCCCCTGTCCCTGTGCGAGGTACCGCGGCAACGGTCCTCAAGCCCGATTGTATCGTCGACTACAATCGGTAAATGGGAGGAGTTGATCTCTCTGATTAAGTCCTCAAGCCATATAATGCCATGCGCAAAACCCAGGCATGGTACAAAAAAGTTGCGGTCTACTTGGTACAGGTTGCCTTGTACAACTCTTTTGTGCTGTCCCGGAGCACTGGCAACACAGGGACATTCCTTCAGTTCTATGAGGCAGTCCTCAAGGCCCTGATCTTTTCTGACCGGGAAAGAGTAGGCTGGAGTACCTCGGGAACTGAAGGCGCCCGGATCGTCCCTGGCCAACACTTTCCAGGTGTGGTCCCCCATACTGGAAAGAAGGGACATACCCCAAAAAAGTGCAGAGTGTGTCACAGGAGGGGGATACGGAAGGACACCACTACTCAGTGTGACACGTGCCCCGATCATCCGGGCCTCTGCATTATTGGTTGCTTCAGGGAGTATCACACTTCCAGGGAGTACTACATTTATATCCCAATTTAGCCACTGACAATCGGATAAAAAAAACTGGTTCTCAGACTTGAGACATTAAAACAAAAACATTTTTTTTAAAAAAATATTATTTAGTAAAACTAAAATAAATAAAAAAGTTGACATATTAGGTATCGCCGCGTCCGTAAGAATCTGCTCTATAAAAATACCCCATGATCTAACCTCTCAGATGAACACAGTAAAAAAATTTAAAAAGTGCAAAAAAAGGTATTTTTCTGTCACCTTACATCACAAAAATTGTAATAGCAAGTGATCAAAAAGTCATATGCCCCCCAAAATAATGCAAAAAAAAAAAGTCCTTTCATCCCGCAAAAAATTAGCCCCTACCTAAGATAATCGGCTAAAAACAAAAAGAAAAATGACTCTTAGACTATGGAGATACTAAAATGTTATTTTTTTGTTTATAAAAAGATAATATAGTGTAAAACATAAAAATAAAAAAAAGTAGACATATTAGGTATCGCCGCGTCCGTAAGAATCTGCTCTATAACAATACCCCCCCAACCCCTCAGATGAACACAGTCAAAAAATATATATAACGGTGCCAAAAAAGGAATTTTTGGGCAAATTTTCCATTTTAATCTGTTTTTTCCAGTTACAAAGCAAGGGTTAACAGCCAAACAAAACTTGATATTTATTACCCTGATTCTGCAGTTTACAGAAACACCCCATATGTGGTCGTAAACTGCTGTATGACCAAACGGCAGGGCGCACAAGGAAAGGAACGTCGTATGGTTTCTGGAAGGCAGATTTTGATGGCCTCTATTTTTGGCACGATGTCCCATTTGAAGCCCCCCTGATGCACCCCTAGAGTAGAAACTCCATAAAAGCGACCCCATCTAAAAAACTACACCCCTCAAGGTATTCAAAACTGATTTTACAAACTTTATTAACCCTTTAGGTGTTCCTCAACAGTTTATGGCAAATGGAGATGAAATTTCAGAATTTCTATTTTTGGTAACCTTGCCTCACAAAAATGTAATATAGATAAACCAAAAATCATATGTACCCTAAAAATAGTCCCAACAAAACTGCCACCTTACCCTGTAGTTTCTAAAATGGGGTCACTTTTATGGAGTTTCTACTCTAGGGATGCATCATGGGGGCTTCAAATGGGACATGGTGTAAATAAACCAGTCCAGCAAAATCTGCCTTTCAAAGACCACACGGCGCACCTTTCCCTCTATGCCCTACTGTGTGCCCGTACAGTAGTTTACGGCCACATATGGGGTTTTTCTGCAAACTACAGAATCGGGGGAATAAATTTAGCATTTTGTTTGGCTGTTAACCCTTGATTTCTTACTGGAAAAATGGATTAAAATGAAATTTGAGAATTTATATTTTTTGGCAAATTTTCCATCTCCATTTGCCAATAACTCTTGTGCAACACCTAAAGGGTTAACAAAGTTTGTAAAATCAGTTTTGAATACCTTGAGGGGGGTAGTTTCTTAGATGGGGTCACTTTTATGGAGTTTCTACTCTAGGGTTGCATCAGGGGGGCTTCAAATGGGACATGGTGTAAATAAACCAGTCCAGCAAAATCTGCCTTCCAAAAACCATACGGCATTCCTTTCCCTCTACGCCCTACCGTGTGCCCGTACAGTAGTTTACGACCACATATGGGGTGTTTCTGCAAACTACAGAATCGGGGCAATAAATATTGCATTTTTTTGGCTGTTAACCCTTGCTTTGTTACTGGAAAAAATGGATAAAAATGGGAATTTTTTTTTTATCTCCATTTGCCATTAACTCTTGTGGAACACCTAAAGGGTTAACAACGTTTGTAAAATCAGTTTTGAAAACCTTGAGGGGTGTAGTTTCTAGAATGGGGTGGTTTCTATTATGTAACCCTCACAAAGTGACTTCAGACCTGAACTGGTCTCTAAAAATTGGGTTTTTAAAAATTTCTGAAAAATTTCAAGATTTACTTCTAAACCTTGTAACGTCCCCAAAAACTAAAATGGCATTCCCAAAATGATCCAAACATGAAGTAGACATATGGGGAATGTAAAGTAATAACTATTTTTGGAGGTATTACTATGTATTATAGAAGCAGAGAAATTTAAACTTGGAAATTTGCAATTTTTTCCAAATTTTTGGTAAATTTGGTATTTTTTTTATAAATAAAAATTAATTTTTTTTACTTAATTTTACCAGTGTCATGAAGTACAATATGTGACGAAAAAACAATCTCAGAATGGCCTGGATAAGTAAAAGAGTTTTAAAGTTATCACCACATGGGCTACTTTCACATCTGCGTTAGGTGCGGATCCGTCTGGTATCTGCACAGATGGATCCGCACCTATAATGCAAACGCTTGTATCCGTTCAGAACGGATCCAATTGCATTGCCATGAACAAAAAAAAAATGATAATGCAAACGGATCCGTTTTGACTTACAGTGAAAGTCAATGGGAGGCGGATCCGTTTTCAATTGCACCATATTGTGTCAGTGAAAACGGATCCGTCCCCATTGACTTACATTGTAAGTCAGGACGGATCCGTTTGGCTCCGCATCGTCAAGCAGACATCAAAACGCTGCAAGCAGCGTTTTGGTGTCCGCCTCCAGAGCGGAATGAAGGCTGAACAGAGGCAAACTGATGCATTCTGAACGAATCCTTTTCCATTCAGAATACATTGGGGCTAAACTGATCCGTTTTGGGCCGCTTGTGAGAGCCCTGAAACGGATCTCACAGGCGGACCCAGAAACGCCAGTGTGAAAGTAGCCTTAAAGTGACACTGGTCAGATTTGCAAAAAATGGCCTGGTCCTTAAGGTGAAATATGGCTGTGTCCTAAAGGGGTTAAGGAGTTAAAAGCCGGAATTAGACTTACCGGTAATTCATTTTCCACGAATCCACCATGACGGCCCAGAGAGATTGACCCCTGACCTCTGTAGGGGCAGGAACAGAGATAGGTTTAAAAGGACCCCTCCCACCACCATTCACCAGTGAGTTCCAGATTATAGTGCTACAACCACCGGTTACGAGTGAAACAACTCCAAGTGTTTTTTTTTTTTTTTTTTTTTTGGTATTAACTCATACCAAGTCATTGGAAAAAATTTTCCTTTTTTTTTTTTTATATATATAGGGCGGGATATCATGCCGTCATGGTGGATTCGTGGAAAATGAATTACCGGTAAGTCTAATTCCGGCTTTCCACTTCACCACCATGACGGCCCAGAGAGACATAACAGATTATATACGTCTTAGGGTGGGGCAACGGCCTGTAGGACCTTGCGACCAAATGCGAGGTCGGAAGACCTGGATAAGTCAAGCCTATAATGTTTAATGAAGGTGTTTACATTTGACCAAGTTGCAGCCCGGCATATTTGATCTAGGGAAGCGCCTGCCCTTTCAGCGAAAGAGGCAGATATAGCTCTTGTGGAGTGAGCCCGGATGACTTCTGGACAATTGATGCCCTCGATCTTGTAACAGTCTGTAATAGTCTGTTTTACCCATCGGGCAATGGTAGATCTGGAAGCTGCCTTCCCCTTATTTTTACCACAGAACAGCACTAGTAAGTTGTCCACCTTCCTCAGGTCTCTGGTGACCTCTAGGTATTTTAGTACCGTTTGTTTGACGTCCAGGGTATGGAAACGTTCCTCTCCAGGATTTTTAGGATTCACACAAAAGGAGGGAAGAATGATCTCCTGGTTTCTATGGAAGTCTGTTACTACCTTTGGCAAAAAAGTCGGGTCTAACCTCAAGGTAATACGATCCTCCTGTATTGTGAGATATGGTTGTCTTATTGACAATGCCTGAATCTCACTCAGTCTTTTTGCCGATGTTATGGCTATAAGAAAAGCCACCTTCTGAGAAAGATTCTTCAAGGAACATGCGTCCACGGGTTCGTAGGGTGGACCTGTGAGTCCTCTAAGGACAATGTTTAAGTCCCAGGTAGGCACCTTTGATCTGAGAGATGGTCTTAGTCTGGCTGCGGACCTCAGGAATCTTTGGATCCATCTATGGCTGGCTAATTCGGAATCGAAATAGGCACTAAGCGCTGAGACCTGGACTCTCAGGGTGGAAGGACTTAACCCTAATTCTAGTCCCTTTTGAAGGAAATCCAGAATTTTCTGTATATTTGGTCTGGTTTGGTCTGGGGCCTCGTTGCCTGACCATGTGCAGAATCTTTTCCAGATTTTAAAATAAATGGCGTTAGTCACCTTTTTTCTGCTGGCCTTCAAGGTAGATATAACACCCTCAGAGAGACCTCTCTGTCTCAGGAGGTTGGACTCAGGATCCAGGCCGAGAGTTTGAAGATTTCCGGATGAGGATGGAGAACCGGCCCCTGGATCAGGATATCCCTTCTCGCTGGGAGAATAAATGCTTCCTGTGGGGAGAGCTTGGCTAGAATCGAGAACCAGCTTCTCTTGGGCCAGTACGGGGTGACCAGGATGACTCTGGCTCTGTCCCTGATGATTTTTTGTAGAACCCTTGGGATTAATGGGAACGGGGGGAAGGCATATGCAAGATCCCAGTCCCAGTGCAGGGAGAAGGCGTCGATCGTTAGGGGCCTGTCCCTTGGGTTTAGGGAGCAAAAGGTTGATACCTTTGTGTTTATCTTTGTAGCGAAGAGATCTACCACTGGAAGGCCCCATCTCTGGACAATCAGATTGAAGATCTCGATGTTTAAGGACCATTCTCCCTGGTCTATGGTAGTCCTGCTGAGGAAGTCCGCCGCACAGTTTAGGCTTCCTTTTAAATGAACTGCCGATATTGATCTTACATTTTTTTCCCCCCAGAGGAAGATTTTTCTGGACAGACCTTCCAGTTTTTGAGACCGTGTGCCCCCCTGATGCTTGAGGTAGGACACGGTCGTTATATTGTCTGAATAGACCTTTATATGTTGGTTCCTTAGTTTTGGAGCAGCTGCTCGTATTGTTTCCCAAACTGCCCTGAGCTCCCTGTAGTTGGAGGACTGAGCTGCAATTTCTAGAGGCCAGTCTCCCTGGTAGAGATTGGAGTAGATTTTTGCGCCCCACCCTTTTAGGCTGGCGTCGGTCTGAATATGTACTGCCGGGGTCTTGAACCAGACCATGCCTTTTTTTAAATTTTTTGTTTGAAGCCACCACCGGACTGAAGATTTTATGTGGCCCGGGATCAGGATCTTCCTGTCTAAAGAGGTCAGATTTTTGTCCCATTTTCTTAGAAGCCAGGACTGAAGGGCTCTGTAATGGGCCTGGCACCACGGGACTGCTACGATGCAGGCTGTCATCTGACCTAAAAGGCTCATCGTTTCTCTGAACGAGAAGGAGCGACGTCTCAGGAAGGCCCTGATTGATGACTGTAGGTTCTGGATTCTTTCTGCTGGAAGGAAGGTAGTTTGTTTTTCCGAATCCAGCAAAACCCCCAGGAACTTTACCCTGGTATTCGGAACTAGGGATGACTTTTTTAGGTTTATAACCCAACCTAGATATGTCAGAAGGGAACAGAAGGTTTCTCGATCTGCTATAGATTGATCCACCGTGTTTGAAATTAGTAGAAAGTCGTCTAGATAAGGAACGACCGTCACCCCCTGAGGTCTCAGGGAGGCGACCATCTCTACCACCAGCTTCGTGAAAATCCTTGGGGCTGAAGCCAGCCCGAAGGGGAGAGCCACGAACTGGAAGTGGTGAACAGACCCTCTGTGATCCCTTACTGCAAAACGCAGGAACTTCTGAGACTGGGAGTGAATGGGAACATGATAATATGCGTCCTTCAGGTCGATTGTACAGAGGGACGCGTCCCTTTGAATTAAGGGGATGGTAGAATTTAAAGATTCCATCTTGAACCTTTTGTAGATCACAAATCTGTTTAGCCTCTTGAGGTTTATGATCATGCGGAAGGAGCCCCCCGTTTTTTTTACCAAGAAAAGGCTGGAGTAGAACCCCCGCCCCCGTTGAGGCACGGGAACCGGAATTACTACTCCCAGGTCCAGGAGATTCTGGACCTCCTTCCAGATCTGGCTGTGCTGAAAAGGAGAAGGGTGGTGAGAAATCAGAAATACATCTGGAGGGGGGGAAGATAACTCTATCCTGTATCCCGACCTGACAAGATCTTGCGCCCAGAGGCTCGGAGAAGTCTGCTGCCACTGAGCAAAATGTTGGGATAGTCTTCCCCCTATCCTGGCGTCACTGTTTCTCGCCACCCTTGTTTTGGGGATTAAGGAGGTACCCTCTACCCCTCCCCCCTTTTGGGTAACTCCAACGTCCGGTTTTTCCTTTTCCACGAAAGGAACTATTCTGGGTATATTGACCACGAAAGGAGGGTTTCTTTTTAGGGGTCCTATCCTCAGGGAACCCCTTCTTTTTATCAGTAGCCTTCTCGAGGATCGTGTCTAATACGGGACCAAACACGTATTCACCCGAGAAGGCTATAGAACACAGCTTCATCTTGGAAGAGATGTCTCCCGACCAAGATTTCATCCAAAGTGCCTTTCGGGCCGCATTGGACAAGGCTGCATCCTTGGCTGAAAATCTAATTGTCTCTGCGGAAGCGTCCGCTAAGAAACCCGTGGCAGACTTTAGCAAGGGGATAGAGTCTAGTATCTGTTCCCTAGGAGTTTTACTGCTTAGATGACCCTCTAACTCATTCAGCCACAGGTACATAGACCTGGCGACTGAAGTAGCGGCTTTGTTTGTCTTGACACTAAACATGGCTACCTCCCAGGACCTTTTTAATAAGCTGTCCGCCTTGCTTTCCATAGTGTCCCTTAACTGACAGGAGTCTTCAAATGGAAGTGAGGTTTTCTTATTGACTTTCGCCACCTGGACGTCAATTCTAGGGACCTCGTCAAAAATTTTTGAGTCTGACGGGTCAAATACAAGGCGGTTTCTGAATTCTTTGGAAATTCCTAGCTTCTTTTCAGGATGGGCCCATTCATCTATCACCATCTCCTTAATGTTTCCGTTTATGGGGAATACCCTGGAGCGTTTGACCCTCAATCCCCCAAACATCTCTTCCTGAACTGTGTGGGGTTGCTGAATGTCCTCCACCCCCATGGTATCCCTGACCGCCTTTAAAAGGTCACTCATTTCACTGGGAGTGAAGAAAAATTTCCTAGAGTCCTCTACGATCTCTCCTTCAGAAAGGGGGTCGTCGTCCTCTTTTCTAGAGGATGAGGCATCATCTTCTAAATCCTCGGAGTCAGAGGGAATGTCCGCCCCCCTGGGTCTTTTAGCTGGGCGGATCCCCCTGGAATCCTCACGGAGGGAGGCCAGTGAGGACCTAACCTCCTCCTGAATCATGGATCTAAACTCCTGCATAATTGAGGGCTGTTCGTCTCTCACTATTTTAGAAATGCAATGCTTGCAAAGCTTTTTAGTATAGTCCTCAGGAAGCCTGACGGAGCACTGGATGCATTTGGCGGTCCTTTTTCCTTTTTTTAAGGTAAGTTTGGCCTAAAGTGAGAGAGGCAGCCCATTAAATTTATGTCAGTCTAGTATAGGAGCATAATTTGATGCAGTATACCAGCAGACACACCAGGGGGAGGGGAAAAGCGGTTACTCTAAGCACACATCCCCCCCCCCCTGCCACCTGTGAAGCTGCCGATTTGCCCAGGTGGGCTACTCACGCAGGGGCGCTCGGGAGCGGTCTGCTCCCGCTGCTGCTGTGGCTCCTTCTCCTGGTCCGACATGTTCCGGTCAGAGCACGATTGCAGAGAGCGCAACGGGAAGGTGCTTGTTAGCATTTTTTATAGGAGCTCCGTCTACTTCCGGGTTCCGCCGGCGGCCCGGAAGTGACGTCAGACGCGCGCGACAGCGCTGAGCGTCTTTCCGGTCGGCTACCTCCCTGGAGGCAGGCGACTCAGCGGCAGCTCAGGGCAGGCTTCCCACAACAGGGAGCGTGACCCTGGCGTCTCCCTGTCAGCTTAGGAACAAAGTCCGCCGGAGAGCAGGGGACGCATCTCTGGGTGAAAAGGACCCGCAAGGGAGGCAAGGAACACCACCGATGCGGTCACCCAGGTACTTAAAAATAATAAAACGAGGTCCACTTCACCTCCCTGAAAGCCAGAGAGGACTTTACTCTGTCCTGGCCGCTATAGGGGCAGGAACACACTGGTGAATGGTGGTGGGAGGGGTCCTTTTAAACCTATCTCTGTTCCTGCCCCTACAGAGGTCAGGGGTCAATCTCTCTGGGCCGTCATGGTGGTGAAGTGGAAAAGTGGGTTTTGGAAATTTTCTTTAAAATTTTGGAATTGCTTCTAAAATTATAAGCTTTTTAATGTCCTAAAAAAAAAAAGACATTTAAAAAATGATGCCAACATAATATTTTATGAGGTATCACTTTTTTTTAAAAGGAGAGAAATTGAAATTTTGAAAATTACAAATTTTTCAAAATTTTTTGTAAATTTGAGAATATTTTATAAATAAAGGTGAAATATATTGACTCAAATTTATGACTGTCATGAAGCACAATGTGTCACGAGAAAACAATCTCTGAATGACTTGGATAAGTAAAAGCGTTCCAAAGTTATTACCAGATAAAGTGGCATATGTCAGATTTGCAAAATTAGGCTGGCCCAGATGGGAAGTGGTTAAAGCTTTCACCTAGTAAAACTGGAAGATGCCCTAGCCATCTTAGGCTGGGTTCACAGCACCATTTTGTTTTCCGTTTTGCGTGAAGGACTTTTTTCCGTCTAAAATAATGGATCTCAGATGGAAGTGGTTCAAACGGATGCCAAATGTGCAGAACTGATGCTTGAAATATTTTTCTGTTCTTCTGATGGTTCAGAAGTGCGGAAAACTAAACAGTGATGTGAACGCCTTAGGCCCCTTTCACACGGGCGAGTATTCCGCGCGGATGCGATGAGTGAGTTGAACGCATTGCACCCGCACTGAATCATGACCTATTCATTTATATGGGGCTGTGCACACGAGCGGTGATTTTCACGCATCACTTGTGCGTTGCGTGAAAATCGCAGCATGCTCCTCTTTGTGCGTTTTTCACGTAACGCAGGCCCCATAGAAATGAATGGGGTTGCGTGAAAATCGCAAGCATCCGCAAGCAAGTGCGAATGCAGTGAGATTTTCACGCACGGTTGCTAGGAGACGATCGGGATGGAGACGGGATCAATATTATTTTCCCTTATAACATGGTTATAAGGGAAAATAATAGCATTCTGAATACAGAATGCATAGTACAATAGCGCTGGAGGGGTTAAAAAAATAATAATAATTAAACTTACCTTAATCCACTTGATTGCGCAGCCGGCATCTCCTTCTGTCTTCTTTTCTGTGTGCAGGAAAAGGACATGTGGTGACGTCACTTCGGTAATCACATGATCCATCACATGATCTTTTACCATAGTGATGGATCATGTGATGGACCATGTGATGCCCGAAGTGACGTCACCACAGGTCCTTTTCCTGCAATCAGCAAAGAAGGAGACAGAAGAGATGCCGGCTGCGCGATCAAGTGGATTAAGGTGAGTTTAATTTTTTTTAACGCTTCCAGCGCTATTTTACTATGCATTCTGTATTCAGAATGCTATAATTTTCCCTCATAACCATGTTATAAGGGAAAATAATACAATCTACAGAACACCGATCCCAAGCCCGAACTTCTGTGAAGAAGTTCGGGTTTGGGTACCAAACATGCGCGATTTTTCTCACGCAAGTGCAAAGCGCATTACAATGTTTTGCACTCGCGCGGAAAAATCGCGCATGTTCCCGCAACGCCCGTGTGAAAGAGGCCTTATACTCTCTCTGTGTAAGGGTACTTTCACATTAGCGTTTTTCTTTTCCGGCACTGAGTTCCGTCACAGGGGCTCTATACCGGAAAAGAACTGATCAGGCATATCCCCATGCATTCTGAATGGAGAGTAATCCGTTCAGGAAGCATCAGGATGTCTTCAGTTCAGTCATTTTGACTGATCAGGCAAAAGAGAAAACCACAGCATGCTACGGTTTTAGCTCCGGCGAAAAAAACTGAAGACTTGCCTGAATGCCGGATCTGGCATTTTTTTCCATAGGAATGCATTAATGCTGATCCGACATTCAAAATACCGGAATGCCGGATCCGTCCTTCCGGTCTGCGCATGCGCAGACCTTTAAAAATGAGAAAAAAATAAATACCTGATCCGTTTTGCCTGATGACACTGGAAAAACGGATGCGGTATTGCAATGCATTTTTCTGACTGATCAGGCATTTTTCCGACTGATCAGGATCCTAAACAGTCTGAAAAATGCAGGCAGGCAGTTCAGGCAACGGAACTGCCTGCCGGAATCAAACAACGCAAGTGTGAAAGTACCCTTACTTCCACTTGTATCCAATAGTAACAGCCTGGACATACTGAGAGTTCCAAATAAATGTATTCACAAAGCTACACATAAAGGTACAAACATTACATCTTTATTATTGTAAATAAATATCAAAAACAAATGGAGAGTAATCCGTTCAAGATGCATCAGGATGTCTTCAGTTCAGTCATTTTGACTGATCAGGCAAAAGAGAAAACCGCAGTCTGCTATGGTTTTATCTCCAGCGAAAAAAACTGAAGACTTGCCTGAATGCCGGATCCTGATGCATCCTAAACGGATTGCTCTCCATTCAGAATGCATTAGGATAAAACTGAACAGTTTTTCTTTTTGAGGCCCTAGGACGGAACTTAATGCCCGAAAAGAAAAACGCAAATGTGAAAATATCCTTATGTAACCTGATGCAGAGTTTATATCTATATTAATGACTGTACATGTCCCCAGCAGGCAGTTTGCGCTGTTTGATGTTGTGTTGAGGAGGCAAGGTTATCTGCGTCCCTACACTAGGTAAGATTGAGCAAGGACCTGCGGAGGAGATCACGTGTTGGATCATGTGGTTTCTCCATGTAATCCTATGGCACTGTCCTGCGGCAGTTGGGCCGGCAGAGCAAGCGGCTATATGGCCGATCTTGCGATACTTAGGCCCTCCCAATAAACGGCTATGGGGCAGCTTTCTCATGTCTGATGCGCAGATAGCGGTTAATCCCCTATTGGTGGGGGACGTCCATGGAGCAATTCATGCTGATTATATGGGGTATATATAGGTAGGTTAGAGATGCAGTTAGGCACGCCCCTTTGAAGAAACGCACAAGCGAAGCGTACGTCGGGCTTCCAGTCCTCCCCAGCATGGTCAGTAACCCATATGATGTTAATAACTATTTAGCTTTATTTGCTAATTGAGTTCGGTTTGTTTTAAGGTCAATATTTTTCCCAGTTGCATTTTACCACAATAACCCTTTGTGATTTTGCAGGTTATCATCTTATCAAATTTAATTACACTATTTTTCACCTTGACCACCTGATCCCCTTTAGCTCTCTCTATTCCACATCACGCATAACAGGTTTTTGGTATTAGGCCGAATGCACCCACCTGTGCTTGCTAACCAACCTGTGTAAAAAAAACACACTAAGGCCGAATGCACACGGCCGTGTTCCGCGGCCGAGAGCGGCCCGTGGTATGCCGGGCTGGATTCCTGTTCAGAGCAGGAGCGCACGGCGTCATTGGTTGCTATGACGCCGTGCGCTTCATGTCGCCGCTGCACTACAGTAATACACTCGTATGATCTATACGAGTGTATTACTGTACAGCAGCGGTGGCATGAAGCGCACGGCGTCATAGCAACCAATGACGCCGTGCGCTCCTGCTCTGAACAGGAATCCAGCCCAGTATACCACGGACCGCTCTCGGCTGCGGAACACGGCCGTGTGCATTCAGCCTTAGTGTGTTTTTTTTACACAGGTTGGTTAGCAAGCACAGGTGGGTGCACCACTGCTGTTGCTCACCCATTCCTTGCATATACCTACCCCTGTGCATTTCCCTCCCTATTACTAACATTGCCTGTGATGAGATAGGGAATAGGTGTGTTGTGAGATCACATCAGTCATAGGTGGGCTCTTTATAAATTTATATGGCTTGCTTTTAAATGTGCTTACACTTCTATTCGTTGAGCCTTAAAGGGGTTGTCCGGGATTAGGGACCATTGTTTAATAAAATTGCACATGCACACACTTTACATACACCCATGTCCTACCTTTTCAGCATGTTTCTAAAGTACCCTTTTTACCAAAAACCTTTATGGCAGGAAGTAACAGATTTCTTTCAGTCAGTGACGTACCGGGTCCCTTGCAGAGGAGGAAAGCTTCCTCTTCCGCTGCTCCGGGAGCCCGGTGATGTCACTGACAGCCTAATTAATTATTCAAAAGTCTAGGAGGGGCAGTAACTCTCCTGGCTAAGCTCCGCCCCTCCAGTCCGGTGCCGATATTGATGGCAGCGGCTCAGGAACGGAGCCGCTGCCATCAGCAGAGAGCGTTAGCTGTAACTGTAACAGCTAACACCCGCGGCATCCAGATCTATGTGGTTGAGAAGGAGGGAGCTCCCTCTCTCTACCATCACGCCCCTGCTGCTGCTATTGCAACGGCGCGATCGTTGCCATGGCAACCGGACGCCTAACAAAGGCGTCCTGGTTGCTATGGACCTAAGTCTCTCTCTCCCCCTGTGCTGCTGCCCTCGCCGCTGCCAATAAGAAGAGACGGGAGGGGGGGAGGGCTTTGACCACTGCGCCACCAATGAAGAAAAATGACCTGTAATACAAATACAGGAGGCGGGTGCCGGAATCAAATAGCCGGCACCCGACCTCTGTGACAGGGAGCTGCGATCAGCTGCAGTTGAGTTAACCCTTCAGGTGCGGTACCTGAGGGGTTAATTGTAGCTGATCGCAGCTCCCTGTCATAGAGGTCGGGTGCCGGCTATTTGATTCCGGCACCCGCCTCCTGTATTTGTATAAGAAACATTGGTGGCACAGTGCGCCCCCCCCCCCCAGTATAATAAACGTTGGTGGCACAGTGCGCCCCCCCCCCCCCAGTGTAATAAACGTTGGTGGCCCAGTGCGCCCCCCCCCAGTGTAATAAACGTTGGTGGCACAGTGCGCCCCCCCCCAGTATAATAAACGTTGGTGGCACAGTGCGCCCCCCCCCTCAGTATAATAAACGTTGGTGGCACAGTGCGCCCCCCCAGTGTAATAAACGTTGGTGGCACAGTGCGCCCCCCCCCCAGTGTAATAAACGTTGGTGGCACAGTGCGCCCCCCCCCCCCCAGTATAATAAACGTTGGTGGGAAGTGCCAATGAGGGTTAAAAAAAAATTAACTCACCTCCTCCAGTTGATCGCGTAGCTGTCGATCTCCTGTTTTTTTCTTCAGGACCTGTGGTGACGTCATTGACCTCATCACATGGTCCATTACCATGGTGATGGATCATGTGATGAGCACAGTGATGTCACAGGTCCTTTGACAGGTTCTAGAGAAAGACCAGGAGACGATCAATTGGAGGAGGTGAGTGAATTATTTTTTTATTTTTTAACCCTCACTGCCCACTGCGCCACCAATGTTTATTCTATTGAGGGGGGGCGCACTGCGCCACCAATGTTTATTATATTGAGGGGGGGGCGCACTGAGCCACCAATGTTTATTATATTGAGGGGGGGTGCACTGCGCCACCAATGTTTATTCTATTGAGGGGGGGCGCACTGCGCCACCAATGTTTATTCTATTGAGGGTGGGCGCACTGCGCCACCAATGTTTATTATATTGAGGGGGGGTGCACTGCGCCACCAATGTTTATTCTATTGAGGGGGGGCGCACTGCGCCACCAATGTTTATTCTATTGAGGGGGGGCGCACTGCGCCACCAATGTTTATTATATTGAGAGGGGGTGCACTGCGCCACCAATGTTTATTATATTGAGGGGGGGGGCGCACTGCGCCACCAATGTTTATTATATTGAGGGGGGGGCGCACTGCGCCACCAATGTTTATTCTATTGAGGGGGGGCGCACTGCGCCACCAATGTTTATTCTATTGAGGGGGGGCGCACTGCGCCACCAATGTTTATTATATTGAGGGGGGGGGGGCGCACTGAGCCACCAATGTTTATTATATTGAGGGGGGGTGCACTGAGCCACCAATGTTTATTATATTGAGGGGGGGCGCACTGCGCCACCAATGTTTATTATATGTACATGAGCCCTGATGGACTGTTTTTTTAGACAAATTTATGACAGCACACAGGCAGCATTCGTGTTTTTTAACTGCCGCAAAAGGGCTTATTCTGTGCAGAGGAATCGAATGGAACCCCAGGAAACACTCCGTAGTGCCCCATTCCAAATCTCATGATTTGCGGATTGGGTCTGCATCGGTGAATCATAATGCAAATGGAACAGTGCACATATATTGCGGATCCACCAATGCGATCCTCAATAAGGCTACTTTCACACCTGCGTTCAGGTGTCCGCTCGTGCGCTCCGTTTGAAGGGGCTCACAAGCGGCCCCGAACGCAGCCGTCCGGCCCTAATGCATTCTCAGTGGATGCGGATCCGCTCAGAATGCATCAGTCTGCCAGCGCTCAGCCTCTGCTCAGCAAGTGGACACCTGAACGCTGCTTGCAGCGTTCGGGTGTCCGCCTGGCCGTGCGGAGGCGAGCGGATCCGTCCAGACTTACAATGGAAGTCAATGGGGACGGATCCGTTTGAAGATGACACAATATGGCTCAATCTTCAAGCGGATCCGTCCCCCATTGACTTTCAATGTAAAGTCTGGACGGATCCGTCTGAACAACTTTCAGACTTAGAATTTTTTCTAATCTAAAATGCAGACGGATCCGTTCTGAACGGATACAAACGTCTGCATTATAGGAGCGGATCCGTCTGAGCAGACATCAGATGGACCCGCTCTGAACGCAAGTGTGAAAGTAGCCTAAGACTTCTTTCAGACAGGAGATTTAGATCTCACAAGAGGTCTCCAAAACAGATCAGTTTTGCCCTAATGCATTCTGAATTGATCTGCTCAGAATGCATCAGTTTGGCTCCGTTCTGCCTCCATTTCACATTAGAGGCAGACAACAAAACGCTGCTGGCTGTGACCGCATAACCAAACTGAGCCAGACGGATCCGTCCTGACACACAATGTTAGGCCTCTTTCACATCACTTTTCTCAGCAATGCGGGCACATATGAACATGGGACCAACAGAGATGTCTACAGCCAAGCGCTCAAGTCAATGGAGACAGATCTGTTTTTTATGACACAATCTGGCACAATAGAAAATGGATCCATCTCCCAATGACTTTTAATGGTGTTCAAGATGGATCCATATTGGCTAAGGTAAAGATAATACAAACTGATCCATTCTGAGCGGATGCAGCAATTCGTATTATCAGTGCGGATCCATCCATGATGGACCCACACCAAACGTGAGTGTGAAAATAGCCTTACTGTGTAGCAGAGCAAAACTAGGGAAATTGTAAAACATTAGCAATGCTAAGATATATTACTAATAATTGGTTATTGTAATGATGAATGTACACAGAAAACTAAAAATGAGATACCATTGTGGAAAGATGGAGCTGCTCCCTGTGTTCGTTCACTGTCTGCAAACACTGAGCACATGACATGTGCAAGAGACAGAGCAAGGAGGAGATTATGGGGGAGGAATATGTAAGAGGGGGGCGGATCTATGGAGGAGGCTGAATATGTAAGAGGGGGTGGATCTATGGAGGAGGCTGAATATGTAAGAGGGGGGTGGATCTATGGAGGAGGCTGAATATGTATGAGGGGGCGGATCTATGGAGGCGTGGATGATGTGGAGGAGGCTGAATATGTATGAGGGGGGCGGGTGCAGGGAGGTGATCTTACACTGTAGAAACCAGGAGCTGCTGAGCTGCACTGGGAGCCACAATGCACTGCAGCAGGAAGTGAGGTCATACATAAACAGATATGTAAACAGTCTGCTGGGGACTGTAGGAGCCATGCAGCAGTGCAAAAGCTACCTAAAAACATCTTAGGAAGATAGATTTGGCTACTAACAGTGAGTAAGCAGTTTTAAAAAAAAATGTTTGATCCCGGACAACCCCTTTAACCACTGTACCCGCTTTGTGGGGGGGGGCCTGTATTGTTCTACATCCCAACATCTCTCGCAAACTTTTTTGTATTTGTTTTTGATATTTATTTAGGCTCCATTTACACGTCCGCAAATGGGTCCGCAATTTTACGGAACGGGTGCGGACCCATTCATTCTCTATGGGGACAGAAAAGATGCACATCCTGTGCTGTCCGCATCCTCGCCGCGGCCCGAAATTCGGGGCTTCGTAAGAAACTTAAAAAGGAACACCATCCACTTCACCAAAGGGACTGCTATTTCTTCCAAAGATTCTACAAGCGACCAAGGCGAGGGAGGAAGTTTTGTGGGTGTCTTGAGCTTTATCCCACAAACCTCCTCCCTGGTGAAGTGAGTGCTGTTGCTTTTTAAGTTTCTTTTAATTACCTTGTCTGCTGTCGGCCAACTGTATGTCACCGGCACCCCAAAGACATAAGGGGGACCACAATGACCTCTACACGCTTCTATGGTCATGGTGTCTACAGTAATATCGGTCCGTTTCTAACCACTGAAGCACATTTATATACTATATTACATGTCTATATACTGATATACGTATAAAAACATTGAGCAGTCTATACGGGCAGACCTAATAGCCTGAATACGAATAATATTTCTTATAGATAGACTGGCGCCACCAGTGTGGTTACCTATTTTTGCCTTTTTCTTTTATCTATCACCTATGTAGCGGTTGTCCGCACATACAGTTAGGTCCATAAATATTGGGACATCAACACAATTCTAAAATTTTTGGCTCCATACACCACCACAATGGATTTGAAATGAAACGAACAAGATGTGCTTTAACTGCAGACTGTCAGCTTTAATTTGAGGGTATTTACATCCAAATCAGGTGAACAGTGTATGAATTACAACAGTTGGCATATGTGCCTCCCACCTGTTAAGGGACCAAAAGTAATGGGACAGAATAATAATCATAAATCAAACTTTCACTTTTTAACATTTGGTTGCAAATCTTTTGCAGTCAATTACAGCCTGAAGTCTGGAATGCATAGACATCACCAGACGCTGGGTTTCATCCCTGGTGATGCTTTGCCAGGCCTCTACTGCAACTGTCTTCAGTTCCTGCTTGTTCTTGGGGCATTTTCCCTTCAGTTGTGTCTTCAGCAAATGAAATGCATGCTCAATCGGATTCAGATCAGGTGATTGACTTGGCCATTACATAACATTCCACTTCTTTCCCTTAAAAAACTCTTTGGTTGCTTTTGCAGTATGCTTTGGGTCATTGTCCATCTGCACTGTGAAGCGCTGTCCAATGAGTTCTGAAGCATTTGGCTGAATATGAGCAGATAATATTGCCTGAAACACTTCAGAATTCATCCTGCTGCTTTTGTCAGCAGTCACATCATCAATAAATACAAGAGAACCAGTTCCATTGTCAGCCATACATGCCCACGCCATGACACTACCAGCAGCATGCTTCACTGATAAGGTGGTATGCTTAGGATCATGAGCAGTTCCTTTTCTTCTCCATACTCTTCTCTTCCCATCACTCTGGTACAAGTTGATCTTGGTCTCATCTGTCCATAGGATGTTGTTCCAGAACTGTGAAGGCTTTTTTAGATGTCATTTGGCAAACTCTAATCTGGCCTTCCTGTTTTTGAGGCTCACCAATGGTTTACATCTTGTGGTGAACTCTCTGTATTCACTCTGGAGAAGTCTTCTCTTGATTGTTGACTTTGACACACATACACCTACCTCCTGGAGAGTGTTCTTGATCTGGCCAACTGTTGTGAAGGGTTTTTTCTTCACAAGGAAAGAATTCTTCGGTCATCCACCACAGTTGTTTTCCGTGGTCTTCCGGTGTTGCTGAGCTCACCGGTGTGTTGCTTCTTTTTAACCACTTACCGTCACGCTAACGCCGAAAGGCGTCATTTCTGCGGCGCTCCCAGGTCACACTAACGCCAATAGGCGTCATCTCGCGTGAGCCGGGATTTCCTGTGAACGCGCGCACACAGGCGCGCGCGCTCACAGGAACGGAAGGTAAGAGAGTTGATCTCCAGCCTGCCAGCGGCGATCGTTCGCTGGCAGGCTGGAGATGTGTTTTTTTTAACCCCTAACAGGTATATTAGACGCTGTTTTGATAACAGCGTCTAATATACCTGCTACCTGGTCCTCTGGTGGTCCCCTTTGTTTGGATCGACCACCAGAGGACACAGGTAGCTCAGTAAAGTAGCACCAAGCACCACTACACTACACTACACCCCCCCCCCGTCACTTATTAACCCCTTATTAGCCCCTGATCACCCCATATAGACTCCCTGATCACCCCCCTGTCATTGATTACCCCCCTGTCATTGATCAACCCCCTGTAAAGCTCCATTCAGACGTCCGCATGATTTTTACGGATCCACTGATAGATGGATCCGATCCGCAAAACGCATCCGGACGTCTGAATGAAGCCTTACAGGGGCGTGATCAATGACTGTGGTGATCACCCCATATAGACTCCCTGATCACCCCCCTGTCATTGATTACACCCCTGTCATTGATTACCCCCCTGTAAAGCTCCATTCAGACGTCCGCATGATTTTTACGGATGCACTGATAGATGGATCCGATCCGCAAAACGCATCCGGACGTCTGAATGAAGCCTTACAGGGGCATGATCAATGACTGTGGTGATCACCCCATATAGACTCCCTGATCACCCCCCTGTAAAGCTCCATTCAGATGTCCGCATGATTTTTACGGATGCACTGATAGATGGATCCGATCCGCAAAACGCATCCGGACGTCTGAATGAAGCCTTACAGGGGCATGATCAATGACTGTGGTGATCACCCCATATAGACTCCCTGATCACCCCCTTGTCATTGATTACCCCCCTGTAAAGCTCCATTCAGATGTCCGCATGATTTTTACGGATGCACTGATAGATGGATCGGATCCGCAAAACGCATCTGGACGTCTGAATGAAGCCTTACAGGGGCATGATCAATGACTGTGGTGATCACCCCCCTGTCATTGATTACCCCCCTGTAAAGCTCCATTCAGATGTCCGCATGATTTTTACGGATGCACTGATAGATGGATCGGATCCGCAAAACGCATCCGGACGTCTGAATGAAGCCTTACAGGGGCGTGATCAATGACTGTGGTGATCACCCCATATAGACTCCCTGATCACCCCCCTGTCATTGATTACCCCCCTGTCATTGATTACCCCCCTGTAAAGCTCCATTCAGACGTCCGCATGATTTTTACGGATCCACTGATAGATGGATCGGATCCGCAAAACGCATCCGGACGTCTGAATGAAGCCTTACAGGCGCGTGATCAATGACTGTGGTGATCACCCCATATAGACTCCCTGATCACCCCCCTGTCATTGATTACCCCCCTGTAAAGCTCCATTCAGACGTCCGCATGATTTTTACGGATCCGCTGATAGATGGATCGGATCCGCAAAACGCATCCGGACGTCTGAATGAAGCCTTACAGGGGCATGATCAATGACTGTGGTGATCACCCCATATAGACTCCCTGATCACCCCCCTGTCATTGATTACCCCCCTGTAAAGCTCCATTCAGATGTCCGCATGATTTTTACGGATGCACTGATAGATGGATCGGATCCGCAAAACGCATCCGGACGTCTGAATGAAGCCTTACAGGGGCGTGATCAATGACTGTGGTGATCACCCCATATAGACTCCCTGATCACCCCCCTGTCATTGATTACCCCCCTGTCATTGATTACCCCCCTGTAAAGCTCCATTCAGACGTCCGCATGATTTTTACGGATCCACTGATAGATGGATCGGATCCGCAAAACGCATACGGACGTCTGAATGAAGCCTTACAGGGGCATGATCAATGACTGTGGTGATCACCCCATATAGACTCCCTGATCACCCCCCTGTCATTGATCACCCCCCCTGTCATTGATCACCCCCCTGTCATTGATCACCCCCCTGTCATTGATCACCCCTCTGTAAGGCTCCATTCAGACATTTTTTTGGCCCAAGTTAGCGGAATTATTTTTTTTTTTTTCTTACAAAGTCTCATATTCCACTAACTTGTGTCAAAAAATAAAATCTCACATGAACTCACCACACCCCTCACGGAAACCAAATGCGTAAAATTTTTTAGACATTTATATTCCAGACTTCTTCTCACGCTTTAGGGCCCCTAGAATGCCAGGGCAGTATAAATACCCCACATGTGACCCCATTTCGGAAAGAAGACACCCCCAGGTATTCCGTGAGGGGCATATTGAGTCCATGAAAGATTGAAATTTTTGTCCCAAGTTAGCGGAACGGGAGACTTTGTGAGAAAAAAATTAAAAATATCAATTTCCGCTAACTTGTGCCAAAAAAATTTTTTTTCTATGAACTCGCCATGCCCCTCATTGAATACCTTGGGGTGTCTTCTTTCCAAAATGGGGTCACATGTGGGGTATTTATACTGCCCTGGCATTCTAGGGGCCCCAAAGTGTGAGAAGAAGTCTGGTATCCAAATGTCTAAAAATGCCCTCCTAAAAGGAATTTGGGCACCTTTGCGCATCTAGGCTGCAAAAAAGTGTCACACATCTGGTATCGCCGTACTCAGGAGAAGTTGGGGAATGTGTTTTGGGGTGTCATTTTACATATACCCATGCTGGGTGAGAGAAATATCTTGGTCAAATGCCAACTTTGTATAAAAAAATGGGAAAAGTTGTCTTTTGCCAAGATATTTCTCTCACCCAGCATGGGTATATGTAAAATGACACCCCAAAACACATTCCCCAACTTCTCCTGAATACGGCGATACCACATGTGTGACACTTTTTTGCAGCCTAGGTGGGCAAAGGGGCCCACATTCCAAAGAGCACCTTTAGGATTTCACAGATCATTTACCTACTTACCACACATTAGGGCCCCTGGAAAATGCCAGGGCAGTATAACTACCCAACAAGTGACCCCATTTTGGAAAGAAGACACCCCAAGGTATTCCGTGAGGGGCATGGCGAGTTCCTAGAATTTTTTATTTTTTGTCACAAGTTAGTGGAAAATGCTGCTTTTTTTTTTTTTTTTTTTTTCATACAAAGTCTCATATTCCACTAACTTGTGACAAAAAATAAAAACTTCCATGAACTCACTATGCCCATCAGCGAATACCTTGGGGTCTCTTCTTTCCAAAATGGGGTCACTTGTGGGGTAGTTATACTGCCCTGGCATTCTAGGGGCCCAAATGTGTGGTAAGGAGTTTGAAATCAAATTCTGTAAAAAATGACCTGTGAAATCCGAAAGGTGCTCTTTGGAATATGGGCCCCTTTGCCCACCTAGGCTGCAAAAACGTGTCACACATCTGGTATCCCCGTACTCAGGAGAAGGTGGGGAATGTGTTTTGGGGTGTCATTTTACATATACCCATGCTGGGTGAGAGAAATATCTTGGCAAAAGACAACTTTTCCCATTTTTTTATACAAAGTTGGCATTTGACCAAGATATTTATCTCACCCAGCATGGGTATATGTAAAAAGACACCCCAAAACACATTCCCCAACTTCTCCTGAATACGGAGATACCAGATGTGTGACACGTTTTTGCAGCCTAGGTGGGCAAAGGGGCCCATATTCCAAAGAGCACCTTTCGGATTTCACTGGTCATTTTTTGCAGAATTTGATTTCAAATTCCTTACCACACATTCGGGCCCCTAGAATGCCAGGGCAGTATAACTACCCCACAAGTGACCCCATTTTGGAAAGAAGAGACCCCAAGGTATTCGCTGATGGGCATAGTGAGTTCATGGAAGTTTTTATTTTTTGTCACAAGTTAGTGGAATATGAGACTTTGTATGAAAAAAAAAAAAAAAAAAAAAATCATCATTTTCCACTAACTTGTGACAAAAAATAAAAAATTCTAGGAACTTGCCATGCCCCTCACGGAATACCTTGGGGTGTCTTCTTTCCAAAATGGGGTCACTTGTGGGGTAGTTATACTGCCCTGGCATTCTAGGGGCCCGAATGTGTGGTAAGGAGTTTGAAATCAAATTCTGTAAAAAATGACCTGTGAAATCCGAAAGGTGCTCTTTCGAATATGGGCCCCTTTGCCCACCTAGGCTGCAAAAAAGTGTCACACATCTGGTATTGCCGTACTCAGGAGAAGGTGGGGAATGTGTTTTGGGGTGTCATTTTACATATACCCATGCTGGGTGAGAGAAATATCTTGGCAAAAGACAACTTTTCCCATTTTTTTATACAAAGTTGGCATTTGACCAAGATATTTATCTCACCCAGCATGGGTATATGTAAAAAGACACCCCAAAACACATTCCCCAACTTCTCCTGAATACAGAGATACCAGATGTGTGACACGTTTTTGCAGCCTAGGTGGGCAAAGGGGCCCATATTCCAAAGAGCACCTTTCGGATTTCACTGGTCATTTTTTGCAGAATTTGATTTCAAATTCCTTACCACACATTCGGGCCCCTAGAATGCCAGGGCAGTATAACTACCCCACAAGTGACCCCATTTTGGAAAGAAGAGACCCCAAGGTATTCGCTGATGGGCATAGTGAGTTCATGGAAGTTTTTATTTTTTGTCACAAGTTAGTGGAATATGAGACTTTGTATGAAAAAAAAAAAAAAAAAAAAAAATCATCATTTTCCACTAACTTGTGACAAAAAATAAAAAGTTCTATGAACTCACTATGCCCATCAGCGAATACCTTAGGGTGTGTACTTTCCGAAATGGGGTCATTTGTGGGGTGTTTGTACTGTCTGGCCATTGTAGAACCTCAGGAAACGTGACAGGTGCTCAGAAAGTCAGAGCTGCTTCAAAAAGCGGAAATTCACATTTTTGTACCATAGTTTGTAAACGCTATAACTTTTACCCAAACCATTTTTTTTTTACCCAAACATTTTTTTTTTATCAAAGACATGTAGAACTATAAATTTAGAGCAAAATTTCTATATGGATCTCGTTTTTTTTGCAAAATTTTACAACTGAAAGTGAAAAATGTCATTTTTTTGCAAAAAAATCGTTAAATTTCGATTAATAACAAAAAAAGTAAAAATGTCAGCAGCAATGAAATACCACCAAATGAAAGCTCTATTAGTGAGAAGAAAAGGAGGTAAAATTCATTTGGGTGGTAAGTTGCATGACCGAGCAATAAACGGTGAAAGTAGTGTAGTGCCGATTTGTAAAAAAGGGCCTGGTCTTTAGGGGGGTATAAACCTGTGGTCCTTAAGTGGTTAAGAATGTGCCTAATGTTTTTGCTATCTCTGTGATGGGTTTGTTTTGTTTTTTTCAGCCTAATAATGGCTTGCTTCACTGATAGTGACAGCTCTTTGGATCTCATCTTGAGAGTTGACAGCAACAGATTCCAAATGCAAATAGCACACTTGAAATTAACTCTGGACCTTTTATCTGCTCATTGTAATTGGGATAATGAGGGAATAACACACACCTGGCCATGGAACAGCTGAGAAGCCAATTGTCCCATTACTTTTGGTCCCTTAGTAAGTGGGAGGAACATATGCAAACTGTTGTAATGCCTGCACCGTTCACCTGATTTGGATGTAAATACCCTCAAATTAAAGCTGACAGTCTGCAGTTAAAGCACATCTTGTTTGTTTCATTTCAAATCCATTGTGGTGGTGTATAGAGCCAAAAATGTTAGAATTGTGTCCATGTCCCAATATTTATGGACCTGACTGTATGCAATCACCATCGGCAGCCTCTCTAGACTTCCATTGCTTTATCATAACTGTCCAACCTATCACTCTGAACAATCTCTAAAATATCCACCCTTTGGCACCCTGCCTGTTACTCTCTGACCTCCCCTGAATTTTGTTCAGGAAAGTCTTGGATTAACCCTCTATCTTTTTTTCTTTTCACAGGCCCAGAGCCAGCCAGCCCCAGAGCCAGCCACCCCCAGGCCCACAGCCATCCAGCCACAGGCCTACAGCCAGCAAGTCCACAGCCTGCCAACCAGCAAGCCATAGCCAGCGAGCCCACAGCCATCCAGCAGCTGAGGTTTGTATTAGGAGGTTCTGCAGCAGACAGAGAAACATCAGTTGTGACTGGATTAAATCCCTTAGTTTTCTGTGGCTTTGCAAAATGTCCCTGTCCTGATCCAGCAGTGTCACCAGTCCATCTCCGTGAAGATCTGCCCCAGGCCCTGACTCCGCTCTGCCAGCAGCACAAACAGTAAGTCAGCACTGGGGAGGAGGTGAAGCAGGAGCAGGCACAGTCCATGGGGTAAGGATGACACACTGTATAAAAAGTAGCAGCAGCGGGCACAATTCATCGAGTAAGGCTAGGTATTCACTTGCCATAAGATTTCGGTATTCTGTTCCAGCATACCAGAATCCAGGACTGCACCCAGGACCACGGCAGTAAACGGGGGAACACCGGCGTACAGCAGCCGCTATTACAATATGCTTGGTTCTGGTGTTGTATTCATATAATGATCTTGGTTCTGGTGCTGTATTCATGTAATGAGCTTGGTTCTGGTGCTGTATTCATGTAATGAGCTCTGTTCTGGTGCTGTATTCATGTAATGAGCTCTGTTCTGGTGCTGTATTCACGTAATGATCTTGGTTCTGTATTCATGTAATGATCTTGATTCTAGTGCTGTATTCATATAATAAGCTTGGTTCTGGTGCTGTATTCATATAATAAGCTTGGTTCTGGTGCTGTATTCATATAATAAGCTTGGTTCTGGTGTTGTATTCATATAATAAGCTTGGTTCTGGTGTTGTATTCATATAATCGGCTTGGTTCTTGTGCTGTATTCATGTAATAAGCTTGGTTCTGGTGCTGTATTCATGTAATGAGCTTGGTTCTGGTGTTGCATTCATATAATCAGCTTGGTTCTTGTGCTATATTCATGTAATAAGCTTGGTTCTGGTGCTGTATTCATATAATAAGCTTGGTTCTGGTGCTGTATTCATGTAATGAGCTTGGTTCTGGTGCTGTATTCATGTAATGAGCTCTGTTCTGGTGCTGTATTCATATAATGAGCTCTGTTCTGGTGCTGTATTCACGTAATGATCTTGGTTCTGTATTCATGTAATGATCTTGATTCTAGTGCTGTATTCATATAATAAGCTTGGTTCTGGTGCTGTATTCATATAATAAGCTTGGTTCTGGTGCTGTATTCATATAATAAGCTTGGTTCTGGTGCTGTATTCATGTAATAAGCTTGGTTCTGGTGTTGCATTCATATAATCCGCTTGGTTCTGGTGCTGTATTTATGTAATAAGCTTGGTTCTGGTGCTGTATTCATGTAATAAGCTTGGTTCTGGCGCTGCATTCGTGTGATGAGCTTGGTTCTGGTGCTGTATTCATGTAATGATATTGGTTTTGGTGCTGTATTTATGTAAGCTTGGTTCTGGTGCTGTATTCATGTAATGAGCTTGGTTCTGGTGCTGTTTTCATGCAATGAGCTTGGTTCTGGTGCTGTATTCATGTGATGAGCTTGGTTCTGGTGCTGTATTCATGTGATGAGCTTGGTTCTGGCGCTGCATTCGTGTGATGAGCTTGCTTCTGTATTCATATAATTAGCTTGGTTCTGGTGCTGTATTCATGTAATAAGCTTGGTTCTGGTGCTGTATTCATGTAATAAGCTTGGTTCTGGTGCTGCATTTGTGTGATGAGCTTGGCTCTGGTGCTGTATTCATGTGATGAGCATGGTTCTGGTGCTGTATTCATGTGATGAGCTTGGTTCTGGCGCTGCATTCGTGTGATGAGCTTGCTTCTGTATTCATGTAATAAGCTTGGTTCTGGTGCTGTATTCATGTAATAAGCTTGGTTCTGGTGCTGTATTCATGTAATAAGCTTGGTTCTGGTGCTGCATTTGTGTGATGAGCTTGGCTCTGGTGCTGTATTCATGTAATAAGCTTGCTTCTGGCGCTGCATTCGTGTGATGAGCTTGCTTCTGGCGCTGCATTCGTGTGATGAGCTTGCTTCTGGCGCTGCATTCGTGTGATGAGCTTGCTTCTGGCGCTGCATTCGTGTGATGAGCTTGCTTCTGGCGCTGCATTCGTGTGATGAGCTTGCTTCTGGCGCTGTATTCATGTAATGAGCTTGGTTCTGGTGCTGTATTCATGTAATAAGCTTGGTTCTGGCGCTGCATTTGTGTAATAAGCTTGCTTCTGGCGCTGCATTCGTGTGATGAGCTCTGTTCTGGTGCTGTATTCATGTGATGAGCTTGGTTCTGGCGCTGCATTTGTGTGATGAGCTTGGCTCTGGTGCTGTATTCATGTGATGAGCTTGGTATGGCACCACTACTTCTGTGCATACACAGTGTCCTCTCCATTCACTGCTATGGAACTTCTGAAATTAGCCAATACTCAGCTATTTTTGAAAGTCCCATAATGGTGAATTGAAGGGTGGTCATGCATGGTTGTGGAGATATGTCGGAGGGGGAGTGCCAAAAAGACTTCTCGCACAGGGTGTCATGTAAAGTAAGGCCGGCCCAGGAACCAACAGATTTGACCTAAGGCCTCTTTCACACGAACGATACGGATTCTCTCAGGATGCGTTCGGTGAAACTCGCACCATTTTGCAAGTTCAGTCAGTTTTGTCTGCATTTGCAGTCAGTTGTTCCACACTGGTGCAATCCGTTTGATCCGTTTTTCATGCGCGTATAAAAAAAAAAAGGAAGGGTTACAAACAGTGTTGAGCTAACTTCTGTTTTAAGTTCGGCGTCTAAAGTTCGGCTTCCGGTTAGTGGAGAATTCCGATATGGATTCCGAATTCCGTTGTGGTCCGTGGTAGCGGAATCAATAATCGGCCATTATTGATTCCGCTACCACGGACCACAACGGAATTCGGAATCCATATCGGGATTCTCCGCTAACCGGAAGCCGAACTTTAGACGCCGAACTTAAAACAGAAGTTCGCTCAACACTAGTTACAAACAATAACGCCTAGCAACCCTCAGTGAAAAACGCATTACACCGGGACTGCATCCGGATGCAATGTGTTTTTCACTGAAGCCCCATTCACTTCTATGGGGTCAGGGCTGCGTGTAAAACATAGAATATAGAACATGCTGTGATTCTCACGCAATGCAAAACTGATACATGAAAAAAAATATACAGAGACCCATTGAAATGAATGGGTCCTGATTCAGTGCGGGTGCTATGCATCGCGTGGGAAAACTCACTTATGTGAAAGGGGCCCACGGATGTTATCCTGGCAGTCTGCTTGTATTCACGCTTTAACTCCGATACAGGGATTCAGACTTCGCTGCAGAGGAGCCACCAGACCATTACCTGCTGGAGTAGTCTCTGTGTAGCAGGCAGCCAACCCATGGGGGTCATTGACACCAACCTGGAGCACCAAAAGGTAGTTATAGACACGCTGAGATCCAGGCTGGTGGAGTAAGTGCAGTATAGCAAACAGTCTGAGGTCGGGGCAGAGCAACCTTCAGCACTCCAGCTGTTGTGAAACTATAATTCCCAGAATGCTCCATTCATTTCAAGTATGCATGCTGGGAGTTGTAGTTCCACAACAGCTGGAGTGCGGTAGTTCACATGCAAACAAAGTAGAAAAAACTATAGAAAGCCGTTCCCATACACCAGTCCTGCCCAAGCCTGGCACTGTGCTGTGTGCCACATACGTAAGAGCAGTGCTCTGGGGTCATTCTAACACAAACTGGCGCCGTCCTATAGACGTCACTACATAAGCTCAGTGCCACATATACCACAAGGCGCTGGCACCGTCCCACAGACACGTATAGTGCCACATACGGCAACTGCATGTTCTGTCAGCGTGGTATAAAGGCCCGTAGATGACCCCGGTACTGTCATGTGGACGCTCACACACTAGCACAGCCCTCCGCCACCCTCCTACACCGAACAGGCCGGTGCACTCACTGCCAGAGCAACACGTACAGGAAGTGCCACGTGTACTAAGCACGCATGCGCGGGGCCGCCCCGGGGCTGGGACTCTGCACTTCCTGCTACCTAATACCCAGCGCTAAATTCTTACATTATCGCCAATAGTCTCGGGCCTGCTTCATCCTGACCCCAGCCTCCGGCCACCGGCCAAGAGGAGCCACGATGTGCGACTAAGCTCTCCGCTTCCAGCTGTCACCTCAGCGGTATCTCCGAACGGGTGTGTTCTCCGGATCCCTCCCTCCTTCACCGGGCTCAGCCACCATGTCCAACGCCGGGTACAACTCCCAAAATGGGGGATCAGGGCCGCCGCACTACCAGAACGGTAAGCACGGGGGAGGGGGGCTCTGGAACGTGTGGTCACCTTGCTGGTGTGCACAGTCCTAGGACACGTAGCGCCCCGTGTTGCATAAGAGGTGACCTGAGTGGCTATGCTGACAGCAGGGAAGGGGTTAAGTCCTATAGCTCTATAGGTCGGGCTGGAGCTGGCTTCCTTCAGGCTCTGGAGACCAAAGGTCACAGCGTTTCTTGTGGGGCTGGAGGCTCCAGCTGTCACCTTTGGTCATTGCCTGGTGATGTCCAGGTAGGGATGGCTGATGGGAGTGGTGGCTCCTGAGAGAAGGTATTTCTTGTGTTCCCTGCTTTTCACCATATATTAGGCGGTGTAAGATCTGTGCTGGTTCTCTCTCCTGTCTTCACATAACCTGATATCTCAGGAGCAGGATCTTGACGGTGTCTTGTTCCTGAGGATAAATCCATGTCTTCTTACGTAAGTCAGATCACTGAAACTACTGGTGGACCCTAGGACGCCACTTTCTGAGCTTAAACATTGACACGAGTGCCCCAGTAGTTGTGGAGTCACCTCATTAACCCCTTTGGGGCCTCCAAACAGAGCTTTTTTTCTATTGTCGCATTGCAAGCGCAGTAACGTTTTATATTTCACTGGCAGAGTATCTGTATAGAGGAGAGGTTTTTGTGGACCGTTTGTATTTTTCAGTGGCGTCATTTTGTGGTACATATAACCTAGCAATTACCGTATATAACTCTCTAATAGGAATGATAGAAAGAACAGCAATTCTGCCGTTTCTATCACGTTTTATATGTAGACTGTTAAACGTGTGAGTTTTCGATTCTAATTTGCTAAATTATAAATGATAAAACATGTCAAAAACACTAATTATTTTCTTTAACTAATTATATTTTAGGCAATTATGTCCACAGGTAGATCCAGTACTAATAGTCCATTTGTGGACATGGCGGCACAGTACGGGGTCCCCCTGCGGGCATACTGTACAGATAGGCACTGAATGGCCGTCAGTCATACTGCAGCACCTTGTAGTGCTGTCTCACTACGATACATGACCAGACACTGGTGGGTACCTATCAGCTCCGTTATACTGGGCCATACATAATATGGAAAGTATCAGATCCCTATACATTGTGACCACCCTGCAATCCAGCAGTAGTCATACTTGCTAGGGTTGTCACGATACCAAACTTTTGGTTCAGTTTCGATACCAAGAAAAAGTATTGTGGTATTTCGATACCACAAAAAATACCCACATACCTTATTAACCTCCACGTTGCCGGCTCAATATGATTACGGCAATACCAAATTTATATAGTTTTTATTGTGCTTTATTACTTATAAATCTGACTTTTATTTTTGGTCTACAGAGCTGTATGAGAGGTGTTTTTATTTGTTTTTTTTTAACACAATTTTTGGGGGGAACAAAGTGACAAAAAAATGGCAAACTGCTTGTTCTGTTTTTTTTCCCCAATACGACTGAAATATTTTAGTAGTTCAGACTAGGGTTGTTTCGGGTATCGATACTAGGCCTAGTATCCGAGAACATGGAGCGCGCTGCTGTCAGCGTGCGCCATGTTCCCTCAGCTGCACAGAGGAGAAGGGGTCACTCCCCCCCCCCCCCCCCCCGTTCCGCCGACGCCAATGAGGAGAGAGAGGGGTGGAGGAGGGGCAGTGCCCCCACCCTCTTCCCCTCCACAGTATTAAAATCATTGGTGGCAGTGGCCACAGGGTCCCCTCTTCATTGGTGGTGCAGTGGCAGGTTCTGATCGGAGCCTCAGTAGTGTAATCCTGGGGCTCCGATCGGTTACCATGGCAGCCAGGACACTACTGAAGCTCTGGCTGCCATGGTAATCTCCCTGCTGCTGTGTGTACAGAGTACAGGGCAGCAGGGAGAGTGTGAAGTCCTACTCACCCTAATAGAGCTCTATTAGGGTGAATAGGACAAGGGATGAAAAGATCCCAGGTTCTAGCCCCTAAGGGGGGAAATAGTTATTAAATAAAAAGTTGAAGAAGAAAAAAGTAAAAAAAATAAAACAAAATATTAAGTATAAATGACCACCCTTCCCAATTTTACATATAAAATATATAAACAAACATTTCACATATTGCCACGTCCGAAAAGTCCAAACTATATTAAAATATAAAAAAAATCTTTGTCACCCTGTTCCCCCCCAAAAATATGATCGGACTCTTCTATTATGGGCCAGACTTTCCATAAAATGCAGAATGCACTCAGCTTTTTTTGGCGTTTTTTATTTTTTTCTGCGTGTTATCGAATAGTATTGAGTATCGCATATTTTATTTTTTCCAGATTTTTTTAGATGTAGAATTGGGAAAGGATGGTGATTTAAACTTTTTAATATTTGTGTTTTTTTTTATCTTTTAAATCCTTGTCCCATTCACCCTAATAGGGATCTATTAGGGTGAATGGGATTCTGACACTCCCTGCTGAGCTGTGCCTCGTACACAGCTTAGCAGGAAGCTTACCATGGCAGGCCTGGGAACCTTCAGCAGTGCCCAGTCTGTCATGGTAACTGAATGCAGGCCTGCAATTTCACTGCGGGGGCTGTAACCTCATAGATGCGGCATCTGAGGGGTTAATTGACCAGTTTCGTCATGATCGCATTTCCCTATCCTTGTGACTGGGTGCGTGCTGTGTTATACAGCCAGCACCTGCCACTTATGGAGCAGCCCGGCCTATACAATTCTCTGTGCATAATACTGTACGTGTACGGCATTATGCCTTAGGCTACTTTCACACTTGCGTTCAGAGCGGATCCGTCTGGTGTCTGCACAGACGGATCCGCTCCTATAATGCAAACGTTGGGATCCGTTCAGAACGGATCCGTCTGCATTATAGTTCAGAAAAAATTCTAAGTGTGAAAGTAGTTCAGACGGATCCGTCCAGAGTTTACATTGAAAGTCAATGGGGGACGGATCCGTTTGAAATTGCACCATATTGTGTCATCTTCAAACGGATCCGTCCCCATTGACTTACATTGTACGTCTGGACGGATCCGTTTGGCTCCGCACGGCCAGGCGGACACCCGAACGCTGCAAGCTGCGTTCGGGTGTCCTCCTGCTGAGCGGAATGGAGGCCAAGCGGAGCCAGACTGAGGCATTCTGAGCGGATCCGCATCCACTCAGAATGCATTGGGGCTGGACGGATGCGTTGGGGGCCGCTTGTGAGAGCCTTCAAACGGAACTCGCAATGTTGCTTGCTATCAATATGATGCACATGGAGGTAATGTAATAAAATAATGTGCCTTATGTTTATACTGTACACAACATAAAAAGAACATACCTATAAAAACTGCACAAAACCTCCTGCAGCAAGATCTTCCTGGAAGCTGAAAAGTTAAGGGGCTTTTAATGATGTCCTTGCCATGTGATCAGTAACAATTGGATGTTATTGGTCACATGGCTATGACATCATCAAAGGTCCTTTAACTTTTCATCCTGCAGCACAGTGCCGCAGACGCGGTGAGCTCCTGGTATCTGCACTGCAGCAGTGGCAGAAATCCCTGGATACGAGCCGTGTATAATGCTGACACATTATACATGGCTCGTATCCAGGGAATAAAGGAAGCAATATGGATAGTCACAGTACATTAGTGATTGTCTTGTATTTACCTGGTCTACATGATAAACTCCATTTGCTGGAGTGACACAACCTCTTTAATGGCATGGGTAGTAGGGACTGATGTGAAAAAATTTGGTGTGCCGATTTAAAAAAAAAAAAAATTATTGTCACACACTTGGGCTAATTAATGAAATGTATTTGATCAATTGCCCATGACTCAAAGCATATGATTACTGTAAAATCTGCTCAACCTCCAGAGGCTGTCAGATACAGGGTCAGTTAACCAAATAGAACAAGGCTTTCCGCTGCAGACCACTTAGCTGGTACTTTGTAACGCTGCAGCAGTTATACCCTAGGTGGACAGATCCTAAGACTGTGTACATTATTGTGAACAAAGATTTCAGGGTCTAGAAAGCAGTGTTAGTCTTTCTGGCTTCTAAGGAAAAAAAACTGCAGCATTTTGTGTGACACTTCTAGGAGGTGCCGGAGTGTGTGCCTAATGTATGACGAGGCATACAGTCTGTGCGTCTAGACTAAAGTCTCCAGGGTCCTGGCATAAATGTTAGTGAGTTTGCTCCACCACAACACCCCTGCCACTCCCCAATGTTGAGGGTGGTATATAAACATTGTGTATCCTAAATGCAGGGGCACAGGTGTTTAAATAGTCACAAAATGGGGTCTTGTGATTTTTATTTTTAACGCCAAGTACTGGTGTAGGGAGTCATGATAGATTATCCATTAACTGCAAATTGTATGTGCCATGGGAAGGGAGCTGCCAAAACTTGTGTCCTAATGTGTAAAATGTTTGAACTGGTTATAAATTAGTTTGTGATGTTCATGAACCTAATGGTAAATGTTTCTCCAGATATAGGGACACCTGGGACACGTTTACGAAGGCCTTTTTACGCCGTTCTTAGTTTGATTGTCAGGAACAAAAGGTTCCTACCCGCAATTGTTTGCTCGCCAGTGAAGGACACCGCTGTATTTACATGCAGTGATCTCCTCCACAGTATAAGGAGGAGTGATCCCTAATGCTGTCACTCTTCCCCATACAGATCGTTGTTTGGCGGGTGTTTACTCAGCTGCCGGCAAACAACGATTTAGGTTTCCACACATGATTCTATTACCCGATGAATGATTGTTTTGCTCGTTCATCAGGTAATCAGTGGCACCTTTAGACCTCCAGATAATCGCTAACGAGTATACGCTTGATTCCAGGCCCATGTAATGGGCCCCTACGTAACTTTTAAGAGGTCAGACACTGATTTTGGTCTAGAAGTCTGGTTCATGATTAGGGTTGCAGTTCATCCTAAACACATTCATGTTGAGGTCAGGGCTTTGTGCAGGCCACTCCAGTTCCTCCACACCAAATTCCTCAACTGTGTCTTTATGGACCTCACAGTCATGCTGGAACAGAAATACATAGATTACTTTTACCGGTAATCTGTTTTCCATGAGCCCATGACAGCAACTGGGGGAGGATCTCTCACAGGTGCTGTCATGGGGCGTAATGGAAAAAAGCAATAAATCTGCATGTGTGAATATAGTCTTACTCTGCTAAGAAATTGTCCACCCAAACTTCCTACCATCAGTGGACTGGTGTATGTGTATCGCCAGCTTACTACTACTTGCCATGCCTTCACTGCTTGATTCCATTGGTAGTGGAGCCTTTTATTTTCTGTAGGAGCCCCCGTTCCTCCACAAGTGGCCCTGTTTGTTTCTGTGGCTAATATGCGTATAGGTGATTAAACTGACAGAAGGTGGTCTCCACCAACCAGTGACCACGAGCCATGTACCTGAGCCTCGCTGTCTGGTCAGTGTGATTTGATGAGATCTTAACCATCTCATCAGATTAGCATTTCCATGGGGTTTACAGTAAAAGCTTATATTAGACGTACAGATAATTGTACAGATCATCATTAGCAATAGTTCGTAGTAGCGCTCGTTAGCCATGATCTGGCAGTGTAATACTGCCACAGATTACCTGATGAACAACCCAATGCTCATTCATCGGGTGATTTGGAATCTTTTAGCAGTTTTAAAAATCGTTTGCTGGTGGCAGATTGTGCTGTGTAATCACGATCTGCTGCTGGCAAATAATGATTCAGTATGGGGACGAGCGATGGCATTAGCATCGCTCCATCCCATTCTGAGGAGATTTAGGCACACAATGTTGTTTTGCCGTCCGCAAATTGCCGTCCCATAATAGATCAGTCCTATCCTTGCCTGTAATGCGGCTAATAATAGGACATGTCTTATTTTTTTTGCAGAACGGACTCGGAACGCACACGGTAATTTCCATTTTATTTTTTGCAATCCCATTGAAGTCAATGGTTCCACATTGTTCCATTTTTTTGCGGAACCAGACAAAGATTACGTTTGCGTTCAGGAGCCCTTAGAGCGTGGGACTGGAGCCTTTGCCACAGGCAGGCTACTTATGGTTTGGCTGCTGGATCCCACTGGCGCGGCTGCTGAATCATCAATTTGTTGGCAGCACGATCTACCGCTGGCAGACAATGATTTTTAAACCTACTGAAAGATTCCAGTTAGGGTGGGTTCACATCTGCGTTCTCCATTCCGTTATGGCTTTCCATTATAACATGGTTATAACGTAAAATAATGGAATCCATAAGCTGGAAGTCAAAACGGAAGCCTTTAAGAGGCATGAGACTGTGCACAGGCGCGATGCGATCCCGGCCAGTGAGGGTGCCGGGCGCATGCGCTGAAGATAGCCGGGGACACTAGTAGCCGCCCAGCGAAGTGAATATTGATGAGCTGGGCGGCGCTTCAAACGGCAGTTGTGGCGAGGCTGGCTGGGCGCAAGCTGAGGTGAAACACCGCCCCTTGGGCAGATTGAACCCGATTCCAACAGGTTATAAAACTTCACATTACTGTAGTTATAAGGTGGACAGGGGGGATACTTACATGATTCTTATACACTTTATAAGACCTGTATGGTCATATATATACCTTAATATGCTTTTTGGCCCTGTCAGTGTCCCTTTAAGTTAATTTTCATGGCAAAGAAGGACTATGCAATTCATCTGATCACTCTTCATAACATTCTGGAGTATATGCAAATTGCTATTATAAAAACTTAAGCAGCAACTTTTCCAATATTTATGTAATTATCAAAACTTTTGGCCACCACTGTACATATTAGGTATCGCCGCGTCCGTATCGACCGGCTCTATAAACATATCACATGACCCAGATGAACACCGTAAAAAAATTAAAAAAACTGTGCTAAATAAACCATTTTTTGGTCACCTTACATCACAAAAAGTACAACAGCAAGCGATCAAAAAGGCGTTTGCCCACCAAAATAGTACCAATCTAACCGTCTCCTCATCCCGCAAAAAATGAGCCCCTACCTGAGACAATCGCCAAAAAAAAAAAAAAAAACTATGGCTCTCAGAATATGGAGACACTAAAACATGATTTATTTATTTTTTGTTTCAAAAATTATATTATGTAAAACTTACATAAATAAAAAAGTATACATATTAGGTATCGCCGTGTCCGTGACAACCTGGTCTATAAAAATATCACATGATCTAACCTGTCAGATGAATGTTGTAAATAACAAAAAATAAAAACTGTGCCAAAACAGCTATTTCTTGTTATCTTGCCTCACAAAAAGTGTAATATAGAGCAACCAAAAATCATATGTACCCTAAACTAGTACCAACAATACTGCCACCCTATCCCGTAGTTTCTAAAATGGGGCCACTTTTTTGGAGTTTCTACCCTAGGGGTGCATCAGGGGGGCTTCAAATGGGACATGGTGTAAAAAAAAAACAGTCCAGCAAAACCTGCCTTCCAAACACCGTATGGCATTCCTTTCCTTCTGTGCTCTGCCGTGTGCCCGTACAGCGGTTTACGACCACATATGGGGTGTTTCTGTAAACTACAGAATCAGAGCCATAAATATTGAGTTTGGTTTGGCTGTTAACCCTTGCTTTGTAACTGGAAAAAAATTATTAAAATGGAAAATCTGCCAAAAAAGTGAAATTCTGAAATTGTATCTCTATTTTCCATTAATTCTTGTGGAACACCTAAAGGGTAAACAAGGTTTTTAAAATCAGTTTTGAATACCTTGAGGGGTGTAGTTTATAGAATAGGGTCATTTTTGGGTGGTTTCTATTATGTAAGCCTCACAAAGTGACTTCAGACCTGAACTGGTCCCTAAAAATTGGGTTTTTAAAAATTTCTGAAAAATTTAAAGATTTGCTTCTAAACTTCTAAGCCTTGTAACATCCCCAAAAAATAAAATATCATTCCCAAAATGATCCAAACATGAAGTAGACATATGGGGAATGTAAAGTAATAACTCTTTTTGGAGGTATTACTATGTATTTTATAGAAGTAGAGAAATTGAAACTTGGAAATTGGCAATTTTTTACAAATTTTTGGTAAATTTGGTATTTTTTTATAAATAAAAATAAATTTTTTTTTTACTTCATTTTACCAGTGTCATGAAGTACAATATGTGACGAAAAAACAATCTCAGAACTGCCTGGATAAGGCCTCTTTCACACTTGCGTTGTTGGGATCCGGCATGCACTTCCGTTGCCGAAGGTGCCCGCCGGATCCGGAAAAACGCAAGTGTACTGAAAGCATTTGAAGACGGAACCGTCTTCCAAATGCTTTCAGTGTTACTATGGCACCCAGGACGCTATTAAAGTCCTGGCTGCCATAGTAGGAGCGGGGAGCGGGGGAGCGGTATACTTACAGTCCGTGCGGCTCCTGGGGCGCTCCAGAATGACGTCAGAGCGCCCCATGCGCATGGATGACGTGATCCATGCGATCACGTGATCCATGCGCTTGGGGCGCCCTGACGTCACTCTGGAGCGCCCGGGGAGCCGCACGGACGGTAAGTATGCTGCTCCCCCACTCCCCGCTACACTTTACCATGGCTGCCAGGACTTTAGCGTCCCGGCAGCCATGGTAACCACTCTGAAAAAGCTAAATGTCGGCTCCGGCAATGCGCCAAAACGACGTTTAGCTTAAGGCCGGATCCAGATCAATGCCTTCCAATGGGCATTAATTCCGGATCCGGCCTTGCGGCAAGTGTTCCGGATTTTTGGCCGGAGCAAAAAGCGCAGCATGCTGCGGTATTTTCTCCGGCCAAAAAACGTTCCGTTCCGGAACTGAAGACATCCTGATGCATCCTGAACGGATTTCTCTCCATTCAGAATGCATTAGGATAATCCTGATCAGGATTCTAACGGCATAGAGCCCCGACGACGGAACTCTATGCCGGAAGACAATAACGCAGGTGTGAAAGAGCCCTAAATCAAAGCGTTTTAAAGTTATCACCACTTAAAGTGACACTGGTCAGATTTGCAAAAAATGGCCTGGTCCTTAAGGTGAAATAGGGCTGAGTCCTTAAGGGGTTAAGTCTCAAAAGATTATGCTGCCAGAGCCGCCGTGAAACTGTCCACCTTGATCGGACATTGACAGTGGCTGAGGTTCATACGCCTTATTAGCTGGAGAAACTAACAGAAGACACATGACAAGACCTCTTTAACAGGGTTGGTGGCAGAGAAGATTGGAATGATTCCAGTCACCACCTGTAGCATCATATGATACGCTCGTGAGAACTTCATGTGGTTTTCTACAGTAATAATATGGTTGCTGTGGATTCCTGTCACATGAATTGTGACATTGTGTAGGCTTCTCTTCAGCTTGGCTCAGTGATGATGCAGTTTTATGAACTGGTTTATTTTGTGCTATTTACACTCCATTTATTTGGTCAGTGATTGAGTCAAAACCTTAGTGAAGCCTCCACACAGATCAGGTGTAAGGAAACTGTTCTGTGTTTTTGACTCGTATCTGGTTTTGAGTCACAATAACTGATTTAAAATCACTGACCAAATAACTGAAGAATGAACTTGGCCTAAGGCCTCTTGCACACGTGCTGCGGCCTGCAAATTGCACCCAATGCACGGGCACTGACTGTGGGCCAGCCGCATGCTGATCGCAACCTCATTCACTTGAATGGGGTCCGCCATCCGTCCATTCCGCAAAAAGATAGGACAAGTTCTATCTTTTTTGCGAAACGGAAGCACGGAACGGAACCGCACGAAAGCACTCTGTAGTGCTTCCGTTCCATTCCGCACCGCATCTCCGGATTTGCAGACCCATTCAAGTGAATAGGTCATCATGATGCGGAATTCACACGGACGGTGTCCTGTGTATTGCGGACCCGCCGTATGTGGGCCACAGGCAGCAAGAGGCCTTAGTGTGGTGCAACCAGTGTCTCGGCTACTTTAAGGCCTTTTTACACGGGCAGAGGATCTGGATAATTATCTGACAAATGATCAAGTGCTTGTTCATCGGGTGATGGCATCTTTCATGCAGCTCTTAAAATCTTAGGACTGTATTACATCCAGCAGGCGACTGTCAGGAGGGAAGCGTTCCCTCCCGGCAATCGCCTGCTCGTTTTTGGAGGATACCACTGCTATTACATGCAGCGATCTCCTCCTCAGCCATCGCTTGTCCCCATACAGACTCGTTGGTTGGCGGGTAGTGATTAAAAAGAAAGATCTGCAGTCGGCAAACGATTATTTTCAAACCAGTTTGAAATTCTGGATTGCCCGATGAACGAGTGTTTGCTCGTTTTAGTCTACTATCACACTCGCGTTTTGGCTTTCCGTTTGTGAGATCTGTTCAGGGCTCTCGCAAGCGTCCAATACAGATCAGTTTGCATTCTAATGTATTCTGAATGAAAAAGGATTCGCTCAGAATGCATCAGTTCAGTCTCCATTCCGCTTTGGAGGCGGACACCAGGACACGCACAATGTAAGTCAATGGGGACGGATCCGTTTTCACTGACACAATAGAAAACTGATCCGTCCTCCATTGACTTTCAATGGTGTTCATGACGGATCCGTCTTGGCTATTTTACAGATAATACAAACTGATCCGTTCATGACGGATGCAGACTGTTGTATTATCTGAACGGATCCGTCCATAAAAGATCCGCACAAAACGCGAGTGTGAAAGTAGCCTAACGGGTAATTGTCGACAGTATTACAAGGTTCGTTGCCAATCCTTGCCCAGTGCATTGACTCATGTAAAAGTACCCTTACTGTGGCGTGCACGTTTTCTCTATATTTTAGAAAACCTGCCTGAAGCAAACCTCCAGTGCAAGAGCACGCCACAAACGTATCAGTACATTTCACTACAACACTTGCTTAAAGCTTTACGCATTTTAAATAACTGTCCCTTTCTCATCCAACTCCCCTATAGTCATGTACACTTGGATCAGATGAGCATTCAGTGGGAGTGGTAAGAAGCGGCTGTTAGGCTGCCCCATAACCATGAGCTTCTTGGAAGAATTCCTTGGAGGGTCTGACCAACTTTACTTATGGCTTGCTGAAATCCTAGGTACCTTAACTTGGATTATCTGGAGTCAGCACTTGATGCCCCAGTTGTGAGTGCTCTGCGTGTCTGAGGAGCACCAGGAGTAGACGACTCAGAATAACCTACCATTCACACTAGGGTTGCACTATGCATCAAAAGAACAGTACTATTTCTATACTTTGTGTCTCATTTCTGATGGAGGGGTATTCCTATCATAATGATCACTGTTAAATCTGTTAATGATTTGACAGTGATCATTTTTGTAAGTATAATGGATTAACCAATTCCCACCGTTTAGGAGAAAATTCATCCCCACTTACCTCATTGTTGTCATTCGGTCTCCCCTGGTTACAGCCACCACTCTTCTCCGGAATCCCGGTGGCCGCGCTTGCGCAGAAGACTCCTTCTTTACTCCCGGCCAGGCCGCTCGCTGTCCTGAATGCGCATGCGCGATGGTGACTTCTTCCTGGCCAGAATAGTACAGAGCCGTGAACGCGCACGCCGACTCTGTACTATACTAGACAGGAATAAGTCACCATGGCGCATGCGCGGCGGCGTGCGCATTCAATCCAGCTTGCGGCCCGGCCGGGAGAAGACTTCAATCAAGATGAAGCCCGCCCCAGCCACAATCCAGGAAGCGAACGGCGCGCTGGCAGCAGGTAAGTATTAAAATGCAAAGTGGGATAACCCCTTTAAGCTACACGCAGCTTACTAGCAGGTCCATCTGTGCAGAGAACATGGCATGCACCCTACATATTTGTCTACTACAGAGATTATGGCATGTGTACTGCTTGGTGCATGCCATGTTCTCATCAGTGCCCACTCACTGCTCTTTAGTAATGCAGTGCCACCCACATCACGTTCCTCCCTTTTTTTCTTTCCACTGCCACTAATGATATGTAGTCTGGGCTGGGAGTGAGTGAGGGGAGTATCACAATGGGAGGGAGGACAACAGTGACACAGCCAGCCGGTTCATGATGATGTGCCAGTGCCCCTGCCTGCTTGTGTCACTCGCGCCATTGGAAGTCGAGCATTAGTACAGTACCTGTTTTAGCAGCCAGTGTAGAGGAAATTTGGGGTTAATGTGATCTCGCATCCACCCCAATGTTGCCATTATGTGAGGTAAATGATGGGGTGACTTTAATATTAATGTGAGGCAAACGGGGTGGGGGCAATTTATCATTTCCTCCCACACCACTTTTTTTTTGCCAACCTCATGTTTGCGACTTTTTAAATGCCATTGCAGCTAAATCTAGGCACAAGTGTAGTTCCTACACCACCCTCGCCACTTTCCTGTGGGACTTCCCTGTCAAATTTTATATTCTTTTACGCCAGTTTTCTTATGTAAAAGAAGGAAATGTATAGCAGCTCAGAGCTGCCATTGATTTCAGTCAAGGGCATTGATGTCACGGACGTTCCCGCGACAGGTGGCAGGAGATCTGTGAGCCTGGCAACATGTGATTTGATCGGACATGTTTTCTGTTTGGATCAACACAAATGTGTTGTTTCTGGTGCTTGCCACACCTTCTTTCTCCAGGTGTGGCTATTATGGTTATTTAACCTTCTCTATTTATTGTTGTTTCTCCCAATATGCTATGCGGTTTATAGCTTCAGTTTGAGTTGTGGATAGCTGGTGTGTGGATCTTGGCTGAGTTCCTGGTGCTGCCTTAGCCACTTGAAGTTAAGTGTTTTCTTTCCCTTTTGTATTTTGTTTGGGTTATTTTGTGTTTTGCATTTCCCTGTCATTTGTATTAAGGCCTATACCAGTGTAATACTGTACTGCGGCGGCAGCAGGAAGCGCACAGCGTCATAGCAACCAATGACGCCATGCGCTCCTGCACTCAGAAGAAATCCAGGCTGGTATCAGATGGTCCGTGTTCCACGGATGTGTGCATGAGGCTTTACGGTGATGAGATGGCTCCTCTCCGGGAAACGCTGGGAGAGTCTTCGTACAGGAAAACGGAAATCCCGCCGTAGTCACCTGCGCCGCTCCCGGGACACGAGGCGTGCGATGGAGAGCGCCTAGCGGGCACATGAGCGCTGCCACATACATGTGTGTCACTCCGTGGCTAGCTGACACTGACAGCCAGTGGGGAGAGGGAGTGATGTCACTCGGCTTAACCAGTCATGTGCACCGCCTGGCACATTGTTAGCCTTGCAGTCTTAACTTTCCAGTGGCTGCGCCCGGCTGCTGGTGTGCTGGGCCTATTTTCAAGCAGGGGCAAATACCCAGGCGCCAGGACAAAATTCCTGATCCCCATGGCGACCTGGCACCTGGGATTTGTTGAGCCCTAAGTTAGGACATTAGGTATTCCTCTGTATGAACTCTCCTACCTCTGGGGTCTGTTCATACTGGTAGTTAGTCAGGACTTTGATTAGGGTTTTACTAGGAGGTGTCCATCTCCTTTCCCTAGTTTCCAGGCTTTATTCCCTCACCCCTTTCCCTCCTATGTTCTGTGTGGTGTTTCCCTCCCACACCAGAACGTGACATTTGAATGCAGGAGGATGTCTAATCTATGATAAATTCCCCCTATGGCGTTATTAATTTTGTACCTCCATGTGCCTGTAAGTAAACGCATCATTTACCTCATACGTTACCCTAAGGCCTCATGCACACTGTCATTGTGGGCCTCAACCATGCGGAAACCGCGACTGATCCAGACCCATTCAACTTGAATGCGTCTGTGATCCGTCCGCACCGTAAAAAAATAGAACTCCGTAGTGCTTCCATGGGCTTCCGATCCGTGCCTCCGTTCCGCACCGCATTGCATCTCCCGGATTCCGGACCCATTCAAGTGGACATGCAATTTTATGGGTAAAATGGCCGTTTTCCAGCAAAATCAAGCAACATACAGTCAATTAGGAAACCATTACAAACCTATCCTTGGCTTTAACACCATATATTGCTTCTGGGTTAACATACTGGTAGGAAGGAGGCGAGGACCCTGCCTGTGCAGGCTTACAGTCTACAGGAGAAGAACAATATAACATAGAAGTCCATATTCTGGTATCGTGACAACCCCAATTCGCAAAAATAAAATTTATACTCCTTTCACTACATGTACCTAAGGTTGCACGATTTATCACATTAATTTGATTTAGTCACTTATTTGAGTCCGAAATTTTTTATTCTTGTGACATTAATTGCCTCCATTTTGGAGCACTGTATCAGTGCAGCAAGTGCGGGTCTTTTTAAGTCCCTACTGCCCGTGCTAGTAATCCCGGTGCAGGCTGCAGGGATCCTACTGTAACGGCCGCTGGGGCAGGAGGCGTGTTGTCGAGAGAGTGCACTGCTGCACACTTCTCCCTAGAAGTTCCTGAGAAGATGGCTTCATATTGAGCCTGGGGAGCAGAGTCCAGTATATCTAATGTATAGTGGGGAGTACAGGAGGATATATATATATATATTTATATTTATATTTCTTTCTATAATTACCCATTGCTCGGGTATTTATTTATTGCAATTTTATATTAAATAACAGTGACTTTCACAGTGGCCGTCCCATTAAAGGGGTTGTCCGGGTTCAGAGCTTCCGCCCGGCAGTGTGTTTGACATCAACGGCTCTGATGAGCGGCCTTTAGCGCTGCCCTAGCTGTTTTACTGGCTAGGGCAGCGTTAAAGCCCGCCCATCAGTGCCGGTGACGTCACTAGGCTTCCTGGCAGCCCCATGGAGAGCCCGGTTCGTCACCGGAACTCAAAAGGAGAGCATCGGAGCATGAACTGCTCTGATGCTCAAGTCAGGGGGGCTGCCTGGGGGAAAAAATGGAGGTATGTCCGGGTTCAACTCTGAACCCGGACAACCCCTTTAATGGTGACCGCCCCTATAACAGTGACTTTCATAGTGCCTGCCCCACGATGCCCGCCCCTTCAACAGTGGCCTCCACGATGCCCGCCCCTTCAACAGTGGCCTCCACGATGCCCGTCTGTTTAATAGTGGCCCCTGCCCCCCATGCATGTAGCAGTGTAGTTGTGCCGTCATACGACTGAATATTTCAGGACCTGCGAACTGCTAAAACCTGTAATCAGTTATTGGAACCTGGAATAGGACCTGCGAGCTTCTATTGGCTGATAAGGGACATGTGACCGTGTATATGGCAGTTAGGCTGGCAGGCTTGTATTGGATAATGCAGGTAATTTTTTGGGAATATGTCTGGAACGGTACGTCCTAGAGAGCTGAGACCCCCGCACGATTTATTTCCAGGTAGCAAGGGATGTGTATACCAAGTTTCGTTGAAATGGGTGGTTGTGTTTTTTGAGTTTTTGTGGAACATACACATACATATATACGCCTTTTTTTGTATTTGTGTGTGTGTATGTGTGGATAGAGATATATATATATTTTACACACACACACACACACACACACACACAAAGAAAGTAGGACTGCACTCCAGAGTAATGGTGAAATAAAGTGTTTAATCACCCATAGTATGGCAAACTTGCGACGTTTCGGCTCACAAGGAGGAAGGCTCTATATCTATATCATGCACACAAACGTATTTTGTTTCCATGTCTGTTTGCGTTTTTAGTTGTTTTTTTTTTTTTTGCGTATAAGATGTGGACCCATTCATTTCAATGGGTCAGCCAAAAATACGGACAGTACACCGTGTGCTGTCCACATCAGTATCTCCGTTCCGTAGCCCCGCAAAAAAAAAAAAATAGAACATGTCCTATTCTTGTCCGTTTTAGGCATTGTTACAGTGGATCAGAAAAAAAAAAACGGATGTCATACGCTTTTGTTTTTTTTTAGGATTGCAAAACACATACTGTCGTGTGCATCTAGCCTTATAGTCAACCAGGACCTGAAGGAAAACTCAGATATTGTTGTTCGAATTCAGAATGGAAAAATGAAACTTGTTTCTTTCTTTTAATTAAGATGATTTGCACAGATGTTTGATACCTGATGCTTATAGGCTGCCCTTTCCCTAAGTATGTGGTTAATTCTCTTGGTACTCGGTGTATAGTAGTTTACTTGTGGTTTATTGGTGTAGATTTGTCACTGAAAATTAGCAGTATCGTATGGTACAAAGCGTATGAACAGAGTTGTAGTAGAGGTGGCCATGTAGCTTGCATATTGGTAGAGTAATTTGATTGCTTTGAACTGCATATATATGTATACATTGGTCATTCATGTATTAAAAATGTATATTTTTATTCTTTCCCCAGGTCCTCTTCAGAACTCCACAATGTATTCACCACAGCAACCATTGGGACAGGGCTATGTGTCAGCACTGCCAGGCTCATACCCACAACAAATGCCAGCTAAAGCTCCTCCACAAGCAGGCCCTGGACTGTATAGCTATGGTGGCTCTCAGACTGTTCCACAACCAGGAATTCATCAGGGATCTGGCCAGGCTTTCAATAGACCACCTATTGGAACATCACCAGCCCCACCCGCTGCAAATACAGCATCTTCACCAAGGATGCCTCTTCCCTCTCAGAATTCGGTTGGGCCACCAGCATCAGTAGGCAGCAGTTATCCTCATGGAAGCCAGCCAGCCCAGTCAGGCTGGCAGTATTTCCCATCACCCTTAAGTCATGGACAGGCTCCTCCTATGACCAATCATGTGTCGTCCATGGCAGGAGTCGCACCTGGCCCACCACCAACACTTGGAAGTTCCCAGCCACCCACTACTCAGCAGTATGGAGCATCATATGGAGTTCCACCTCATCAAAACAGTTTTATGAGTTCAGGTAGTATATGAAATCTGCATGCACTCTATAGAAATTGGAAATTTTCAGCCTTTTTTTCCCCAGTACTGTAGTATTTATCCCTGTAAAGCATTTTAGTAAGCTTGTTTAATTTATAAATATATTGCTTATCCAATTTTTTATTTTTATTTTTAATTGGTTGCTGTGCAGTGGGATGAAACAGTGCCAACCAACATATTTGACTTGGGGTGAAACGTACGGATGTTATCCTGGCTGCTCACTGGTTCTTACTCTTTAACCCTTTATTCATGGATCTGGACTTTGCTCCATGGAAGCCACCAGACTGCTGCCACCTGGAGTAGCATTCGTGTGATTGGCTTCTGACTAACAGGGGTCAAGAGACACTGGTGCGTAGCACCAAACGGACAGCCAAACTTGTAGTCAGAAACAGGCTAATATCGGGGCAGAGTACATTTTGAATCTGTAAAACAGTCCAAAGGTCAGTGTAGACAGTAAAGGATCAGTGCAGTAATCTGGTATGGGTCAGGTAGTGAAGAATCAGAGTTTGTTACACTGGTAGGCAAATGGCAGGCACTAGCAAGCAAGGCAAACCTATTGCTCAGGCACCCCCCCACTGTGGAAATTGCCTTAAGGCCAGCCATAGGCTGGTGGAGATTAAGGCGCACGTGTGCTGACCTTTTAAGAGCCAGAGGAGGAGCATGCTCTAAGGTCATAGTGGGAGGGACTAAGTTGGTAAGTAGACCGCATCCTGTGTGGAGGGGCAGAGCTACCTAGATGGTTTTACCTACCGGGAGGGCACATAGACTGGGAGCACGGTTGTGGAGTGCTGTAACACTTGTTTTATCCAGTGTGAGACATAATGCTTGTTTGATAGGGTTGATCATTCTGACAGAGGCTCTTGAAAGAAAAAAGCACTTTAGCCTCATGCACATGACCGTATCTGTTTTGCGGTCCTTAAACCACGTATCCACAATAAAACGGATACCTTCCATGTACAATCTGCATTTTCCTCAGTCCCATTTATTTGAAATGGCTGTTCTTGTCTACAGAATGGACAAGAATAGGACCAATGAATTTAAAACTGGGGAGGGAGGGAGGGGGGTGTGCCCCTCCTGCCTGGCAGCACATGATCTCTTACAGGGGGCTATGATGCGCACAATTAACCCCTCAGGACCTGAGGGGTTAATTGTGCGTATCACAGCCCCCTGTAAGAGATCGGGTGCTGCCAGGCAGCAGGGGGCAGACATGTACACAGTTCGTAGGATATTCTAACTTGAAGCGTCCCCATCACTATGGGAACGCCTCTGTGTTAGAATATACTGTCGGATATGAGTTTTCACGATCTAACTCAAATCCGATGGTATATTCTAACATAGAGGCGTTCCCATGGTGATGGGGACGCTTCAAGTTAAAATATACCATCGGATTGGAGAAAACTCTGATCCTATGGTATAATAGGGACTCCTGACTTTACATTGAAAGTCAATGGGGGACGGATCCGTTTGGCTCCGCACGGCCAGGCGGACACCAAAACGACTTTTTTTTTCATGTCCGTGGATCCTCCAAAAATCAAGGAAGACCCACGGACGAAAAAACGGTCGTGTGCATGAGGCCTTAGTCTGTGAAAATTAGCCACCCACAATTAGTTTTAATAAGACTCATGAGTTATGGTTTTTGCCAGTTAATTAATAGAACCACAAACCTGAAAAAACAAATAAGTGATGTCTATGAAGATTTTTAAAAGTAAAACGTTGCAGTGAAATAGTTTTCAGATCTCATTCTCATTTTTGATATGTCATGCACTTTTAGGCCTCTTTCACTCGAGTGACTTTTTTGTGCGTTTTTTTTCCCACACATCAGTTGTGTGTTGTGTGAGAATTGCAGCATGTCCTATAGGCCTCATGCACACGACCGTTCTTTTGGTCCGCTTCCGAGCCGCAGTATTTGCGGCTTGGATGCTGACCCGTTTACATCAAAGGGCCGCAGAAGATGCGGACAGCACACAGAGTTGCTCCGTTCCGTGGTCCGCAAAAAAAATATAACCTGTCCCTATTCTTGTCCGTTTTGCGGACAAGAATAGGCAGTTATATTAATGGCTGTCTGTGCCGTTCCACAAATTGCGGAACGCACACGGACGCCATCCGTGTTTTGCGGATCCGCAATTTGCGGACCGCAAAGCGCACAACAGTTGTGTGCACGAGGCCATATTCTGTGTTTTTCGTGCAGCCCTGGTCCTATACAAGTGAATTGGGCTTCCCTGAAAAATGCATTGCATCCAGCATTTTTTTCACTGACTGTTGCTAGGAGATGTTGTTTGTAAACCTTCAGTTTTTTTTTTTTTTTTTTTTCACGTGCGTGAAAAGCTCATCCAAACTGATTGCACCCACGCAGAAAAAACAAACACTGAACGCAATTGGAGACAAAACTGACTGAACTTGCTTGAAAAATGGCGCGGGTTTCAATGAACGCATCCTGGTACAATCCATATCGTTCATGTGACAGAGGCCTCAGGGTGTTGTGCACACACTCAAGTCATACAGCTTGTGGCTTTCTGTAAGGCTGAGGCCAGATATGTTGGCTGCTGCACGTTTTACAGCCAGTCGAACTTTAAGGGTACGGATTTCTCTGGATTTCCACACCAAAATCTCCATGTGTTGTGGATTTTAAAGGGGTTATCCAATTTCTCACACAGCCTCCCCCCATGTGCCGGGCCCCTCACAGGTAATATACTTACTCCACACCGCTGCTGCTGCTTCTCCCTGTACATGGATGAAAACATCCAGTGTCGGCATCGCGGGTGACGCTAGGGAGGCTTGTCCCCATCTGCCATTGCCTGCTGCCCCCCGACACAGATGGTTTTATCAGTGTATAGGGAGAAGCGGGGACCAGGAGCAGCGCCAGAGCAAGGTAAGTATATTACCTATGAGGGGCCCAGCACATGGGGAGGGGGCTGTTTGAGAAATTAGATAACCCCTTTATTATGGACTTGACCCTGTTCTCACCCTTTGCTTTGCAAATGGTGAATTACAGACTAAAAGTTGCCAGAGGCACTTGAGACGCCATGTATTTATTTAGTTTATATTTACACAGAATCAGTCTGTGTGCCAAATCTGCCCTGAAACCACCTTCCATTGTTTTCAGTGGTAGGCCACGCTGCAGTTCATGTGGCCGAGCATTTTTCACATGCAGTTTTCCAGACTGCGCCAAGAATGAGATTGTTGGTGTGGTTACCACACGGACACCTTGGAGAGCTGCGGCAGAAGCCAGCTCAGTTTACCTCTAATGGGTCTAAACCGAGAGTGGGACGGCAGCAGTTTCTGCGGTGGGATTGTTTGACGCAGTCAGAATCAGTCGTGTGAACCGAACATGTAAAACAATGTGCTATGTGTACATGGGATTTAGCAAATCCCATCCACTTTCCTGGTACTGTAATACTGCGCACAGAAAATCCTTGTATAGCCATTAACGCTGAAGCAGATTTTACTCTGTATTTCAAGAAGTGAAAGTGAAGATCTGCCAGGTCTCTACATTCGATTTTCAAACTCTGCAGCGTGCTATGAATTTGCAGGGATTTCTTGGAAAACCGCATTCACTTGTGTTGTAAATTGTCCGAGAATTTCAGTGCAAAATCCACTACAATTTCGTCATGCCTTGATCTCTGAAGCCTTATGTGGAGACCCCAAAAAGCTCCCCCCGTTTGATCAGCCTTGAGTTCAGCCGGATTCATTGTAGCGAACGATCAGATGTACTTGCTGTACTTGCTCACAGAGCTTTGCCTCCACTGATTTGTGGTCATTTCTCGGTATGTACCGGTTGTCACTGAAAGTAAGTGAAAACAAGCCTACAACAAAGGATATCCTAAAGTATTAGACTTCGTATACAGCAGTTAAGCTTTACTTTCATAAAACCCAAAAATCCACTTTAAAGGGACTTTAATGTTGATGTCCTATCCTTAGTATAGGTAATCAATTTCAGATTGGTGGGGGCTGACTCCCGGTTCCCCTGCTGACCGGCTGTTCTGCAGTACCCCAACACACACCCACACCGCCCTGTCCACTGTGTAGTCAATGGAGCTGCTTACCGCAGTGCTGCCGCCATGCACTTCAGTGGGAGAAACGCAGCAGTAACCACTCTGTGGTTCCGGCACCAGAGCTACTGCAGGGGAACCAGGAGTCGGACCCACGCCAATCTGATATTTAAGACTTAGCCTTAGGATAGGCCATAAATATAAATATCATACAGAAGCCTTTTAAGCTTGTATATTAGGGGACTGCAGTATATACAGTTCCCAATATATTACCTTTTAAAAGGGATTTCTGGGGAGATCACTAAAAAAGGCCAGAAAAGATTAAAACCTAAAAGCCATCCTCACTGATTCCACTGCCTTTCCAATATGGATCTAGTTCCTGCTACGTTACACTCCGTGGTCCCATCTTGATACACAGGAAATTGCTTGGAATGCCCACTTTGGTGAGGTCTGTAATGCTTTTATATTTTATTAGAAAAAAATAATTTTATTACATTTTTTTTTTATTTATTTTTTTTGTTTGTTTTTTAGCCCTTCCTTGTCCCTTGATCTCTCTAGAAACCATTTAACCTTTTAACTGAAAACCAGTTTGCAGCCTGCGGAAAAGCACTGTATCTGTTGGGCTGTGCTTGTCTGTAGTCCACAGTGTCGCCTGTTGAAGGGCTAGAAGGATTTTATTTTTTCTCCATCGGTGATGCCTATGGGATACACAGGCTTGTGGAGGTCTCTGTAGGAACGGTCATAGAATAGGCAAGATTAATAGAATGTATTTTATCTGGTCCTCATGGTTCCCATGCAGCTTGGCAGTAGCAGAGATATCTGGCAGCAGTTCCTGGAGCCCCTGCTCCATAGTTGTAGGGAAATGGGACAAATAACTGTTTGGGCAGTATCTGCGTCTACCATCTACCACGTTATGTTTTGCTGGCAGTGTAGTCGGCATCTTTTACAGTAATAGACATGCTGTTGGTATCTGCCTCCATTACTTTACGACTTAGCGATTGTTCTTTGTCGATTGATGCAATATAATTTATTCAGCAAATAAGCAGTCAGGTCTTCAAGTTGATGTTCTGGAAGCAAGTATCTGAGCAACGTTTTCAAAGGCCACATTGTCTCAATTCACTCAATATTCAGTGTTGACTCTTCTTTCTCAAGACTTCTGCAATTCGCCCTGGCCTGCTGGATAACAGCTTCCGGGTTAAATCCTCACTGATGACAACCCATTCTTCTGTAATCCGTGCTTGGAGTTTATCTCAATTTCTGTGTTTTTACTTGTCCACCCACTTTGAGGATTGGCCACAGCTTCTCCTGACATGGACCCAAAATTTCAATGTTTCGGTCACAAAGGCACTCGGTTACCACTTTCGCCTTGTGACATGGTGCTCCAACATGCTCTAAAAAGCTTGTTCATCACCATATTGCTTTTGGATCGTTTGATGCTTTTGCAGTATGATTTGATACCATTCATTATTCATGGCAGTGTTCTTAGACAAAATTGTGAGAGTGAGGCCACACATGAGTGGTCTTGGCATAACACAGTAGCGCTAACCTTTTTTAATCCCCCCCCCCCCCCCCCCGCGGTATCACTTTTCTAAATGTATTAAACAGTCTGAAGGGGGCTTCATCAGAGAAAATGACTGTAACCCAGTCCACTGCAATCCAATCCCTGTACTTCCTACAGAATGTCAGCCTGTTATTGATGTTTTTCTTAGAAAGAAGTGTCTTCCTTGCTGCCCTTCTTGACACCAGGTCATCCTCCAAAAGCCTTCACCACTCACACCTGCCTGCTGCCATTTCTGAGCAGGCTCTGCACTGGTGGTGACCCGTTCCCATAGCTGAATCCTCTAGAAAACTGTCCTAGAACTTGCTGGACTTTTTTCGGTGCCCTGAAACCTTCACAGCAATTGAACCTCTCTCCTTAAAGGGGTTGTTCGGGTTCAGAGCTGAACCCGGCCATATGCCCATTTTCAACCAGGCAGCCCCCCTGACTTGAGCATCGGAGCAGTTCATGCTCCGATGCTCTCCTTCGCCCTGCGCTAAATCGTGCAGGGCAAAGGCATTTTTTGGAGTTCCGGTGACGTACCGGGCTCTCCATGGGGCTTCCAGGTGGAGGCTTCTGCCCAGCAGTGAGCCCGGTGATGGCATCGGCACTGATGGGCGGGCTTTAGCGCTGCCCTAGCCTGTAAAACCTGCCCATCAGAGCCGGTGACATCACCGAACACACTGCTGGGCGGAAGCATCCGCCCAGCAGTGTGTTGTTGTAAATAAGAGCCCCTGCCCCTTTTAAAATGGTTTATTTAAGTGCAATCTTACAAGCAGTAATGCCTTTGCCTATGAAGTAATTTTGATGCAAACCAATGATTGTGAATGTTTCCTTGGAGGTAACTGTGGTTAACAGAAGCAGAAGAAAAATGATTTCAAGCACTTTTTAAAACAACCAGTTTGCTCTTCTAATTCAATCTGCATGACAGACTGATATCAGCTACCTTGTCCTTGTTAAAGGGGTATTCCCATCTTAACGCTATGCCCCCAATGTCTGATGGGTGCATGTCTAAACTCTGGGACCCACACCTATACTTAGAATAGAGCCTGCAAAGTGCAGTAGGTCCCACTCATTCCTATGGGAGTTTCGAAAATAGCTGTGCACTGGCACGGCTAGTTTCGTCAGCCCTCATAAAAGTGAATATAGCTGTGGCTGCACTTGCTCAGTGCGCTTCCCAATTATTTCAATGGGACTTCGTGCCTCTCACCTATTTTCGTAGCTCTCACAGGAATGACTGGAAAGCTGCTGCGCATGTGCAGTGTGCCTTCCAGCATTTTATAGGCTCTGTTCTAAGTATTGGTGGGATCCGCACCTATCGGAGGACATTGGGGGCATATCCTATCGATATGCTCCCAAATGTCTGAGATAGGAATACCCCTTTGAACACTTTACCTGAGAAGATATTGAAATTATGTTAGTAGGGCTCATATGCATTTGAAATTGGGGTTTTGTGACTGTTATTTTTGATAGCAAGAATGACCCTGTAAGTTATTGCAATTTATCTAATCAATCTTCTTAACAATTTTGAGTTAGTGCAAATTGACTACATAAAAACTGAAAAAGCATCAGTAAAAAAGAGGTCACTACTGTGTGTATGGGTTTGTGTGTGTGTATATAATGTACTGTGTGTGTGTATAATATACTGTTTGTGTGTATGGGTTTGTGTGTATATAATATACTGTGTGTGTGTGTGGGTGTATAATATACTGTGTGTGTATATAATATACTGTGTGTGTATATAATATACTGTGTGTGTGTGGGTGTATAATATACTGTGTGTATAATATACTGTGTGTGGGTGTATAATATACTGTGTGTATAATATACTGTGTGTGTGGGTGTATAATATACTGTGTGTGTGGGTGTATAATATACTGTGTGTGTGGGTGTATAATATACTGTGTGTGTGGGTGTATAATATACTGTGTGTGTGGGTGTATAATATACTGTGTGTGTGGGTGTATAATATACTGTGTGTGTGGGTGTATAATATACTGTGGGTGTGGGTGTATAATATACTGTGGGTGTGGGTGTATAATATACTGTGGGTGTGGGTGTATAATATACTGTGGGTGTGTGTGGGTGTATAATATACTGTGTGTGTGTGTGGGTGTATAATATACTGTGTGTGTGTGTGGGTGTATAATATACTGTGTGTGTGTGTGGGTGTATAATATACTGTGTGTGTGTGGGTGTATAATATACTGTGTGTGTGTGGGTGTATAATATACTGTGTGTGTGTGGGTGTATAATATACTGTGTGTGTGTGTGGGTGTATAATATACTGTGTGTGTGTGTGGGTGTATAATATACTGTGTGTGTGTGTGGGTGTATAATATACTGTGTGTGTGTGTGGGTGTATAATATACTGTGTGTGTGTGTATAATATACTGTGTGTGTGTGTGGGTGTATAATATACTGTGTGTGTGTGTGGGTGTATAATATACTGTGTGTGTGTGTGGGTGTATAATATACTGTGTGTGTGTGTGGGTGTATAATAAACATTTTGATGCTTTCTTTCTCACTTTCCCTTTTTATGTCCCTGTCCTTGTCTATTTTTCTTCATACTAATCTGTATTTCATAGTTTGCTGCACTTTAGCCGTGTTTGTGATTTCTAGTTGTTTCGTGAGGAAAAGCAGTGATTTGCATTAGAGAGTCCTAGTTTGCCTTGTAAATGCTACAATTACCTAGGCTATGGTTTTTATGCCCTGATATTTGCAGGTCCTCCGTTGCCACCGATGAGCCAGTCTCAACCAGCACGTCAACCTTTGCCTCCACCCACGTCAACATCTTCATTACTCAGACCCACAGCACCCCCATCTGGTCAACCAGTCAACACTGCACCTGTGCCACCTTTAGTCAGTGCTCCTCCTCAGCAACTTGGTAAGGAAATTAAGCAAATCTTAACGTAAGCTGTAAGCAATGGAAAGTGCTTTAATGAGAACATATTGGGGGTCATGAGTAGGGATTTGCATAAAACTTTGTTTCAATACTATACGGAGCGAGCGCTCTGTACAGTATTAGAATGTATTGGCTCAGAGGAGCCAAAGTTGTTATTACTTCGCGAGGTCTCGCGAGACTTCGCATAATAACTTCAGAAATTTATTTATACTGTAAAAATCCATTTCCCGAACTTGAGTTCGGTTCCAAGGTGCCACTTCGGGAAATGGTTTTACAGTATAAATCAATTTCTGAAGTTATTATGCAAAGTCTCG